>NW_017306424.1:954078-992801 GCF_000935625.1 Nanorana parkeri | reverse complement strand
ATATATATATATATATATATGTAACTGACCTGGATCATTATACAAATAAGAACTTTTAAACGTATCTGACTTTCCTAATCTTCATTGTTGCTCTGGGTCAGTGATTCAAACAGGGCCGTAGCTACCAAGAGGCAAGTGAGGCACTCGCCTCAGGTGCAGCTGAGAAGGCCACGTCGTGGCTGCGCCCCCTTGGCCTTGTTGCCATGGCGAGCACAGGGCACCCTAAATGGGCAGAGGGGATCCAATGAGAAATGGAGTGCTGAAGCTGGCGGGGGGTGGAGGAGGGAGCTATCATCCAGGATGGCCGAGCTGTGAGGAGAGAGCCGATCCACCAGGATCTGACAGCTGTTGGCTCTCTCTCCTCACCACTCGGCCATGCTGAAGTGACAGGGCTCCTTCCTTCGCCCCCCCCTCCAACCGGCTCCAGCGCTCCCTCCTCAGCCCCCCCTGCTAGTTTCAGCACTCAGGATGGCAGAGCGGAGGATCGGTAAGTATCTGTGATATTTACCAATCCTCTTTGTGCAGAGCAAACACTGGAGTGATCAGCTGATCACTCCAATGTTTGTAAACAATTGGGCACACATAGTACTACTGTATGTGTCCCCAATTATGAATGAACAGGAAGTGCTTTACATCACTTCCTGTTCATTCATTAGTTTCTCGATGAGTGGAACCACTCACTATAGAGGCTTCTACCCATTGATAATTGGATGAGAGTAAATATTTTATTATCACCAGTTTGTGAATGAATGGGAAGCCTCCGTACTGAGTGCTTTCCATTAATTTAGAACAGACGCTGCAGAAAAAAAGATTGAGGACTCTGTGTCACCAATTTCTTTTTCGATTTCAAAAGGGAAATGCCAAGACCCCTGATATTTCCACAAACCCCCGCAACAGTAAAAAAATTAAAATAATAATAATAAAAAATACACTTAAAAAAAACAACCCTACACACACACACACACACACACACACACTCATGCACACATATTATTAGATATGTGCAAAGAATACAAATTTGTTTTGGATGAAATGAAAGGAAACTAAAAATGTTTTCATTTGTTTCGTCAAACCAAACACATTTTTAGCTAATTTGGATTTGGCTACCAGCGTATTCTGCGCATGCGCGCCGCCATCCCGGTGGTGGGGGGTGCATAATGTCACTTGATGCCACACATGCTTGTGGCGTCGGATGACATCACACGTCTGTTGGGGGGGCAAAGTTCTCTGTCCTTGCCTCGGGCGCAAAAGGAGCTAGCTACAGCTCTGACTCAAGAACTTCTATGAGACTTGTCTACCTTTGTCTCCAGCTGGGAGATGAAAGTAGATGATCCCCACTAACTTCTAAATGATCACTTATCGAAGAGGTGATTTCCCTTATCATTTAAAAAAAAAGCCTAAGTTAATTGCTTAATTTTAAGCCATGCCCAATCTGTTAAATAAATAATATGAAAATGTTTTTATTTAATATAGTTGTGAGGCCTGGTCTGGGCTGACCTAGGAGAAATCTGGTCTTGTAAATTAAGCGATGGAGGGGTAAAAGGAGGGCACCATTATTGGGCTGTGCTTAGGGCATTAGTTGCCCTTAATCCAGCATTGGAGGTAAGCAATAACAGTCCATATAGTTCCCTCATGACAGATTTATTTTTGGGTTGGAGTTAGATCTATGTGCACACAGTGACAAGTGTTAAAACTGCAATGCATGTTAACCTTGCATATCTCAATGTTGCCCCAATGCACGTAAACTGTATATACAAATGTACCTGCACTACAGTGCACCTCCATGCACAGGTGTACTACATTGCCTAAAAGTGTGATATTTTGTTCGTTCCTTCAGCATGGGCTCATTAAGGGTCCAGTCACAGTGAATGGGCTGCTGCAGTGTACTACAAAACATCAAATGTATACAATAACCTGCATATAGGTGTGAAGTGGCCCAAAGTGTCCTGTCCATTGTAACGAAAGGTAAAATTCCATTTGTTTATATTTAGTGATTTGAACAGATCCCCATTGTAAATAGCTTACTATTCCAGCAGACCAAAGTTCCCTTTCCATCATTTACTGGAAATGTAGGTTTTAGCTGTAGAAACTCAGCAGCTGGCGTGCATGTCGAAGACATGGATATGATATGTCCTAAAGCTAGCTTTTATGCCTTACCAGTTGTTAAGGATTTAGGTTTTAACAACTTTTATTATGTTTTGCACACTAGGCAAATCATTTCATATTTATAATATATTAATGTGAATACCTGGTCCTGGTTGAAAGTTAAGAGTTAGGACACCATTCTGAGAATAAAAATGTTTGTGTCATTGGGGAAAACTAATCAAAATTGATTTTCTTTTACACTGTAGGAGCATATGTATCTATAATGCAATCCTTTTAGAACATGATACACATGTATAATATATACCCTAGTAATGCCCATGTATCAGGCAAGGTTGTGCTGGTCTGAGTGCCCCACCAACACCTGTCTGCATAAAAATGAATGTCATGGTTCAACTATCCATAGCCATTACGCACTAAGCTGAAGGCTTTAGGGACCTTTCAGCACTGACCATAGAAAATGTGCTTATGATCAAACTGCCTGAAGGAGTTCCATTACAAATGGTTTTTACAGTGCATTTGTTTGATCATTTCAAATGATCACTCAAGGAAACTCGCATGCGTAGGCCTCTAAAGTTTATTTCCATATGAACTGCTCAAAATGAACTTGAAACACTGAAAAACAACTGATTTGCTTGTATTGCAAATTTACATGGTAATTCTCAGGGTGTGTTTCCTGATATTGACAACAGTGGAACTCACCAGCATAATGTGTGTCAGCATGACACTTTAAGGACGATTCATACCAGATGCATTAGGGCCAACCTGGCCGCAGCCCCAATGCATTGACAAGGCCAACAGCCTTGTTTTAAACTATCTCAGCTCATAAAAATGCATTGGGGTGGTGTAAGCTGAAAAAAGTACTGCATGCAGTACTTTCTTTCAGCGTAGCCCATTGTGGTACAACCACATTGCATCACTCTGTAGAACTGGTTAAACTGTCATTTCTGACATTTCAATAAAGTTCTAAAAAAAAGAAACAGTAAACAGCGTAATGCACCGGCATCACCATTTCTGCACCGTTACCATGCATTTATCGTGACTTTCTGGTGTGAATCCACCCCTAGTCCCCACCAGGGGCGCATGTGACAGTGTGAAAATGCATGAGCAGAATTGGAAGACAGTTGTCACCCTGTAACAGGAAATGCCCAAACAAGGACCTTCCTGGCAGGATCACTAGGTATCATTTTTTTAAAATGTTACAGATTCAGTTTAGAGCTACTTTAAAGAAAAATTGTTTTGAAGATAAGGTCTAGACCGATTGGTAATGTCCCACCTGTAAAATGAGTGCAGTGACTATCCTAAACACAGAGACACAGACTCCGGGGAACAGACATGTGAGTTTGCACACAGCTGCGCCATTATGACGACTGTATCCAACAGCAAAGCCCACCAGCTGTCAAAGCATCAGCTGTTGGTAACACAAACCACCCACTGTCACACAGCACTTGCTTTCTGTAAACCTCCACAAAACATCCTTTTGTCACAACATTTTCTTCGGAAGAGTTTGAAATATTTGACAGGAAAAAAGTTGATTTGAGCCAAAGAGAATACAAACATTAAACTGACTGCAAATGCTTATAAATGTATTTATTTTTTTTAATTATTATTATTATTATTCTATAGTCAGGACTGACTCTGCAGAACTTATGCCAACAACGAATTATTCACATCCAAAGGATGTTTTATATCTAATGTCCAGAATATTTTTGGATTGCAGGAGGAAATCCACATAATTGGTAGAGGTGAACCCAGGACCCCAGCACTGCCAGACAAAAATTGCTGGCCACTAACCATACCATAAAATGTACTAATAAAATGCAGATAGCTAAGAAATGTAAGGGGCTAAAACTTAGGGATCTATTTTAAAAAGAACCATTAAAGGAGAACTATGAGGTGAGTGCTTTTCACTCACCTCATAGTTCTAGCCGACCTGTGACAATGAAACTGTCACAGGTCGGCTCAGTAGATCGGGATGTGAGCGAACACATACCGGTGTTCGCTCACCTCTCGATCCTGTCACGGCTCTCTGCCGTGACAGGGGAGGGGCTGGATTCCCCCCTCCCCGCTCTGATCCGCCAGCGCTGACTGGCGGAACGGACGGGGGAGGGAGCGGGTACAGCTGGCTCTGCCTCTGGATAGGCAGGGCCAGTGTCAGTCACGCAGCTAGGCGGATCCGGACGTAATTGTCGGGATCCGCTTCAGCTGCGGCGTCTTAGTTCAGCTGCTCGCGGTATACTGAGCCTAGGGTGACGTGAGGACGCTAGTTTGTGTCCTCCCGTTACCCTAAGGAGAACTATGGGGAAAAGTCTTAACCCCATAGTTCTCCTTTAAGGCTGCTCTGACCATTCAGGTTGAGTTTACATCCTCCTCCGCTCTCTGAAAAGCAATCTGCAGCAGAGCATTGTTTAATCCCAATGGGTATTTTCTATAGCAATGCCCATTCATTGCAATGACTGCTTTTGAAAGGTTGCACCTCCTGTCAAACACGACATGCTGTATGTTTTGCCTCAATGCAAAGGATTGCAGACACAGCAATGTATACAGCACTGTTACGCCACAGGACTGACATTGCAGCATGCAACCAGCCAGGTCTCTTGCCATCCATGTGAATGATGCTGTAAATAGAGCAAAGAGAAGTGCAATGAAATTGATTGTATAAAATAAGCCAAAAGGAGTCATGGGATTTTGACAGGCTTTGCACCAATCACAGAGTTCTTTTTGCTGTGTTTAGCAGACAGAACTCTCTAGGATACCGCAGGCCCACATTTTAGGAATGGGCAGGCCACAGTGTGCAGTAGTACTGCAAAGTATTGCAGAAAGCTGATAGCAATATCTACTCTCCTTTATAAATTTGCCCTAAATTGTTTCTAAAGCTAAAACTCTCAATTCCATGGACTAGGGAAGGTCTAAAACTTTTTGCAGGTTTTCATTGTTATCGCTGTCCACAATGGTGGCCATTCTCGCAATACAAAAAGTAAGGTGAAATTTATAAAATGACATTTGTCGCTGGAATAGGAGGATGGGAAAATCTACCAATGGGTACATCTATGCTGTGTGACAACTGTCTAAGAGAGGATTTCTACTAGCTTTGAATAGATTACTATGCACTTCCTCTTATTTCACTGCACCAGGAAGTTGGGAAGAGGGGGCTCTTGCCATAATGTACAAGTATGCAAGGCATACTTGAGTTGGGGCAGACTTGCCTACTAATCTGCCATTCTCCAGTGCTAGCAGTTCCAGGCTTGCTGTCACTATTCCTCTTCTTGCTGCGCCATCTTCTCCTCCGCTTCTTCTGGGTCCAGCATCACTACTTGTCAGCCAATGAAGATCCGCTGATGGTGTAGCTTCTAGGCATGAACAACTATACACCTTCAAAGCAATTCACTTGTATATATTCATAATCACTAAACAAATACTCTGCTTAAGTCGGTCCCTGAAACCCAGATATTTCCCCATGGAAGTGGCCAAACTGGCTCACAAATATAGCCAGCACATCAAAGACCCCCAGCCTTTGCTGTGAGATGTGACTTGCAGTGAAGTAGACATTCATTATTGGCCATAGGGAGATGTTAGAGATAAAGATAAGGACTTAGCATTTTTACCAAATGTTGTAATGTTCATATTAGTACAGCGCTGTTTAGTTTTGGAAACAGGAGCACATTTTAAATATATTTTCTGTTAAGAAGGTATATTAAGAATGGACCACTATGTTTACTTGCTAAACTGAAAGGTTTACTTTACACCACTCAAAATGATAGCGTTTAGTACACACAAATGTATATAGTAAGCAGGGCCGGATCGGATTTACTCTCTCTGCTGCCCCAAGGCCAGGTTCCTAACCGCCAAACCCCCTCCCCATGGAGAATGGCAGACCTGCCGGCTGCATACAAGTAATCTCGGCGACATTGCCGGGATCACTTGTACAAAACGAGCGGCAGCTCCCCGATGTATATTTAGTTCTGCTTGCCCAAAGCAGGGCTACATGTAGAAAACAACTACCCGCCTGGTGCCCAGAACTGCATGTCCTGAGCATCGGGAGATAGGATTTCCACACCGCTGCTTCCCCTCTACTCCCTGCTGCCCCAAGACCAGGCCTTGGTTGGCCTTGTGGGAAATCAGGCCCTGATTACACTGTGTCTTATAGTATCTTACTGATAAGAATCCAACAGTGAACAGCCTGCTATATTAATTAGGATATCCAGTCTATTTTCAGTCTGTGGCTGATCACAGTGATGACCTCACCACATTAACGTAGGTTATTATAATACTTTAATGGTTGAGTGACAGAATCTGATTATGCGCTGCAGGTTTTGACTCTTTAGTTGTCTACCAGATCCATCCAGGATCAGTATATTAATAGGTTTTCCATATGTTCTAGTAAAAAGGAAGAGTATCCATAGGGCATAAATAAGATGCAGTGGATATGTAGCCTATACCTTACAATGTATGTGAATGGCAAGCTACCCATTTAGTGGTAGATGGGAAGGCAACCAGCAATTTTGAAACTCCTTTAAAACAAATAATTGTAATGAAACATTTTTGAGGAAAAGCTAAATAGTTTTTATGTCTTTGGCTTTACACGTAAAAGTAATCAGCTTTATTTAAACAGTGGTTTTACCTTAAAGTGCACCTATGGCCAAGTTGCCCTTGAAAAAATGAACAGTATATGTTTGCATAATGAATGCTGTCTGTATAGGCCTCTTGATTGCCAGCATACTCCGGTGCAATCTCTCCACCATACATAGCTTTGCTCTTTTTGGATCATGGGGTATTTGTGGGTCTTTGGATCCAGGTCTTATGACAACCTTGCCAAAGTTTAACACAGCATAGACAGAGTAAAGATGGCTGTGCGTGCAGCAATTGTTCATGGGTAAGGCAGACAGGCAATCGATGGAATGACAGTCAACCCATTCAGGAGATGACAATCTTTTGCATATGGCAGCCTGTAAGCTTTTAATGGTAACATTAATCACTCAAATGATAAAACCAGTCCCAAATAATCTTTATCTCCACTGAAATAAGGGGTGCTAGAAAAATCTGCCTGCACTGCTCAGATCCTCTGCCCTCTGAGTTAGAAGGCCAGTCTGAACATGCTCAATGTGTGAACCTGTGTGAAGCACAGTCTGAACATGCTGGAAAGCCTATGGGCAGCCTTAGGCATTACAGCTAATCCTCGCTTACCGACTTACCTGCTTTGCGACCACTCGCACTTACGACCGACCTCCGATCGACCTTCGACCCTGCGTGTCAGCGTCGGTGCGACGTGTCGCCGGCGGAAGTGATGTCCTCCGTTCTTCACTGCGGGTCGCGGTAAGTATTTTATTGCCCGATGTACAGTACACTGTTCAGTAATGTACATCTGCAACACTGTACAGTACTGTACTAATGCAGTACAGTACTGTATAGAGTTCCTCACTTAACGACCAATTCGTTTAACGACCTGGTCGTAGGAACGGAACTCGGTCGTTAAGTGAGGAATACCTGTATTCACATCTTAGTAATGAAAACCAGGGCCACAAAACCCGTGGATTTCAAAATTGGTCTAAATATGGTGATAGGGTGTCCTAAAGGGGTGACTATCACTGCACCTCATGTAAAGCACAATCAAATAGCTGGACACTCCATCCCAGTAACCCAATAATACCAGTATAACCACAGATATCTAAACTGTTGTATTGGCTATAATTATCCTTGTTTTCATGCTGTACAGTAAAATTATTCTGCAGCACTATGTGAATGAGCCCTTATGTTGGGCTCAGTGATGTCCCCATCCAGCGCTGCACAGAAAACTGCTCAGGTCTCTTCACTAATAGCAGTGTGTATGCATGCCCTGTGCCCCCAAATCCCATAATGCAATGCCTGGGACCTGAGCAATCTATCAGCTGACCTGGGCATTGTCATGCATATGCAAATAGCCATTTGGAGGAAGTGACTTTCTACTACTTTCTTGATCTGCATACTTGTTCCAGTTCAGTGACTTAGTAAACTATTAAAGCCAGTGGCTGGGCATAACAGCCAAGCAACTAGAATTACCAAAAGCAGATCAGCAATGGCAGTCTCATGTCAGGATTGCTTTGATTTTGGTCAAATACTTGCAATTTTTTACAACAGTTTTGAAGTTTTAAATCACTTTCAAACCAAAAAAATTGCTATGCAGGTGTGGGTGACCAAATTATCAAAATTGGTGTTGGTATTTATCAAGATGCCTTCCAACTAGAATTCATCAGTTTCCGCTCAAATTTCAATGATAGGCTTAAAACTGGGAAACAAACAAAACTGTGGGGAGTAGATTGCTGTGATTGAATAGTTTAAAGATTGTCATCAAAATTGTATAGCCTGTATATGCCTCAGAAACTGTATTCCCCGATATCAGCATGTCATGGTCTACAGGAAAAGGACATAATAGAAAACTTGCTAGATACACAACAGCAAAAACTACTTGCTACCATCCATCTTCTCTTTCCATTAAATATCCCCCACACTGACAGGGTTATTCACTAAAGGGAGAAGAGTTTGGAGAAGGCAGGAGAAGTGAAAAATCTAGGCCAAAACAGCTGAACTGGAAAGTGAGATGAATTGGATAATTTTTCCAAGTCAGCTGTGTTGTCCTAGATTGTTCACTTCTCCTGACTTCTCCAAACTTTTCAGCCTTTTGTGCATAACCCTGTTACTTTTTTAATTCAAAATACCATTGCTGAGTAAACAGCAGCAGTATATCAATGGATTCAATGCTTTATATTTTTAGTTTCTCCTCTGTCGAAAGATGCATAGAGTCCAAGTTTAAACAGTGCTCTGTGTTCAATGTGGATGAGCCCAGAATAAAATTGTATTACAGTTTAATTTCAATTCACACAATAGCAGACTCATAAAATAATAATAATAGTACCCTTGGCTAAACAGTGAAACACCTTATTATTTTTGACAGATTTCAATTTCCTTTAAGGAATGCCTTACTCTATAAATAAAGTTCTTATTCTTAAGTGCTAATCCTTAAATTCACTAACCTATAGAATCCTTTTAGAAATCACTGTGTAGTGTACAATGTAGTGTAGTCTGAATTCTGCTAAAGTCAGACAAGTACAAGAAGTATTGTAATTGGTCACTATTGGTTACTGCTGCTTAGAATTAGCTGTTAAGAATATGGACTTCTTATTAAACAAGGCTGTGTGTGGTTTGTTTTCTCCTGATTGGGCGTATAATAATGAAACATAGATGTTTTATAAAGACTAATCTGGATCATCACTTATCCAAGATAAAATTAACTCTTCTGCAACTTCCGGTATCATGGTTAACTGAGGTTTAAACATCACCCCACACAAACCCCTAGCAGCCAAGGACCATCCCCATTAGCCAATATTCCAAATGTGATAATGTTCATTTTGATAAGATCACCATCTGCCATCACATTTGTTTGAGGTCACATAAGGTGCCACTAAGTCAGTTGCCCGATGTCCCTGTATGTGGCCAACAACACTATGTAGATGGCTGAGATTGGTGGTAATCAACTAAACAGCGTAAGTTTTAGACCTCATAATCATGATCATTATTCTGGAGAGCCTCACCTGCATCACTGCTTATCTGTACAATAAGTGTAATGAGATGTATGTCTAAATACAGACAATGGCTTACAGGTATGCAGTATGTACCTTGATTCACACCACACTTTTGAGTAATAAACCTGGACCTCTGCACTAGGCCATGTAGTATATCTTGACTGTCTTCATTTCATCCCTCTTTCTTGGGACAGCCTTTAGAAAACCTGCATCTGACATTTGTGTAGAGTCCTATTCAGCCCAGCAAACTTCTGTTCACTTCTGGCCTCTAATCAGGTTAGGACATTAATTAGAAATACAGATATCTACTCACTGTAACTGGGTGTCTAAAGCAAACAAAGCCTTTGAAAATGAGTATGAAGAACAATGGTGATGTTCATCTAACAGACTTGGATCTTAATTTTACTTGTTTTGAGTAGCTAGAACAAGCAGGGATACTTGCTATTTGGTTGCTGGAATGCACATTGCACTTTATTAGGTTGAGTCTGAAAAATTTGCATGTAATACCGAGGGCTATTTAGTATAAAAAAGGTTATTCTGTGCACTTAGTGATACAACTGCAGTTTAAAGTATATACATAGGCAAAATTTTAATTCATTTTAGAAAGAGTAGGGATTGGTTAATTTCTGCTGTCTATGCCCATTGGGGGACTTTCCTCCACTCTCAGTCTTAATGACACAACTGGAAGTGACAGGAAATCTCTCAAAAATTAGGGCAATTTCATTCTAAGACAGTTGTCACCAGCTGTCAAGAAGATTTCCCTTTATTTGTTGTTCTGGTGACAACTTTAACATTTTGAATTTCACATACATTTTTGTATTGGTGATAATGGTCACTGGGACCAATGTTCCTAACGGGAATGAAGATAGTGATAAATACTAGACAGGGGCTCTAACTCTGTCTATATACTATCCAAAATTGAAAACAATGTTTTGACTTTGTATACACTTTAATTCTGGGAACATCCAAGTAAAAATATCCTTACAATATATTATGGGGGGGAGGGGGTGCTTAACACGACTTTTCATATAGGCAGTCTTTCAATAACAACTTACCTGAGCGAAACTTGCTCCGGATGAGCATAGAGCGCTCTGAAGCCAGCAAGGTCATATTGGATGGCAAAATCCTGGTCGTCCCAACGGACTGAATCAAAGGGATGGAGACGGACGTAATTGCTCCCTTTTAAATGAACAAACACCGAAGAAAAAAAAATTCCAGGGGTGAAAAATCAAATATAAATAAATATGTTCAAAAAAACAATAAATATTTTGAATGAGTGTCCTCAATAAATAAAAAGTGTCAAGAATAAGTTAAAATGTTTTTGAATTTCTGTACTAGCCTCAAAAAATCCTCTTGTTTTCATTTAGTCTTTTTGTTCCCCTGTTAGTAAATCTTCATGTAAGAGTTGTGTGGGTTGTTGCTTTACTCTTTGGCTTTCTTGGCTCTTTTTTCGAACATCGGCTGCAAAAATAACTCCTGCTGCAAGCTGCGGCCTGTCAGTTGTAAGGCCGCAGGAAACAAGCTTTAATGAAAGGAGAAGGGAGTGGGGCCAGAAAGATTTCCCAATTAGAGTTGGGTTAGGGAGCTTCAGTAGATGTGGTCATTAGTTGAAAGATCCCCCTTCTCACTGTCTTTGACACACACAAGCTTGCTCTGTACTCCAAGGCCCCTTACCCACCCCCTTTGCCTGACTGTCCCATCCATGTGTGATAAAATGACATCTGCTTTGACACTTGACACCTAACAGGCATGCATGCTACATCAGCAGAGCTCTCCTCTTCTTTCATACAATCCTCATTTGTTCACATCCCTTCCAACCCGATAGAAATTACAGCTACACTGACTTACACAGATTTTGTACCTTTTCTTTACCATCACACCAAATTACTTTTGACAGGTATACTTTAACGGTAGCTGCACTGGCTGGAAAACATCATGAAGGTGTCCTTAGCGAACGTGAAGATCCAAGCTGAACAGCACTGCCTGACAGCCATCAGCACAACTCCATGGAGCAGTATCTTGAACTGATTTTACCGCAGGGCACATCAATAAAGGTTCACATACCGGCAGACCGAAAATTAGTACAACTGCATTTTAATCTGCTGATGTGTGGACCTGCACTGACATGCAACGTGCCTTTGTCAAGCTCAGAGCAAGGGAAAGCATAAAAAGTACAGGTAAAGTACCCACATGAAGAAACTTAGCGTAAGAACAGGGGCGGACCTACCGAGCCTAAAGGGGGCCCAGTATCAGATCTAATACAGCCCGGGGCAGAGATGGGGAGGCCCGCTGGTGTCCGGCACCCCCATCTCTGCCCCAGGAGTGTCCAATGATCACATTGGTATCCGGCAGCTGGCGGGCCCCCTCATCTCTGTGCTGGGGCTTTATTAGATCGGATACTGGGCCCCCTTTAGGCTCGGTAGGTCCTACACTCCCGGCGCAGAGATGATGGGGCCCACCGGCCGCCGAATACTGAGGAGGGAGCCGAGAATAAAAAAGCTGGCAGACACTTTGCGGGGCAGCCCTGGGCCATGGACGTGAGGACCCAGAAAGCAGCCGCCTGTTTTTTTCTGCAGCCTCCCCTGCCACAAAAGAGGTGAAGGTAAGTTATTAAATAAAATAATTATTTTGTGTAGCCCAACTGATGGACATGCTGTATAAAGTACAGCTAGTATTTGCAGTGCTATATAGTAGATCCCATTCTGCATTGCAGCAATGCAGAATGGCACCCACTATAGAGGACTACAAATCTCAGCAGTACTTTAACAGCAATGCTATTTTTCCAACTGTTTTTTGTTTTTTGGTTGCTACAGGGGGTGTGGATTGGGAGGTTTGTGGGTTTTTTTTGTGGGGGTGGTGCGGGGAGCACAAACAAAAATCTTGCAGCGGGGCCCTTGGTCCCCTAGGTCCGCCACTGCAGAAGAGAGTAGATTTTTAAAGCTGGAACACAGTCCAGTAGAGCTGGAAGCTCTACGTGGAACACAGTCTGCTTGTTCTTTAAAGGGAAGAATTTGTGACTGCGCTTGTGAAAGAACCTCCATAGTCTTTCTTAAATTATTCTGGTGCAAGTTTATTTTTTATGTCCCCATATTTAGCCTTCCATTGTCTGAGTTTGACTTTTTCAGCTTGAGAGTCTGGGGGTCAGAGGTCACCTGAAAGCCTGGCAGTTGATGCCCTTTCAACTGCCTGACCAGACCAGGAGTTCTTACTTCACTTTTACTTTATTTGTTGCATGCTTGTTGGAGTCAGTTACTCTGAAAAAGCACCGGTCTAGAAAAAGCAAGGCAATTTTCATAAAATGAGGTTATCAACATACTCCCTCCATACAGGCTACAGGTTTACAGCTAGGTTAAGGTGCATATATGTGTAGAGTTAATTGTAAGGGTCGTAGGGGGGCACAGGTTTCACACTGATGATACTGCAAGAACATCTGCGCCCAGCTCCTGATTCAAAAACTCAACATACTGGTCTACCAAACCATAAAAGTGTATGGCAGTGATAAACATTCAAGATTTAGCAAAAAAAAATCATGTTGTTAATAAGTGTGAAAGGGGTTCATTGAAAATAAACTGTATAATAGGTGTTAGCTGGGTAGCATAGGTACATACAGTATATAGTAATATAATGACCGCCTAAGCTATCTGGGTAAAAATATTTCCTGGAATTGAGAAACATTGGTTTAGCTTATTGTTTTTTTCATCACCAGTGGAAACAGTTGTGATACAGTATATACTGATCTACAAGAACAGATTAAAGCCTGCTACAAATCTGTGCATTGCGGAAACTCATGCACATTGCACCGAAAACAACTGCAATACATGATAATATACAATCGGCAGTAAGCTGCATTGTCACTCATTTTGAGTAGCATCCTGTCAGGATGGAGACTGCGCTGATGTAAATCCTCAGCTACATTATAAGGCACATGTGTCAAACTCAAGAGCCAGGGGCCGAATCCGGCCCACCAGGCCATTTCCTAGACTTCTACTTTCAGATCTAGGTATTAAGTTATTACTAAAACCAGTGATAATCGAATGCAGAGGCAATTATGATAAAGATTAGATACATTTATATAGTCTTACAGGCCCTTTGAGGACAACCATAATGTTGATGCGGCCCATGATTAAATTGAGTTTGACACCCCTGTATAAGGGATAGCCACCTGAGAAGTGTAGGCTGACAGCCAGTTTATGGTAGGACCAAGCATCATGGAACACGAATCCAAGAAACCACTCTGGATCACACTGGAAGAAATAAGGATCTATATTAAGCCTGGAAAAGTATGAGACTGAGGAGCAGAATCAGGACTTGCCAAAGTAAGAAGTTAGTTCCATGTAATAGCAGGTTATGTGGAACCCCCTGAGCATGAAGTCTAACAGTCAAACGGTATTCACCAAGGACCCCCTCATGGCGGTTTGGGCTTAGCTATGTGCTGGCCCCTCGGCTGTGACCCCCTGCTCAAGCACATGAACCACGAGTTAGGAAACAGTCCAGGGGTCAGGGCTGGTTGCAAACAAGGATGGTTAGGATAGAAGCCAGAGGTCAGGGCAGGTAGCAGAAAAGGATAACAGGATACTAGCTAATCTGATTGGCTACGGTCTTGCTGGATCATGGAAAGTAAGTAGTGCACACAATGAAACTCACCTTGCAAATGTACTCACATGCTTTTCAGTGCACCACAATGCGCAAATGGCAACCATCTGCGGTGTAGTTAAAAAAAGTACACTCTTTTCTTATTGGTGCATTGTGGGTGCATTGGCAGCCCATTTAAAATAAATGGGTTGCCGAATCGCAACTCCTGTCATTACATAGAATACTGTATGTTACCTTAGTATGATAATGTTTGAAGAGGGCCGAAAACATAACTGATACATCAGATTGGAACTGTTCCTGGTTCCAACGGGTTCTTGCACAAAGATACAGTATCTGAACCTAATTTCGAAGCTCTGCCCACCATCCATAGCAAGGGGTCTCTCGCAGATACTGTTTTTTCAAAAGTGTGACATTATGGAGCGAATAAGATTTCTCTTCCTGCAACAGTAATCATTTGCTGTAGGTATGAAATGGTGATGAGCAACAAAAATCTGTTGCTATAAGTATGACCCCATGATGAAATAGCTTAGCTACTTACCCAATAAATGCATCATTTTAGAGTAGATGAACAGTTATAATAAATGCAAATTGCAGAAGTTTAGTGAAGTCAACCATCAGTCTTTATTGTAAGAGCTCTGACAGTCAGTGACATGTGCATAGGGGTTCTACAAACAAATAGTAAAGGTTCTACCTAACAACACACCTGTTATTCCTGTGCAAGAGAAGAAGTCCAGTCAGAGGAAGAGAACTCTAATGATGTCACCAAGAGTGTGGTAGTGACACCCTCCAGCTGTTGACAAACAGAGATTGGCTTTTATTGAAAGAGGAAGTACACAAGCAGGTGGGTAGACTGCAAATAAGTGGAACTAAAAGGACACATTATTTGACAAAAGAAGGGAGCAACACAACTATAACACCAGCTGGCATACACAACAGAGGTACAGCGTCCCCCATATGATATAGCAGTAAGAGCAAAGTACAACAAAAACAAAGTTCTGACATGTAACAATGTAAATATAATTATTTGTATATAGTTATATACCCTCAACTGCTGAAGAGCTGTAGGATACATGAGAGGGATCAGTACGCTCCCATAAAATTAATTTGCAATAAACTTGCAGGAATGGCCCAATAAAGTGAGCAAAGTTCAGCTTGCTGGATGTTCGCCAAACACAGCAGGAAATCTGCAGACCCTGAACATATCGCCCAAACCCCATTAAAGTCTATGAGAGATGAATCCTGTCATGACTGTAGTTGGGCACTACCATGTACCAAAGCAAAATAAAAGTTAAATAATAACATTCAGTAGAGAGAGGGTATATTAATGCAGTATAAAAAGCAACATTACAAATACACAGTTTCTTTAAATCTCAAAGATTGCGGTGTTAAACCCCCTTTCTATCCAGGCCATTTTTCAGTATTCAGCACTGCAGTACTGTTACTGACATTTATTCCATCATGCAACACTGTACCTAAATTATTTTATACCATTTTTTGGGACAGATAGAGCTTTTTTTTTGGTGGTATTTAATCACCACTGGGATTTCCTTCTTTTTTTTTACTATATAAAAAAAAATCCCCAAAACTTAGAAAAAAAAACAGTTTGCCCTACATTATGTTATGTTATGAAATATTTATTATTACCCAATTTTTTTGTAAAATATAAAAGACACATCAGGTAAATAAGACACCAAACATGTCGAGCCTTAAAATGGTGTGCACCCGCAAAAAACGACCACACCCAAAGTTGGCCATAGGCGACGATTTAAAAGCTTTCACCGCTCATCAGTTTAGTGATAACAGTGATTGATGGCCCTAAAATTATTGCTCATATGCCAAGGTTTGCTGTAATTTGGAACATGTGTGACACAATTTTTGGCATGTAGGCGCACTCAACACGTGTTTGCATTTGTATGTGCGTGTATGTGGGTGCAGGGAACTTTATTGCTATCACACAGGGGGCTAACAAGCGGCGGCAGAGGTGGGGGTCGCACACTCTCATGTAACATACTATTCATTGGGCGGCTCTATATCCACCCAAAGACTTGTATGTAAACAGCCATCGCTGGCTGTTTAAAATGCTTCATGTTTGCAGCTTGCAGCATGTTCTGCAAGTGGGAGCTTGATCATATGTTTAAGAGTGCACAGTGGGCAGAGGGAGGTTAAATATCATATTATGGGGTGCCTTAAACCTGCATGTGAGGTTGTGCACCTGTACGCTGTACTTCTGCAAAATTTGTGGTGTGGTGATGTTAAAAAAAGAAGTGCATGCACTACTTTTTTTAATCGCACCGCACTGCATGGCACGGTATTGAGGTACCATGCATTGCACTGCAAATAATCACATTGCAGGTGGGAGGTGCGTTTGGGTTGCCATTCAAATGAATGGCAACGCACATCCCAAACTGTTAACACATTGAAAGGTGCATTGTGTGGTACCCCAGGTGTGAATGGGCCCTAAAAGATTTCAGACTTTCAGCCTGCCTGCCTGAGATAGTACAATCCAGGTGGATCCTTATTGTTCCCACACAGTTTGTGAGTTCTTGTTGCTACAAAAGTAAAATATGTAATTACAGATCACCCACTGTGGGTTTGTACACCTCAAACCAAAGGGCTGTTGGTTATGTGTTTAGATTTAGCACTGACATCTTGAGGAATGCTGAATGAAGTTTTACTTGTTTATAAGAACTTTACATCTGAATACAGCATTACACAGCATGTATATAGAACTTACTGTGCATCATAGATAAGTATGCATAAGCATAGAGACCCACATTGCACTACAGCACCATCTAGTGCTTAAAAGACATACTTACAGTATATGCTGGTGTATTTCCAACAAGGACTAGCATCACTAGCCGGATAAGGCAAAAGTTTCCCTACTTTTCTGTTTACTTCTTCCATGTTTACTGATGTCACTTGGAGCCTTGACATGTCTTATGTGTCTGATCTTGTTAGTGCTGTCCTGCTTTGGAGGGTTTGGCACTCAACTTATGGTTTTCTGGAGGCAGGCAGGGCTCTCCTAGTTTGTCTTTATAAACACTGTCATTTGGCAGGAATAATTATGACATTTTGTAGCATTCCCCAAACTTGACTGCTGGAACCAGACCAGTACAATCTACACAAGCCAAATGACCAAAAAAACTATTTTTGTTGTATCTTCTAGAGCATCTATTTTGTCCTCAAACCACAAGTCTTTAGAATGATTAGTAATAGCTCTTGTTTGGATGTTTAGTGTCATGGTTTGACACATTAAGGTGAAAAACAATTAGGCCTTGTTCGCCGTACCAAAATCCTTTATATACAATTAACACTACCCAGATCTATTAACACCAGGTGGTCTGAGACCTCAACCCTGTTTAATTCACACTGTTCCAAGAGACCACAAATATTTGTAGTATTGGGGTTTTAACGAGGCGTCAGACTTGTTAAAACCCCAATACTACAAATATTTGTGGTCTTTTGGAACAGTGCCAAATTCCTTTGTCATCTTTTCTTGTCAGATGTCCCTCTTTTTGGTCTTATGTACAGATATCTATGAAAATGTACTAGTTAACTACCGAAAAGGGTTATTTTGCACTAAAACGTTCATCCAATCTCTAATTTATATTCCTAATGGCCTGCATATTTGGGGGTGTGGCAGGGGTGTGTCCATTGTCTAAATATATTGTGCTGGAAAGGTGTCCCTCTTTATTATCTCAGATAGTTGGGA
Organism: Nanorana parkeri; assembly: GCF_000935625.1. Taxonomy (NCBI): domain Eukaryota; kingdom Metazoa; phylum Chordata; class Amphibia; order Anura; family Dicroglossidae; genus Nanorana; species Nanorana parkeri. The sequence continues at coordinate 974,837 of NW_017306424.1, read as the reverse complement.
GGTATGGATTGAAGGTATGGAGGAATGGATTAGTGTTATTTTTAACACAGCTGACACTGTACTGGCTGACACTGGCATAGGCTGACACTGGTAATAACTGGAGCTGGAAGTAGTTAGATGCACTCTATGGCTGGAGTTGTTATGTCCTCTCACTCTCAACATTTCCCAGTACTTTCTAGGATTTTCAAAGCCTCCAATGACTCTGCCCCAGCACCTAGAATACACTTCAGCAACGCTACTCGAACATGCCATAACCGCTATAGGAGCAGTTGCAGCACGCATCATTAGACATTAATGCAGGCAGTTGCCAAGCAGCACGCCGGATGCATCATGCACTTTATTTTTTCCGCACTGCAACACGACACAATGCTAGTGCACACGTTTGTACTGCACTGTGTGCTGGCCATTGAACTCTTCCACATGTGCATTAATAGGTAGTAGACAGGCTTTATAAATGCATGCTTCTCTGCCGCCTGTTTATAACTGGCATGTGAAATAGCCCTTAGTGCAGATTCACATAATGATTCCATGCTTGGTACTTATAGCCATACAGACCCTTTATTAGTTTATTTGCAAATGAGAACTTATTATATACTCTATACATTGACACATGTAGTGGTAATCTACTTTGGACCCTATTCTTCAATAGGTGTATAGGTTTGTTTCAGACAACATTATATATATATATTACTTGGCCTTAAGGGTGTATGTTTTGACCTGACAACGAGACATTAAGGGAGATTAGAGTAGGAATATAAATGTGATAAAGAGGGTTAAGAGGGAGAAATAGTTTATTAATTGATCGAGGTGGATTTTTTTGGCCCTATAGGATATTATGGTTTTACATATGGGAGTTAAAGGATCATGAAGTTATAGAGTACACGTTAGAATTGGAAGGCACCTGTAAAAGGAATCATTCTTATTAGAGATATTGGTAAAGATTATTGGGATTATGGGAATATACAGTGAGGAATATAATTATTTGATCCCCTGCAGATTTTGTAAGTTTTGCCCACTTACAAAGAAATGAAAGATCTATACTTTTCATCATAGGTGTATTTTAAATCCAGAAAAAAACACATGATACAAATGTTATAAATTGAGTTACAGTTCAGTGAGTGAAATAAGTATTTGATCCCCAAGCAAAACATGTACTTGGTGGAGAAACCCTTGTGGGCAAGCACAGAGGTAAGACGTTTCTTGTAGTTGGTTACCAGGTTTGCACACATCTCAGGAGGGATTTTGGGCCACCCTTCTTTACAGATTTTCTCTAAATCCTTAAGGTTTCTTAGCTGTCGCTTGGCAACTCGATGTTTCAGCTCCCTCCATACATTTTCAATAGGATTGATTTCTGGAGACTGGCTAGGCCACTCCATGACCATGAAGGAGAAGTATGAGGTGAGTGCTTTTCACTCATCCTGAGAGTTGTAGCCGACCTATGACAATGAAACTGTCACCGGTCGGCTCAGTCGATCGGTAAGTGAGCGAACACATACCGGCGTTCGCTCACTTCTTGATCCTGTCTCGGCTCTCTGCCGTGACAGGGGAGGGACTGATCCTCCAGCGCTGACTGGCGGAACAGACGGGGAGGGGGCGGGTACAGCTGGCTCTGCCTCTAGATAGGCAGAGCCAGCTGTCAGTCACGCAGCTGGACAGATCCAGACATAATTGTCGGGATCCACTTCAGCTGCAGCGTCTCAGAATACCACGAGCTACAGCGGTATACTGAGCTTAGAGTGATGGGAGGACGCTAGTTTGTGTCCTCCCGTTACCCTAAGGAGAGCTATGGGGAAAAGCCCTAACCCCATAGTTCTCCTTTAATGTGCTTCTTCTTGACCCACTGCTTTGTTACCTTGGCAGTATGTTTTGGGTCATTGTCATGCTGAAAGACCCATCCACGATCTATCTTCAGTGTTCTGACTGAGGGAAGGAGGTTCTTATCCAAGATTTTACAATACATTGCCCGGCCATTGGCCCCTCAATTCGGCAAAGTCGGCCTGTACCTTTAGCAGAGAAACAGCCCCAAAGCATAATGTTTCCACCTCCGTGCTTGACGTTAGGGATGGTTAGGGATAGTCAGCATTTTTTTTCCTCCAAACACGGCGAGTCGAGTCAATGCAAAAGAGCTCAATTTTGGCTTCATCTGACCGCAGCACTTTCTCCCAATCCTTCTCTGAATCATTTAGCTGTTCATTGGCCACACTTCAGATGGGCCTGTACATGTGCTTTCTTGAGGAGGGGGACCTTGCGGGCGCTGCAGGATCTCAATCCATGGCAGTGTGTTACCAATGGTTTGTTTGGTGACTGTGGTCCCAACTGCCTTGAGATCATTCACAATCTCCTCCTGTGTAGTTCTGGGCTAATCCCTCACTTTTCTCATGATCATCCTTACCCATGAAGTGAAATCTTGCACGGAGCTCCAGACCAAGGGCGACTGATGGTTATTTTGTATTCCTTAAATTTGCGAATTATCGCTCCAACAGTTGTTTCCTTCTCACCAAACTTCTTGCTGATAGTCTTGTAGCCCATTCCAGCCTTGCGCAGGTCTACAATCTTGCCCCTAACGTTCTTTGATAGCTCTTTGGTCTTGCCCATGGTGGTGAGGAAGAAAGAGATTCTGTGGACAGGTGTCTTTTATGTACATAACGAGTTGTTAGGAGCACCTTCTTAAATTGACAGGACTAATCTGTGTACCACATAGCCAGTCTGTGGGGGCCAGAATTATTGCTGGTTGGTAGGGGATCAAATATTTATTCTACTCACTGAACTGCAACTCAATTTATATCATTTGTATCATGTGTTTTTTCTGGATTTTCAGTTGATATTCTGTCTCTATCATTTAAAATACACCTATGATGATAGACCTTTCATTTCTTTGTAAGTGAGCAAACTTATAAAATCTGCAGGGGATCAAATAATATTTTTCCACACTGCATCTAAATATTTTGTATATTTATATAATATTTTTAGGATTTTGCTTTGCAATAACGTAATTTTTTGAGGAATACAGTCCTGCTAAATTGTATAATGACTGACATTTTTTAAGTTTATACTAGTCTATAACTTCTTCAGCACTGGATGGGTGCCAAACAATCAAACAGGCAATCATGACAGCACATTCCAGGGCAAAAAAAATTACATCTAAGATTGTTTTCAAGAGCCATAGCTTTGCCTTTGAAAATGGCTTGAAATTCAGCTTGGTAGTCTGCTGTAGGTATTTGCATTTCTAGGTGCCAGCATTTCACACCTGCACCAGCCCGCCACCCCATCCTCCTCCTGCCCCATGACGAGTCTCCTAAATAACAAGGTTCATATAAACTGGAGTTTAGACTCTTTCAGAATCAAATGTTTTGAATGCAGTTAATCTCTTTCAGAGCACAAAAATACGGAAACTGTGACTGCATATTTAGGGGAGTAAACAAAGCCTATGGAATTGGGCATACAGAATAACAAGGTAATCCATTAAGCCATAGCGCAGGGAAAGAGGTACAATATCTAGTAGTGAGCTGAGGAGAGTAGGCATGGGCAGAAGATGGATGATTCTAAGCCAGTGATGGCCAAAGGGACACTGCTACTGGTAAGGACAGGGCAGGAAAACTCACGTTGATCATAGCAGTGACTCTAACCTAAGACAATAGTTAACAAAATTAAATTTCTCCATACTGATCTTTTGTATCTATGCAAAGCAGACCAAGGCAGAACCCATTATATTGTCCCATTATTTTAGACCATTTACAACACAAAAAATGCAAACAAGCTACTTGATATATTAAATGTTGTTTGTATTATAATAAGTTTGGAAAAAAAAACAATATACTGAAATGCTCATTTGATACATATTTGTTTTTTTTATTAATTAGCATTATTTTGTTATATTTAAAGCTGGTGTAAAATACAGTACATTTAAAATTCTGAGGCCAGGCACATCTGCAATTCCTCTGCTTCACCGGCATAATCTTTCTCCTCCACTCAGTAGCCAGTTAAACAAGACAAAAGTCCATCGAGTTTAACCAATTATATTTAATCATTTCATTATAGTGAGGGTACTGGAGGCAAAGCTGCAAGGGTAAGAGCAGGTAGCAGCAAAGGAGGGAGGAAATTCTACGGCCAGGGAGAAGAGCAGGCAGCATAAAAAACAAAGAGTACAATTCTATGGTCATAGATTTGCCCCGCAAACTGGCTATGAGGAGCCGGTGAAATTAGAGGCCACTGCTATCCCCAGTACAGGTCTACAGAGCTCTGCAGTGCGTGTGGTCCTTTTTCAAGATATCTACTGGGCATCACCCCCATGCCCAGCATCTTAATGCTAGCTTGGCAAAACTGCTGACTTTTCCTATCAGTTTGGGGAATCACCCCTTTCTGCAGGTATACAGCATTTGATATACCACAGTGACAGGTACCTGGCCACTATTATTTTTCCCAGACTGCCATGCCCCAGCTGTAAATATTTTGTTATTTTGCCCAGAAGGCCATCCCTGCCCGCCGCCAGTATATGGAATGCAATGAAGCAACAGGAGGCAGAGGAGGAAAACGAAGAGGAGGGTGGGGCGCTGGTGGTGGGGACAAGGGGAAAATGAGTCAGACTTCAATGGTAACATTTCACCCTTCCCAAACCCTAGGCGTTATATGTGGGAGTTATATATGTGACATTCGTGAAGACTCATCACCCTCTACTGCAGGCAATTTTTGGTCTTAAGGGTCTATTATGCTAAATACCTGCAGAAAGACAGGCATTTGTGGTTGGCATAAACCTTTTTTTTTTTTACACTTTTTTATTTACACATTTACACTTTTCTCTTACCTATTATTCACATTTTAATTGTTTCTCTTTGTAAAGGTGGCCATACACTTTACAACCATCGCAAGACCTTAGTCTTGCGATGGTTGTAAAGTAATTTAAAAAACGTACGATCTGCCCATCTTGGACAGGCAGATTGTACTTGCGATCACCGCAAGCCCGCCCCCCTGAGGGGCGGGCTTCCGATGACTGCAATGCTGAATGGGCAGTGTGCGCGTGAGCACACTGGCCCGTTCGGCATTTGTCTCCTGAGCACCGTACAAACCACACGAAAATCGTAAGATTTTCGGCTGGTTTTCTAGCATGCTCCTAAGACAAAAGATGTGCAACCGTACAGTAGAAACGGTCGCACGTCTTCATGCACACTGCTCGATTCTCGTACGATCGCGGGATTTCCCGCGATTCTCGTACGAGAATCGTGCAGTGTATGGGCACCTTAAGGCTGCGTAAGGGTCTGTGAGCAAGCCAGTATGGGGCGAAACATTAGAGCAGTCCTAGGCAAGGTGTGAAGTGTGCTATATCTTGGTTCAATAAAGTTGCAAGTGATATGATGTCATTAGTGCGCAACTTCCTAATTTGCTGCTGAGCTCAGAGAGCTAACTTAAATATTTTTTTTTTTATCCATACTGGGCTTTCCTGCTCTGCTCAAAAAAACACAGCTAGGACAGCAATTCAAGCTGGGTACTACGTTTAGCAAGAAGGAAGTTCTAGACCTCAACACCACCTTGTCCCCATTAAAAAACTGTCCCTGAAACAAGATAAAAAGGGCAGAGACCTGACCTTTGATAGTGCTGAAAGCCAAACACTAATGCAGACCTGGTAACAACTGCCTGATGCACTCTAATCAACCCAAGCTAAAAGTTCCATTCTAACAAATATTTTTCCAATACATAGAAAAAGTAGCTTAGTTGTGCACAATTGAAGAGCTATGATGGTGAAAACATACTGGTTCTTAAGATGATTTTTGGGTGTACAGGTCTGTGCACAAAGGCAGGACACATAAGAAAATGTACTCAGCACCACAATTCAAAGAATTCAAGCATAGTTTGATAGTTATAGTTAAAGCTGATGTAAACCCAGCCACTAAAATCTCATATAAGCTTTAATACTTGGAATACTTGGAAAGCCTATTTTTACTTTAATCACTGGCTTTCAAGAAAATAACAGCTGATGATACTTATACAAAGGTCCTTGCCTTGGCACTTTGTGTTATGGGGTGACAACACTCTGCCCCTGTCTCCCACAATCTACTACCTGTAAATCACCCTGTCACATGCTCCTTCATAGAATTTGTGCTGATGTACCTTGCCCAGGCATATTTCCCTGTTGTCACCATTAAAAAGAAAATGCCTGTGAAAAAAAACTCAGCCAGCAACAATTAGGAAATGTGTGAAAAAACACATACAGGCTTTTACAGTGCATGTGGAAAGGGACAGACTGTAAGGCCTCATTCACATTAGAAAAGGCCGGCACATACAGCTCCGTGCTGCGTGCACTGCCGAATCGGGCAGCTTCCAGGAAGGACAGGTGCTGCGTGTGATTTATACGCAGCCCCCGTCCTTCTCTATGGGAGTACGCGACAGTACGCCGCCCTGCGCTCACCCCAAGTGCAGGTCCGAACGGGTGCGGGTGTCTCAGTTTGGACGCAGACAGGATTCATCCTGTCAGCATATGAGTACGGACACCCGCACGGACGTGCAGGGGGTGTGAGCGTAGGGCGGCAAGGACGGGGGCTGCATACAAATCACACTCAGCACCTGTCCTTCCCGGGATATGCCCAATACGGCCGTGCACACAGCACGGAGCTGTACGTGCTGGCCTTTTCTCATGTGAATGAGACCGAAAGAGGCTGCAGGACATCAGCAGCAAGGTATAAAAAAGATGAAAATAGTTAAAAACCCTTCTCTTCTTACCCACGTTCTCCAAGATGCACAGCATTTTCCCACCTGCAGGACTTTCAGAAAGGGTTTACATCTACTTTAAATCAGCCAGTGCCTATAAGCCCCACACTTATCTATCCCTATGCACTTTACCATTACCAGCTGCACTTATGTTTTCCCTTTCACTCTACATGACCACAAGAACATTGTCAACATGGCTGTTGGAAGCCCACCCTTTTTATTGAGAGTTTAGCAATTGAAAAGCCCCCTTATTGACCCTTCTAAATCAGCTGATCTAGGTTCAAAGGCCAGGCAGTGCATTATGGTTACTTTGTCAAATTCCCATATTAGTTTGGAGGGTTTGCAAACCGTGAACAAGCAAGTTTGCCTCATATCCATAGTAGGACCAAAGTCAAAATGTATCCCTAATAGTCAGCAAAAGCAGGCTATTGCATCATTTAAATGACATAAGCTCTAAAATGCTACAATAAATGAACATTAAATCGGCATAAGCTGCATCACCCAAATATCTTTAACAAGTGTTTTTTCTTGTCAGCATATGACCACAATTAGTGCCTTCACATTGCTATTGAGAAGGGCGGGGGCTACTACTTTGATTTGCTGGGCCTGGGCAGTGGGCATACAGGCTGACAATGACGTGCCATGTAGGTCCCAGACAAGAAGAGAGGACACAAGTGGACAACACTAGTACCACAAAATGGTGTGTACATCATCCGGGACCTAATAGGAAATTCTGCAATGTAGGGAGGGAACTGATGGAATTACAAGGTGTACACATTGCTTTATGAATTAACCACAAATAAAAGTCAGCACTAGAATTATGGCGAGGGACAGAGGAGAGTACAATGACATATTTCTATTTTAGGTTTACCTACACTTTCAATTGAAACAAGCCCACTGTGCACACTGCATGGGTATGTCTGGAACACAGGTTTGCTCTTACTCGCTGCTCATGGCTGAATTGAGACGAAGGGAGAATTAAGGAGATTTACTTTTCCAAGGATTTGTAATCCTGTACTACTAATCTTGTGGGTTGCATAATCTGGCCTGGCAGATTTGGCATGTCAGTGACATCACTTTTATCTACTGTAGTACAGATTGGTCACTGATCCGCCCCCCACCATGCTTATTGAATGAAGCCCAGCAACACTGTGCAACACAGTAGAGCTTGATTGGTTCGCACTGCTGAGTTCTGTTTAAAGGTAGCTGAAAGAGAGACAGATGTGGATACTTATACTAGTATTATTTTAAAAAAAATACATTTTGCAGTGAATGTATTGTATAACTGGATTCAATTGTGTTTTTGTATTTGTCTGGAGCTCAGCTTTAATGTCTGTCAAGCATCTGTTTCCTCGACCAGCACTGAAGTAGATTTCTACAGTTAATTAGAAGCAGGATAACAACACACCACAACAATATCTTTTTTATAGAAGCTTATTCAAGCTGGCCCCCATCCAGGTGAATCCAATCACATGACAGCTATGTTATACATGTGCCAGGAATGTGGATCAAATGACAGTGAAAAATCTTTATCATAAAGGCCTCATAAATATTATCGAGCTGATCTGGCAGAAATGACACAAAGTACTCAATCCTCTTTGCCCTTTGATTTAATCCAGCCTTTGCAAAATGAATGAGGACCCTGGGTAAAGTTTTTTTTTTTCTATCCGTGTTTTTCCTGGAACAGGTGTCACCTGCTGCCACCCATCCTGAGAGAACGAGCAGGATTTCACTGACGCTGCGGTGTCAGATTCAGCCCTGAGTATTTAAAGATGTGCACACTAATTTTTTTCTCCTGGTCCCAACCCCCATTATTTATTCCCACTGAGCTCACACACTCTAATTCTTCATCTCCCACGGAGGAAAAGTCTGGAGTGAAGTGTGTGGTCAGACTGACGATGAATATAGTACATTCCACAATAATCTTGAAAGAGCTTTAATAATTAAAGCAGAAATGTAGTCAGATTTAAAGTAACACTAAACCCAGGACTTAAATCTTAAAAATACATTCAAAGTACAAAGTACCTTACCTTACGAGTGTATCACTCGGCTGTAGATCCTTAAGGCCCCATTCACACACGAATCGGCCTGCACGTACAGCTCCGTGCTGCGTGCGGGGCCGTACCAAGTAGCTGCCGGGAAGGACAGGTGCTGCGTGTGATTAGAACGCAGCCCCCGTCCTTCTCTATGGGGCTACGCGGTCGTACGGCCCTCTACGCTCACCTCATTTGCAGGTCCGTAGGGGTGCAGGTGATCGTATTCATATGCCGCCGGAATGGATCCTGTATGGGTCCCGGCCAGAAAACCCGCACCCCTACGGACCTGCAAATGAGGTGAGCGTAGGGGGGCGTACGGCCGTGTAGCCCCATAGAAAAGGACGGGGGCTGCGTTCTAATCACACGCAGCACCCGTCCTTCCCGGAAGCTACTTGGTACGGCCCCTCACGCAGCACGGAGCAGTACATGCATGCCGATTGTTGTGTGTATGGGGCCTAAATCATCTCTGAATTGGTGCTGGCACTGTCCATCCTTCTGGAGGGTGGGTACTTTTGTTCCCCATGGTCCCTGTGTGTTTTGTAAAGATGCCGCCGCTCCAAGCTCACTCCCATGATGGACCACAATCTCATGTTTAGTTTACTAAGTTATATGCTTGGATCAGAGGGAGCTCAGCACACATTCACCGGCCAATCTCCCTTTCCATTACTGAACCCGGAAGCAATGTGTATTACATCACTTCCAGTGTCATTCTGCCATTTCTCCAGCTGCTGTAGCTAGAGATGATGCTGGTGAAGCAAATCTCTGCTTCATAAGCTTCTTTGCGGGTCCCTAGGGGACATTAGTGGTCCAATAGACCTCTGATGTCTCCATAAAGAGGACCTGTCACTGTATATTTGCTATCACATAGAGGGGCTTGTTAGCCCACTATGTGATAGCAATAAAATTAAGTATACATATCACCGCAAACGCTGGAGTGTGAGCAATAATTCTAGACCCATCAATCACTGCTAACGCTAAATTGATTAGCAGTAAAAGCTTTTAAAGCATCACCTATGGCCAACTTTGCGTGCAGTCCTTTTTATGATTTGATTCGCGCAATCAATTTTATGGCTTCACATGTTTGGTATGTATGTACCCAACGTGTCCCCGTCTTTTATATTTTACCCCAAAATTGGCTAATAATAAATGTTTCATAACATTCTGTAGGGAAAACAGTCGGGCTCTTGTGCAGTGCACATGTGCTAACAGTAAATATGCTAACAGAAAGCAAGAGTAGAGTGATGACTGACCAGTGTGCTGTTGCTTCTTCACTGTCCAATCAGCTGTTTGGGGTGTTCTTGACCTGGCTTTTCTCTTGCAATGAAAGTTGAGAAGCTGGTTGTGCTGTCTTGGAGAGGCAGGGAAGGTAAATGGCTGTACAAAACTAAATGCTTTGGCAGGTAAGTCGTTTGCTTTTTACGTATTTCAATTGCATATTCAGCTGCCTGTCTGAAATTCCGCTTCAAAAATGATGGGTTAACGCAGGGCCCTCCTTACCATCTTGAATTGTATTGTGATTGTAATGTCTTCCTTATATTGCAAAGCGCTGCGCAAACTGATGGCACTATATAAATCCTGTATAATAATAATAATGTCAAGTAAAAGAGCTAAATGTGCAATCTGCACACACTCCCAAAATCACTTCATAAAAGGGCATACTGTTGCTAATCAGTTATTAAATTTGCAACTTAGACTACCCTGTCTCACATCACTGGTCTTATATTAAAGGAGAACTATGAGGTGAGTGAAATTCACTCACCCTCATAGTTCGAGCTGATGTGTGACAATGAAACTGTCACACGTTTGCTCAATAGATCGGGAATTGAGCAAACACATACCGTCGCTTGCTCACTTCTCAATCATCTCCCTGCAGAGAGCCGTGACTGTCAGTCACGGCTCCCTGCAGGGACTCTCCCCCTCACCGCTCCAATCCTCCAGCGCTGACAGGAGGAACGGACGGAGGAGCGGGCAGGTACAGCTGGCTCTGCCTCTAGATAGGCAGAGCCCGCTGTCACTCACGCAGCTGGGTGGATCTCGACTATGGGGAAAAACACTTACCCCATAGTTCTCTTTTAAAGTATTATACTTCTTTACTGGATAGCACCACATACGGAAGTATGCCATTCCCTGGAAAGTATTCCTTGGAACCACTTATACAATTTCCTACTACTATGAAGCAATTATCTGAGTCACCAGTGCAATGAATGTTCCATTATTTGCTGTTCTCTAATAAATACTACTGCATGTGCCCTCTTTCTAGGGTGCAAGGTGGCCAATCTTGGTCTATGACAGAAGCTTATGTAGTCCCTATCATGGCACTTGCAATGTCTTTATAAGTGCAGCATCCCATAACAGCTGCTACATTATTCCAATTATTAGGGACAGATGGGTCCTCTTGTCATTTGGATATATTGTGCAGTATCCTAGACTGAAATAGGCAGTATGTCTACCCCTGAAGTAAAAACTTCTCACAGTTTATTATAAGATAGTCATTAAAAGGCTGTGACGCTATAGAAGGGGCATGGAGTGGAGCTACATATGTATTATTAATCTATACAGTGATTTTACAAAATATACACTATGACACAATGGAATGGCAATCCATTTCAGGAATTTTCCAGATGAAGGATTGAATTTGAAGGCTAAGGGATTTAATAAAAACTTTCAAATCTATGTCAAAAGGCCCAGCTTTGCACATGTTAGCACAGTGGCATAATGGTTAGTGCTTCAGCTCTGTAGCACTGGGGGTCCCCAGTTGGAATCCTGGCCTGGTCACTATCTAAAAGGAGTTTGCATGTCCTCCCTGTGCTTGCATGGGTTTCCCCTGGGTATCTCCCACACTCCAGAGACATACTGGTAGGTTAATTTGCTCCTGTCTAAATTGGCCCTCATATGTATGCATGGTAGATAGGGGCCTTCGATTGTAAGATCCTTGAGGCCAGGGACGGATGTGAATGTGCACTGTGTAAAGCGCTGCGTAAATTGTCAGAGCTATATAAATACCTGTAATAAATAGTAAATTTGCCATATACCAAGTCAGTGCGTATTGTTACTGCATAGAAAAGTCTGTTAAGACATCTTTACCTTGAAAGAGTGTACAGCCTATGAAAAATACCAAAATCTTTATTCTGATTGCTCTGCTTTGAGTAAAAGCTCATAAACAAGGCTGTGTTCTCTTTACTGTGTATATTGTCGGACATGAAACACGTAAACCCAACTACATTGCTACTACAAGAAGGGATTAAAGAAGCAATGGCCAGTTTTTTGTTGCTCCTCTTTAGTTTGATTCACATTTGCTGCTATATGAAAATAAGGAATGCCTTCAAGAGCCAGCTGGTTTGGGCTTTTAAAGAGGATAGCCACTAAATGGCATCTGATGGTGCTGTTACGGTACAGGCAGCAAGAAAGGCCCTGTGACAAAACCAGAGCTCCCTGATGAGTGTACATCAGGGGAAGACTGGGCTTGGGTCAAGGGACATATTCCCCCCAGGACGAGTACCAATAATATAGTTTGGAATGGTGGGCCTGAATAGAGAGGGACAGCTGCTGAGCATTAAATAACTATCTGCTACCTGTGCAAACTTTCAATCACAGCACCTGGCAATGGGAAGTTTCCAGCATCAACATTCTATTTGTCTCTGAAATGCTATGTGACCAAATGCAGAGGGAGTCCAATAAGAATGCAAACTGTAAAATGTATCGAGCTCATTGGTTAAAGAAAGCTCAATGATAACAATTATTTGTGACAATGGTGTGGTATTTGATTTACTATATTTTTTTAGGTGAGATCAATGTATCTCTAACAATTCCTATTTTTTAGCATATATATGTAAAAATGTATGTTACAATAAACCATGTTCATTAAGACAACATCCACCTTCCACCATGCCTGCCAATCACTGCATCTTCATGGTACAATTTTGTGGTGCAGTTTGTTCACGTAATCCTTGCCATAACAGAGGCCTGTAGTTGTGTTTACCTCTCAGGCCAAAAGTTCCTAGTCCTCCCCTGGATTATTTGCAAGTGTAACGAGAGTGTTGGACCTGTGTGATTATTTGTCAGAGCACAATGAAAACCAAACAAGCAAAAGGTGCTAGTTAAAATATTTATTAAGAACAGTATCCACAGGAGTAAGCAGAGTCTTAAACCGGAACAAACCAGAGTCAGGAGCCGGAGTGGGTAGTCGTCCAAGCCAGGTCAGGAACGCAGAGATCGGCGTCTGAAGGAAAAAGCCAGGAGCCAGGAAATCAGCGTTGTCAGGAACAAGCCAGGAGCAGGAGCCAGAGAAGAACATCAGCCAGGATCGGGTCATACATGGAATCAGGATACTCAGAGCAGCAGGAAAGCACTAGCAGGAAGACCACGCAAGGGCAAGGTCAGACTGGACTGAGTGGTGTATATATATGGTGAGTGGGGTGACATCATCACTCAGAGACAGGAAACTCCCATCTGACTCATTCAGATGACGCTCTCCTATCTGACCATAAGAGGGAGCCCGGGAGTAGTGAGCAACATTCAAGAGTCTGCTTGAGCAAGGAAGGAACAGGTGAGTGAAATGACAGCCAAGCCAGCATGCTGCAAACCAGTAAAGTCAGGGTGGAACCCTGACATTATTTTATTGGTGTTTCTTTTTCAATAGAGATAAAGTGATGCGAACATGTGTGATTTGGCTGAGTAGGCACCTTACACAAGCCAAAGGATCTCCACAGTATACTTGGCTCAACAATGAACACATTAGACATAGGAAGTGTTGTGTCACACCAATTATAATAGTCCAGATACAACTTTTTAACAATAAGGTTAGGGGGCATTCAAGTAGAGTGACCAACATTTCGGGAGTCCAAAACACACACCACTTCATCAGAGCTTAATGAGAGAAATCATGTATGTGGACTATAATCCCTGCAGCTTGAAAGTTGTATTGTGATGGGAGCACTTCAAGCTTGTCAGCAGCTGGTTTGGATCTAGGATAACCTTAGAAAATGGTTACACATTTGGAAAATGATCATATTATTTTTTCCTCTACATACACACATGGAAAACAATGCTAACCTTTTAATAAAAAATAGGCAATTCATTTAACTCTAGCACAAAGGGATTTAAGGGAGTCCTAACAGTCTCTCCACTACCTGACGTGAAGATTCATACAATGTAATTTTTTTAAGTGTCAGGCCAGATAAACATTTCTGCCTAGTAGAGGACTGTGGGCTTTCCTCCCCTTAATAATAGTGAGTTGAAACCTGGCTTGATATCAGAACCAACTTTCTGATACCATCCCAAATAAACATCACTTGACAGTGACCTCAGAAGATGGGATGGTGGAGATGACCCTTGGTGTGAATACAGGGTTAATGTCAGGCATGCCATGATGGAGAATAGTGTTGGGTACAAGCTGGACATGTACTCGTAGACTAACACTCTTGTTTTGAAAATATGGTCAATTTATATCCAACAATTTTCAGAAATCATTAAATGTGGTTAGAACGAATTGTGTAAGTAATCGACCAGAATAAAAAAAAGGCTGAGTAAGTTAATAAAAGCCCAAATCCAGAGTGCATGAATTTGTATTTTTATGTTTCTCTCAACTGGCTGTCATTATTTTAATAAACAATGCAGTTACAAAATCTTAACACAAGAGGGAAATGGAGGTCATGTGACCATGCAAGGGTTTTTTTGTCCCACTCGGGCCAGTGGACATCGAAATGTAAGGCTGCATACTGCTTCCAATTGTGTATTCAAAAAAACTTTATTTTTCACCACCTACTTGGTGTCAGATATTGGAAGCGGTGTTTGGCCTTACATGTATATGTATACAGCGAGGGAGTTGTGTGATGGTGTGATGAGTTCCAGAGTAAAACCAGAATCTGCAGCACTTTTCAGAGAGACTATTGATATAATTTGCAATCGGCTAGTTACTCAGGTTTTTGGAAGAAGTGAAAGGAAGTCGATACACAACACTAGTGGGGTGTGTGCTGCCCCTCTGGGATGTGTCTAAGTATTCAAAGCAAATTTGGCTATAGTGGTGGGCCGATTGAGTAACTGCAAACCTTACCGATCTTTGCAGCCCACATATGTTGCACAGTGCTGTGTATGTTGCCAGAGGTGGTGTGATGTGTGAACATCTGGTGTTGGTTCCATTTCACGTCTCCCTCCAGCCAATGTCAATCATATTTCAGTATGTGTTACTCAGCAGTTTCATCATGTACTGTGACACTTGTAACACCCACAGAGAAAGCAGCAGCCATGCTTACTACAATCTCTTGTAGCCCAGGGGGCATGCCAAAGACAGGAAGCACCTGGCAGTGGTCTTGTGTGACAGTGGGCATCACACAGAACAGAAGTATGTCAATTGCCATGCAAACTACAGGGAGAGAGAAAAAGTTTAGAAGCACCATATTTTTCAACCAATTGTGGGATGCAGCACTGGAGCTATAAATAGGAGATGCTGTGGTAGGGCTTTAACTATGTTCTGTCAGTTTAAATCAAACTTTCTCACTTATCCCTATATAATTATACTCTAAGATAAAGCTTGTCATCACTCAATGTATTAGAAGAGGGCAACATATAATTAAATGGTGCTGAGTGCAATCATATGATACAACAATGTAAAGTTCACAGTGAAATTGTAACTTATGATCTGTGTTAATAAATATAATGCACTTCATGTGTATGTGCAAAGGTGATTCTTCCAGAAAACTTTTAATAGCAGTGTTCTCCTGTGTCCCATACACTCTTACATTCACAAAAGGGTGAAGAGTTTGGAGAAGGCAGGAGAAGTGAACAATCTAGGCTAAAATAGCTGATTTGGAAACATACTCCAATGAGCTCACTTTCCAAATCAGCTATTTTGTCCTATATTGCTAATTTCTCCTGCCTTCTCCACACTCTTCACCCTTTTGTGAATAACACTGTAAGTGTTCAAACTTTCATCTTTAAAGGTGGGCCTTACACAATGAGTATGGTCATGCAGCTTTTGCCCACTAAGGGGTAAGCATGGGTCCATAGGTCAATCAAATCAGACTCCCAGGTTGCATGGCTCAGAATCAAACATGCCATAGTGCTTTCCAAATAAAAACAGCTTTATTAAGAACAAATTAAAATCTGTGTACTCCATTTACAGATGAAAATCAAATCCATTGACTTCTTTAGGGGAATTCTGTCAGTTTATGCAAATACAGTTTCTTAGGGCTGATTATGATTTTGCTCAGCTTAGGTAAACTGACCTTCCATCCATATGCACGAGCTAGATGTACATTGCAACAGAGACTCCTGACTCTACTTCTAATATTAAAAAAAAAACTACACCTGAGAGCTGCATCACAATTTTCTATGTATCTTTGATGAGGGTGTAGAAAAGCTTTAGCTGGAACTTAAATACAGTTGCCCTTTAGTATTAGTATTTAGGTCTAGGCATCTAACTCTGTTTCTGTGTGTGTAATTTCATAGCCCCACTGGCTTCAAAGGTTGGCACTCAAACAGCTAAAGTAAAGTGCACAAAGAAGCAACTAAAGACCCAGATGTCTCTTACTGAATCCTTGTAGTGAACTCTAAAGGTGCCCATACACTGCACGATTATCGTACGATAATCGTATGCGATCGGTTTTTCGTACGATAATCGAGCAGTGTGAACGGAGACGTGCGACCGTTTCTACTCTTCTACGTCTTTTGTCGAACCAGCATGTTCGAAAACCAGCCGGGAATCGTACGATTCTCGGCTGGTTAGAACGGTGCTCGGAAGACAAATGCCGAACGGGCCGGTGTGCGCACGTGCACACTGCCCGTTCAGCATTGCGGTCATCGGAAGCCCGCCCCTCAGGGGGGCGGGCTTGCGATGATCGAGAGTGCGATCTGCCTGTCCAAGATAGGCAGATCGTACGTTTTTTTAATCCCTGTACAACCATCGCAAGACCAAGGTCTTGCGATGGTTGTAGAGTGTATGGTCACCTTTAGTCATCTAGAGCCTAGACATTTGGTACCTGTACTCACATTAACCACCACTACACTATGCCACCAGCTTCCACCTAAGCATATGCTTGTCTACCGCCAGACCTATCTGTAGCTACAAGAAGTCTGTCACACTGTCTGGAACTGATACTGATTCACTTCTCACCAAAACAAATCTTGCACCCCAGGCTGATGAACTTGCATCCCACAACATTACCATTACCCTTCCAAACTCCAACAGTGCAAGATGCCATTGCAAGATCTGGACTGATGTTCCTAGCGGTTATAACTCCAAATCCTTCATCCCAATCTGTCTGTGTCCATCAACTCCCAGACTGACTCTCTAAGGGCTTGTTCTCACCATGTCCGGATCATGTCCAGACCAGAACAGTTTGTTCCCGGAACAAAAGAGCATCCCAATATATTCCTATGGTATTTCTGGGCTCTATTCACACCAGCGCAGTCCGTTCAGGACCAGACAAAAAAAAAATACTGCTTGTCTAATTTTCTCTGGTCTGAAATGCACTAGAACACATAGAAACGCATCAAAAACCTATACAGACGCACTGGGATGCACCTGAAAGCCCATTTTAAGCTACAAAATGTTCCAGAAGATGGCAAAAACGCAGCAAAACGCAATGCACTGCATTCCAGATCTGGACTGAAAAATGGTGTGAACCTAGCCTTAAAAGTTGAGCTTATCTGAACAATCCACAAAGGAACACTGTAACTGGTGAAATATATAGGCTGAAATTGGTGCACAATCATTCCTGATTAAAATGCTTCAAGAAAAAATTATTTCCATCGATTAGGAGACATTTATACAAATAACTGAATGACTTAGAACTTACTACATGGATTCAGTAAGCGACATCCTTGTCTGAAAGGGAGTTACTTCTGTTGTGCTGCCACTTTAAATAACGCTTTGTAAAGCAAAAATTGTATAAGTATAGAACCATTGGCAAATCTAATAAAACAAACAATAACACTTAAAGGGCTTACATGGGGTAGACTGGAAGAAAGGATTATTCCCTCCACCTACGATACCATAAATTAACTAGATGGGAAGAGGCATTCACTTACTGAATTGTTAAGGATTGTGAAATAATCTAATAGTTAAAATGAAAGGGAAGTCTATTTAAAAAAATTGCTGAAGGTAGGTTTTTAATTACAGAAGAGCATGTGTATGTCTTTTCTGCCAAAAAAAACTTCTACCTGGCAGTCAACGATTTTTGTTCTTTATGGGCATGCATAGGCTCGGCAAGATCCTGCACAAAAATGAAGTAACTTCCATGCATATGCTAATCAAGAGACCACAGATGCTGAACATGGAAGACGACCAGGTGAAGATAAAAGTGGCAGCAGCAGATGGCCATATGACCTAATGTGCTAATGCCTTTTTTTCCAACACAACTTTACTTCCCCTTAACTTGGAAAAATCTATTTCCTACTGGGCCAACACAAGCACAAATCTCCCCATCAGACACCCGTTTAATGGGTCAACCCATTTAAATACCTAGGGATCATGATCCAACACCCCCTACAATGCAATGAATCTGACCCTGCCAGTTAAAAATATGTCAGACAAAGTGTGGAAATCCCTTCTATTTAATCTGATAGGGCCCTTAAATCTTATCAAAATTATCCACCACCCAAAGTTTCTGTATGTCCTATGTTCAGTACATTCCAAGCAAACACTTTTGCTTTAACTCTTTACTTTTCTGTTTATCTGGAATGGTAAAATTCCACTCAGTAACAGAATTGGTTTACATGCCCATAAGAACACAGGAGGACTTTCAAAACTACTTCTGGATTGCCCAGCTGACTTAAATTAATGCCCGGTTCAATCCCTACATAGAAAACACAGCCACTGTCCTGGCAGTGGCTTTACAGGGTTCATATAAAGGCCTACAGAATTGACTATTTAGACTCCATTTACATAAGTTAAATCAGATTTACAGTACTTGTGGACATGGGGCAATGGTATAGCATAAAGCCAAAACCTTGGGCAAAGGTAGTTACAAATTTCTCTTAATACGCCTCTATTGTTCAACCTGCACTTTAAAACCTTGTATCTGTGTGTAAATGCCCTATGGCAAGCTCATAGAGGGATTGAATATGCTCATTGTTCATATGTTCAGGGTACATCTGAACACCTGAAAAATATCTGTGAACTGGATAACTGTCACTTTTACAGTACCGTCACTCTTCAACATGCTGTTTAGGCCCAACTGGGAACACAAACCCCAAATATACTGGCCTCTCCTCTTGAAAGTATCCTAAGCACAATGGCTTTTCCTAAACAAGTGTTAAAGTGGTACAATTTTCTCCAACAAAAGCCAACAAAGCCTGGTCAAAGTGAGCTAGAGTCTTTCCCTCCCTAACTAAAGAGGACTTTGAGGACATGGAGGAAACCTTTATGTCAACTGTTGTCAGCCTACAGAATCTTCATTCACAGTATTACTTCATCCACTGACTATACTATACCCCCTAGACACTGGTGGAACTACCAGGGTAGCAGCGGTCGCAATTGCGACCGGGCCCTGGGGTTCCGCCACTTAGGGGGGGCCCAGCAAGGAAGAAGAGGGGCCCCCGTGATTGTGCCGCTCCTTCCCTGCCGCACAGCCACCCACAGCATGTACGGGCGGCTGTGCGAGAGGGCTGGAGAGGCTGCCACTGGTCCCGGAGAATGAGCTGGTCCCGCCTCTTAGGGGCAGAGCTAAGAGGAACTTATCCTCTTAGCTCCGCCCCCTGGGCACAGAGATGAGGAAGAGGGCCATGGGCCTGCAGGAGAGGGAAGGTAAGTCTGGAGTGGGAGGGGGCGCGGGGAAGAGAGAGAGAGCGTGTGTGTTGCTGGGACTTGTAGTCCAGCATAGCTGGTGGTAATCGGCATTGCTGTATGATGATTATACAGCAATGCAGAATAGCACCAACAATGTAGGACTACAAGTCCCAGCAATGCATTATAGTGGGGGGGATGCTGGTGGTATTCTGCATACCTTTCTTTTATTATAATGTATTGCTGGGACTTGTAGTCCCGCATAGCTGCTGGTATTCTGCATTGCTGTATGATGATTATACACTAATGCAGAATAGCTCCAACTATGTAGGACTACAAGTCCCAGCAATTCATTATATTTTTATGTAGGGATACACCAGTGTTAATACTGGCCATTTTCACAAGTACTCATACTCGTGAAAATGGCCCGATACTAAACGCAGATACCGGTGTTCTGTCGAGAACGCCGACGTAGTCCAATTTGCCGACCTCAGCATCTACGCTTGCGCACAGACCAATATTGTCGAGGAAACCGGGATTTATTCACAAGTATTTTGTTTAAATTGTTAATTGTGACCGTTAATAATATGCCATCCATCATTTACTGCCATGGACGGCATATTATTAACGGTCACAATTAACAATTACAAATGAATACTTTGTTAATAAATGCCGGTTTCCTCGTTAATCCCGCTAAGGGGACTTTGAGGACATGGAGGAAACCTTTATGTCAACTGTTGTCAGCCTACAGAATCTTCATTCACAGTATTACTTCATCCATTGACTATACTATGCCCCCTAGACACTGGTGGAACTACCAGGGTAGCAGCGGTCGCAATTGCAACCGGGCCCTTCGCAAAACCTTCATGGTTTCTTGCACCGGGGCCCTGGAGGTTCTAGTTATGCCTCTGCCCTAGAAAATGCATACACTGGGGATTTATGGATCTGACCCAATGGTATTATTGCTCTATAGCACCAGCAGATGTTTTGCATGTTTCTTGTTCAAATATGACCTTACTGGCAACAAATACACCAGAAATTGTCACACTCTGGGCTGTGATCTGCCCCACCTCCTCCAGAATTCTACCTCCTTGCTGTACTACCAAGTCATACAATGTGTAAACACCTCAAACAAGGAAAATATGCTTTATACACATGTATTCACTGATATACTGGATTTGCTGTGAATTTCAATAAATACTGTAGTACTGGAATTATCTGGATAGTGTGGTCTGTTCATATACTGCTGCATTCCAAGGAAAATATGGCTACTGATTTTTATGCCAAAAATTTAATTTACT
>NW_017306424.1:928826-953891 GCF_000935625.1 Nanorana parkeri | reverse complement strand
ATATATAAAACATTAGATTAGATCATTAGAGCATTAGATCAAAACTATATTACCTTTCAAATTAAAATAAAATCTACTCTTACATAATGTAGTTTTCCTTTAAAGCTAAACTCCTGACACAAATATTTTCATTGAAATATATGTTCCTCAATAGCCACACAAAATACAAATCAACTTTGTGTGCACCAAATGCCTTTGCAAGCCTAATGAATACCTTGTAAAAGTAGCGGTGACATCATCACTGTGTTGCACATAGCCTATGCAGAAAGCAGAGCTGTGGGAGGGACCCAGCAGACTCCACCCACTACAGATTGCCTGCAGAAAACTACAGGATGGTGTGGATACAAGAGCAGTCACCTTGCACAAGGAGAGGGAGCAGCAGTGACCAGTCAGTTTAATAAAAGATTCCTGCACAGATCTGGAAGAAATACACAAAGCACACCAAGATTCAAGTAAGATTACACATGCTTCTTGTATTTAGATAATTGCTTATCCTGGAGTTCAGCTTTAAAGTAAATATGTGCTTTGCCCATGAGGACAAAGTAATAGATTCATGTTAATGCAAACCTCCAGAGACTCAAATACCACAACATCTGACACACCAGGAAGTGTCAAATACCAGCAACAGCCGTAGCTCTGTAAGAAAGCAAAGATTGGAGTCAGGGTTGTCCCTACACTATTTGCTGCATGACGCTGGGGGGTTGAGGTTGTCCAGTTGGTGGTGCTGTGAGGGGAGGTCAGGGGTTTGGGTTCAACCATGCTGTCAGCAGTTCTGTCAAGCATCCCACCCAGCTCACTGACGCCACCGGGTGGCAGGAGCTTGGCTGGACCCCAGCCAGAGCATCCCGCTCAGCTCCTGGCAACCAGTGACATCAGTGAGCTGGGCAGAAAGCCAGATAGAACGTCACAGGTTGCTAAGAACTCTTGGCAACCTGGGATACTGTGGCCTCCCCTCTGCAGGACATGGGAGCATTTGCAAAGCTGTATATACATATGAATTATAACATGAAAATACAATCAAGTAAAAATATCAAAGTCAGTTCAACATTAATTTTGGTTAAATGTTACAATAATAACTTAAAATGGGCACTGCCCTGAAAAATAATAGAAAGTGATCTTAAGTAATGGATATTTTCAGGAAGAATGAGTCAGAGAAATAACTTTTCATATTGTGTGCACATTTGTGTTGGCCATTGTGTTATTATTGTCTATATATATTCTCAGCATTTGTGGAATTATTATATTATATATTCACTATAGGAAAGCTTTGCAATATCAAACAGTATCCCTGCTGCACGGTTCACAATTTTCTAGCTATCAATTTCAATAAACCTTGCCATTGTAACCTAAAATGTTTCCTATACCCAAGTATGTATATAAAGATTTGTTAACTGTCTGTCATGAATGGATAAAGAGTCATTACATGACTGAAAATACTTACCTTTCCTAGAAAGTGCTAGTCATGTGATCCAAAGCCTAGGCAATTGGCTACATGATCTCTGCTGACAGTGAGAATTCAAATTCAGATTGGCTGATCGTTGTCTTCAACCTGGAGTTTACACAGATAAACTTTGAGGGATTAACTTCAAATAATGATTAAGAGTTCATGGCAGGATTAGTTCAGTTTTTGGAAGTCTTAGGGTAACTGTAGACAAAACTTGATGCAATCATCAGTCTGCTGCTTCTTCATTCACTGTCCAATCCTGGGCTGAGGAAGGGACAAGATCTGTAAGTGTTACTGGACTTCAGCAGAAAAAAAATAAGGTATTGTGTCCTGACAGACAGGGCTGTGCTGTGTGACAGAGCAGTATAAATCTCAGGATTAGAAGGACAGAAGCTGCAAATCTGGTGACAGGTAAAACAGATCTCATATATCCCATACTCGCCTCCAGGACTTCTCTAGAGTCTCTCCCATCCTCTGGAACTCTTTACCCCAACCTGTCCGTCTATCTCCCACCTTGGCTGCCTTTAGGCGTTCCCTAATGACTCATCTCTTCAGGGAAGCCTATCCCACCTCAACCTAACCACTGAACCATCACGTTCTCAAACAATTCATCCCCACACAGCTCCCCCCTCATGTATCACTTCTCCCTCCCTTTTAGATTGTAAGCCCTCAGGGGCAGGGCCCTCCTTACCATCTTGTCTTGAATTGTATTGTGATTGTAATGTCTTCCTTATATTGTAAAGCGCTGCGCAAACTGTTGGCGCTATATAAATCCTAAATAATAATAATATATAAAAACTATAATTGCTTGAACTCAGCACTCCTCCACATTATGTCACTTACAGACTTCCTCAAGAGCCGGAGCTCCTATTCATGGGAGGGTATTTGCACAATGAATTACAATAAATGTATTTTATAGAGTTGATTTTACACCTTGATCAAGCTTTATTAAGATTGGAAACAGGAGCAGTTGTTACATTTGCATAGCACTATTTTGTTTGTTTATATATGTTTATTGGTATTATACATCCAGTAGGATTTTCTTCTTTTGATTTGATTTAAACAGCTTTTATCTAGACATCATTTAAATACTGTGTTCAAGCAGTTTTAGTTTTCATATACCCCTTGTGGATAATACACAACAGCCTTATAGCACACCTGAGTGCAAGGTAATACTATTCATTGATCTCATATATTTTTTTATCTATGTATTTAGCTGTTTACCTGGAGTTAAAGGTTAATTTGAAGGGCTAGTTTATAGGTAAAATGTTATGGTTAGGTTAAGTGTTAGGGTGTAGGTTAGTGTAGAGCAGCCTTTCTCAACCAGGGTGCCTTTTGGCTTTGTCAGGGGTGCCTTCAAATTTTTGCACAATGTCATGAATTTTCATGGTGCAGGAGAGCTGACAACCACCACCATGGGTGTGCATAATGATATTCCAGGACAGTCTGCATCCAGGACCTCCCTCAGCATTCAGAAGAGGGCATAAGTCCTGCCTCCTTCTTAACCTGCTGCATCTCCCACCCTCCGCCATACTGCTGCAGCTGCACTATGGTGATGCTTATGTGATGTAAAGGAGGGAGACTCTGATGGGAGAGGGGGGACTGTGATGGCTAGGTAGGAGGGACTGTCATGGGAAGGGGGCTACTTATATGAAAGGGGCTTCTTATTTAAAGGGGGCTTCTGATGAGAAGGTGTGGGGCTTGGAAGGAAAGCCGGGGGGGGGGTTACTCTGATGGGAAGGCAGTTACTGTTATGAAGTGGGCTTTTTATGTGAAAGTCGCACTGGTGTAGAGGTAATTGCAGAGGTAATTGTTAGGGTTATCTTGTGTTTTTTAGGATATATATTTTATAGCAAGGCCACTGCTGTATACATTTTTTCCTTTTTTTGTTTTGCCACAAAAGCAACTATTTTATGCATCTCTGGGGTGCCAGTTCTGTTTAATTATTAACGCAATAAGCTTTTTGTTAAAACCTTACCATTTGCCAGCTAACTCCACAACTAACTTTGTTAACAACTCACAGCTAATTTTGTAAGCTTCCAAAACAAATCAGATTTCTTTTTCACGAATGAAGAAATGTGTTTTTAAACTTGCATTTATATTGAATAATCCAATACATTAGCTTAATTTCAAACAGTCTGCTTTCACTGAGGGCTAATGCTGTGCAATATTCAGCAGATGCTTGGGCACTAACTATAGCATCTTCTGCCATTCAGCAATAAGGGAATGATTGAAACTATTTTTACAAGTTAATTTCTTCAATTTGGTAATTGCAGTAAAGTTTTTTCTGTTTAAAGAGGGCAGTGCTGTGCTATTTCACAGTAAAGACATGGTCTAGTGCCCCCTAGTGGTAATGTGTTGTAGTGCATGTACAGCACAATTCTAAATTTTCTTTAGATGTCTGCAGAGTTATCAGTTAGATAATAGAAAAGTGCTTGTTAATAATCTAAAGGTATTAGCAGCATGCTTTCCTCCACTGCAAAAGTTATTGTTCTCCTTTTTGTATTGCATAACAACACAACCTCTGCCAATATCTGGCAATCCCCAGCCTGCAATGACTGATGACAGCAAATGTGTGTGCAATGTGTACAGTAACAAAGCAGCCACCACATTTAAGGATTAGTAAGCTGTAGTATATTACATTTTTTGTTTTTGGGTTTAGATACGATTAAAAAAAAAACAATCTCTGACGTGCGCAGATTTATGCTCACGAATGTGTATCTGCACAGATTTTTAAAAATATGAAATGTTCACTTCTTCGTAATTCACCTCTACTAGATGTAAATCCATACTATTAGGCTTTCTTCCAGGAATGGGGAATTTCATTTCATCCCAAAAATAGGAACACTTTTGCTACTATCAGATCAAAGAGTTCACGTAGCATATCATTGCTAATATTTCATATGTGAAATGTATTATATTTCATAATTTTCTCCAAGTATTCTGCACCGCAGGAATCATAATTGTAAAGAATAAAATAAATCTTTCAATGCATATATATCAGTAGCAGAATAACATAAAATCACTCCATTACACATCAAGGTTTCAGACAAGTGTTAGTCCTTTCTCAGCCCGAGTAGATCTTTAAATTGGATGTAATATTTCATATTATATTGGCTTGGGAATTCCTAGCAAGTTGAAAGAATGGTCATTAACATATTGTAGCTAATATATTTTTTCACTGCTCCCCCAGCCCACCCGAGCTGAAAAAAACCTGCATGTGATGTTAGTGCATTTAAATGTAAAGGAAACAATTTTTTTTAAACAAACTCAGGGGCGGCAGAGCGCAGAGGGTCGGCAGCGGTGACCTTGTGGGGAAGTTGCAGACGCCGGTGTGAGGCGTCCCGGCGGCGGACCGTAGTGTGCGGCCGCCGTCCAATCATGATGGGGCGGGCCAAGGCTCCGCCCACCGGCTCCGTAGTGTGCGGCCGTCCCCCCCCGCCGCCCTGCCATCTGGTTGCCATTCTCAATTGATGGGGGGGGTTGGCGGTGCGGGGGGGCGTATTGTGGAGCCTGGCCTTGGGGCGGCAGGAAGAGTAAATCCGGCCCTGAACAAACTAGAAGTGTTAAAGTATATCTAAAGACAAAACTTTTTTAGATTTGTTTGTCTAAGTATTGTCACAGCCCAGCTCAAAATTAAAGGGGTGGTTTTCCTTCCAGAGGGTATATGACTGCAAACATCTCCATAGTTCAACAGGACAGTCTATACACTTCAATAAGGGTGCTTACCACTAAATGCAAACTCCAAAAATATGTTTCCAGTAAAGAAGTATTGTTGGCAGTTTTTTTTCTGGGAATATCTCATCTCATTTATTGAAAGCAAAAGATAAAATCACATACCAGCCATCACATGTCCAGGTCACCAGTATTTAAAGGGTATCTAGGGTCAAAAACTAAAAATAAATCTGTACTTCTATACTGAATTTCCATAATTTCTATCCCACTCCTAATAATCATATCAATTTAGAAGTTTGTAAACTTACTTTTTGAAGGTGCCCATAGGATGTACATTCTCAAGGGACTGACACAATTTCTCTCAGCTCTGTGAATATGAACTTCGCTCTGTCACAATTCTCACAGAGCCTGCCATCTGAACTACAACTAAATGTCTAATTAACAATGTAACATTATCATTGCTTGCTAGAAGCAATGCATTATGGTCTATGTAGTCTTAAAAAATTGAGATTGACTCATATTAAGCAGCAGTGAAAGAGACACAAAGCACACTGGAAATCCAAGAAGTTGTTGGGCAGACAGAAGGCAGCACTCACTACATAAACGGGATTTTTTTCAAGTAAGCTTTGATTTCCTCTTTCCTCAAAACTGTTCAAAGCATTAACTAATCTTTAAATAATACTTTCTTAGGTTAGTTTTGAATGTTCCTCCTGCTAGATTGAGGCCATGTCCCTGTGTTCTTGACCCTAGATTCATGCTGAAAATACTACCCAAATGAGCCTACACCCTTCAATTTATTGAAAGGCTTCCATCATGACCTCTCCCTTTCCCTTCTTTCCTCAAACAATTCATTCGGAATTTCGAATCCCGAATGCCATTCGGGTCTAGGAACCTCAGCTTTAGTATTATATGTATATACTGTATATGACTTCCATGTTGCCGTAATGAAAATTTGTATTCAGACCCATTCGGATTCATTAAACCGAAAAACACATCTGATTGGCCAGTAAAGACATGTCCGATTCAGTTTAGTTTTTGAACGAAATTTGGACAGGATCCGAAAATCGAAAATGAAAATTTAGATTTGGATGCATTGGGATTCGGAAATTCGGATGTGTCCCCATGTGTGAATTTCGGAAAATGTGTCCGAATTTTTATTGGGAACTAAATGAATAGCATGTGCCTAATACACACAAGTTGATTTCCTATAAGCAAATAGGCTGTTCACTTTGCAATAGAATTTGTACCTTGCAGAGGAAGTTTCCCTTTGGCTTAGAAAATAAACCCAGACACAGATAACACTGGGATCATTGTTGTCCAACATTGGTGCCCATTGGGATGTCTCTAAAATATGTTGGAGTGAAGTCCAAAAACGCCTTTTTAATGGAGAAATTAAAGCAATAGTGTATAGCTATATATATATATATACACTGAGTGGCCAGATTATTATGACCACCTGACGTTTGTAGGCAAATTCGCTATAATTAGCTATAATTTTGCGCTGAAGTTGCTAGAGGGCCAGGCCATTATAAATAGGGAAGCAGGTTGTAGAAGTAATTTTTTTTTTTTGAAGATATGGGTAAACAACGCGATTTAACAGCCTTTGAACGTGGGATGATTGTTGGCGCTCGGAGCCATGGAGCGAGTATCAGCAACACAGCAGAATTTGTTAAATGTTCAAGAGGTGCTCATTGTTAAAGTGTTTAAAGACTGGACTGTCAGCCGAAAATCTGGGTCTGAACGTGCGAATTGTGGACGTCAGCGACTAGTCAATGTTAGGGCAGAACGGAGAGTGGCAAGACTGGTACAAGACAACAGAAGGGCAACAGTGCAGTGTCAGATTCCTCGCATCACATTTCAACATCTCGTGGAGTCACGAGGTGGCCCAACAAAGTCATTTTGTGGAGTCATCCCGTGGCCCAACGAAGTACTGATGTGGTGGTCATAATAATCTGGCAACTCCGTGTATATCTATCTATATATATTTACTCCACGGGGGTCAAATCTATATTAAAAATGAAATTAAATAGGACAACAGCAGGCAGACATCCCCATCTTCTTATAGCCACAAATGTTCCCAAGTGGTCAAAAGAAAAAGCCAGTGAAAGAGAACCTAGTGCAAAGCTCCTGGGTCTCCCTCTCTCCAGTGCCAACTTGCCACTCCAGCTGCTGGCTGATATTCAAACCAAGTCCCTGGGCAAAATCCAGAGGGTTCCCAGCTATGCTACAGGGTGAGCGTGGTACCAAATATGTTTGGCCTCACTTACTGTATATACAGCCTGCTGCTTTACATCACAAATTATTTGCACTGCTTCAACCATCTGTAGAGTTGAAGCTGTGGACATGGATAAATGGCAGCATATTATCACTGCTTGTGCGATGTTCCAGACCCTTTGAAGACCAAGCTGAAGAATAAAATGCTGACTGCCAACCTCCCTCCAGAATCTGAGGCCATTCAAGCAGTACTGAGCGGTTTAGGATGCATGGCACTGGGCTGACAACAGGAAACTATCAGCACAGCTACTGTAGTTTCTCTGCAGGAAAACAATCAAATGTGACAATGCATATGATACATTGGGAGCTGATGGTTAGCGTTGTCAACCAATGACAGGAAACCCATAGAGAGAGCACAGGCTGGCAGGATCCACAGGTAATTAATACAGCTGTATAATAAACAAGGAAACAAAGCTTGCAACACCTGTAGTGAGTAGCTACTTTTTGGGTTCACATACTTTTATGCTGCACCCCAATGTTTTATGTTCATCAGATCCCTCCAAACATATGTAAGTGCTTGCATCACTCATAGATACTGTCCATTATATGCTGAACCACAGGGAACTGAGTGTGAATGCTCTTTTTTAGGAACACTGTAAGGTATGAACACACATTAAGACACACTTTATATTGCTTTATTTTAACACAATGATTTCAAACAGCTGGGGTTTTTTTTATTTTTCAGCTACAACATATATTTTTATAAAAGATTTTACAAAATATTCACCTTGTTCTGTCACTAGATCATACAAAGTTTTTATATTTTATAACATTTAAAAAACACACATTTTAACCTCTGTTTATGTGGATATGCCTATGCTTATTATGATAATCCCTTCCAGCTTCAAATCATGTTATTATATTGATTCACAGTAATGGAGGATTTCTTGTAAAGCAAACCTGTCACAAACCTGATTAATTCTCACTGAGCACATATTGTAAAATACATAATCAGAGGTTACCTTCAGTGACAACTGTATATAAGTAGATCTAGAGATATTGGCTACTGAAATGAAATGGTAATCTTGACTTTTTCCTGTAAAGTTGAGGTTGGCCACACCCCTCATACCACCCAATCCTCACTGGTGATCTTTTAATTTGATGGGCAGCCTTGTAGACTAATAGGTGAACATTCACACATCATAATTTGTTTTAAATACTTGACATGAAGCCTATAAGGCATGGATTTTATATGTATTATTTGCAAGGAGATGTTATCCAAACAAAAACAGTCTTCCACTGGTTTTGCTACTCTTAACCTAATAAAAAAAACTGAAATCTAATATGATTACATAGGATAACTGCTCATTATTGCTAACATTATTAAAGTACACCTGAAGGCAAGCATTTTTAGATTTAGATTTTTAGAGTGGTGAGGGGGGGAAGAACCCGTCAGGTTTTTTATTGATGTCTGTGTCACTGGTATAGAGATTCATTCTCTCTGATTGTCCTGGTCACCAATGTCACCGGGAATGAAAGTGAGGTTAAATTTTGAGTTGTCACTAGACATGGAATAGAGGTAAAATCTTCCAATGGGAACACTTGTTCCTATGACAACTAAGAAGAGGATTTGTTTCATATTGGAAAGACACCAATGTCACTTCCTGTTGAATCTACAGCAAGTGACAGGAAATATCCCTAATAAGACACAGATGGCAAAAAAAAAAACAGTTAGTGTTTTTTAACCCTTCCCTACTCTATCCAAAATGAAAAAAAAAATGTTTTGGCTTTTGATATACTTTAAATAACCACTTAGCATGTTTCTTTTTTCGCTTTACAATATGTAAAATCTGGTTAAAGGGTCAGTATTTATGTTGGATTTTGGTGGTCTGGATGTTTTTTTTATATCCCTGTGGGTTGTGGCAACAAAATATACAAAGGTCTTGCCAATGGAGTCCTCAATGGGCATGAGAATATGGTGGATCATACAACCCTGTGACATCTATACAGATGACAACTATTGGCTTTGACTGACCCTTTAAGTCATAAAAAAAAAAAAAAATCAAAATGAAAACTACCAAGAAAGCAACATAAAAT
Source organism: Nanorana parkeri (assembly GCF_000935625.1). Lineage (NCBI taxonomy): Eukaryota > Metazoa > Chordata > Amphibia > Anura > Dicroglossidae > Nanorana > Nanorana parkeri. The sequence goes on along the minus strand of NW_017306424.1, from coordinate 944,461 downwards.
GGCAACTATCTGTATAAATAAAATTATAATAAAGTCAGTATCACTTATCACTTAGATGCCAACGTGTACCTTAACTACTTTTCTAGCAATGCACATTACAAATAATAGATTAAAGAGAAATAAAACAGTGCATGTTAATGAAAAAATTACCTTGAGATATATTTCTAAGTAGTTACGGATGAAAAAATTTCTATTGTACAGAAAGTCCCATTACCAACAGAGAAAAAGTACTTATTAGGATTCTGTAACAATGTTTTATACACACAGGAGCTGATCTCCTCTATAGTCACTGTGTGCGTGTGTGCACGCTGTTTCACCATATCTTAGATATGTATTGTAAATATGTAAAGCATAACTGCATTATAATGGCATAACTGCTTATTTTCATGGATTTTATTTTGCCCAGAATAATAGGCAGTACTTAAAGTGTATTTTAGGGGAAAATAATAATAAAAAAAGAAAACATATGCAGTATGTATTCCTGCAATACATGCACATTTGACTATGTTTTATCCCTTTAAGGACCCTGCAAGTACAGCAACATACCTGTTGATCTGTCAGACATGCACAAAGCTTTTGTCGGTTGACAATATTCAGTATTTTATAGACTAGTGTCAGCCCTACCCATTGTCTTTTGCTAAATTAGTCAAACACTCTATACTGTTTTCTTATCCACATAATAGGGACCAATTGACTTGCAGTCCAACATAAGAACTGGAAGGGCTCAATAGTCTCTTTGGTATAACACAGGAAGTGTGCTTAGGACACAGGACAGCTCTGAATTTTCAGGTCAGCAGATATTTTTCCTATGTATTTTTTTGCACTTATCAAGCAGATAAAACAAAATGCTTTTTTGGGGTATATTTAACCGATCATAAAAATTAGACATGTGCGATTCGTTTCCTTCTGAATCGAAATTCGGACGAAATTTCAGAGATTCGGATGTATCCAAATTCCGAATTACAGGTACGAATGCAAACGAATCCGAATATCCGATTCGTTTTTTTTGGACGAACTTTAGTTTTTTGGACGAAATTTCGTTGCAGCAAAGTGACATTTGAGAACGAAAAAACAGTTTTTCCCTCTTAAATGTCACTTTGCTGCAACGAACGAACGAAACGCATTAGATACGAAATTTCGTACGTATTTCCACTTCCAATTCCACAACGAATTTTGTCCGAATCTGAATTTCCGAAACGAATTGACTTTCGGACCCGAATTCCAAAAAACGAAATAAAGCAAAATCCGAATCGAGACGAAACGAAACACATTTTTTGCTGGTGCACATGTCTAATAAAAAGGAAACAATTATGTTTAGGGTTTCCATAGACTTTAAGTGACATGGGGTTCAAATCACTCAGCTACAATGCATGAACCCTGCATGGAATGCAGATTCTATTTTTACAAGGTGTTATCACTGAGAAACATATACCTGTAAACAAAGAAATAATATGCACACCAAAATGTTTATGTGAAATGAAGTCACTCCTGTCCTATCTTTTGGCACTTTAATTGAAGGCAAATGTTAGTGAATATAACGTTATACTGCAAGAAAAATAGTTATAAATAATGAAGGGGCAGATCAGAGCTGGCAGTAGACCAGCCTTGAACAATTCATGTATCTGATATGACAATAACTGAGGAACACAGACACTTCTCCTGTACGTTTGCTGTGAATTCTGTACGTTTGCTGTGAATTCTGCTCACTTTATGTAATGTGACTGAATGATGGAAATGGGAGTTAGATGGAATGTGTTCCCTACAGCAAATAATTGGGCTCCCAGCTTTATTTGTGCAGGAAATACAAATAGCTCCAAATTGGTGATGAATGGAACCATTTTGCATTATTGTTATTTGGTAATGTTTTCACAAGTCATGCCCAGCATACCTAACACCAACAACACTGCAACTAACATAAAAAGTGGCTGTGATATGGGCATGAGTCCTCTGGAATTCAGTGCCACTGGACCAAAACCAAGAGTTCCCTGAACACAAGGCATAAACTGGCCATACACGATTCCTGCTGACTCGACTGAAAACCGGCTCTGCCGGCACAACCTGGTTCAACAAAAGCTGATCTTTCAATCGATCTTTGTGGAAGGAGCCAGGTGCAAAATTGTTGGCCAAACAGTGACAGCAGCAAATCGGCTTCAATCACTCTTTGTGTATTCTAACAGTAATATACAGGGGTACAGGTACTCCTAGAATGAGATCCTAATAGGTTGGACTTGATGGACTAATGTCTTTATTCAACCTCAAATACTATGTAACAGCAGCAGGCAATGGCTGTCAGAATACAATAGCCAATAGGGAAGATTTACTCATTTTCCAAAATGCTGACAAATCTTTGTGGTACAAAGCTGATTGTTTTGTTTTCAGTGGCAAAAAAGAAAATTAAATATTTATTGTACACAATCTGCCAGCATGTATTGGGAAAATCATGAAGATTGCAGCAGAGTATATATGTAAGTCCACACTAAGATATGGTGTTTTTAAAATGAAGAGCGGATATCGATATTTGTTGGGCACTTGCAGGGTTTACTCCACACTGCACCTGCATTTTACACTTCCTTCATAAAATATAGTGGTGTGGTGTGAAGCCTGCAGTGTCCTACAGAGTGTTCTCTGCATCATGAAATGGGAGGAGATGCCAGTCATATGATTTTGACAGGTCATGTGACCGGGTTCTCCTCCTCCTGACCATTTTTTTTCCCCCTTCATGAAAATAAATAGGGTTTCATTTGGTTCAGAGTCCCAAAGCAAGTGCTAAGCACGACACTGTGCTTTATTTTTTTTAAGTGGTATGTCTGCAATCAGAATATATGGCTGCCTTATAAATAAGCTCCTTAGTAATTACAGTTTTTCTAAATGATGCAACCAGAGACACTCCACTGTGATACCCAATCAGAACCTCCACTATGGCTCTGTATGACTTAATCACTCCCTATGTTACCAGGACTGCATCACCTTTGTATCACATACAGTATTTTGTAACTGATTGTGTTCTTCATCTAATATATTTTGATATAGAGGGCTGTCATAATGTGGCGGATTTGTAAGAATGGCCAATGGTTATAAGTTCCAAAAAGGGTTTCTACTGAATGCTGCGTGTGTCATTAATACATTTGCTGATCTTTTAGATGTGGAATGTCTTGAGCAATATTTGGTTAAATAGAAAGAAATATTGATATCTGAGTTTCTCTTTAGATTCATCTGATCTTTTCAAGTTCATCTATTGGTTTATTTTTACCTTTTTAATACTTATCCCTGGACAACCTAAAAAGTATCCTCTCAGGGACACAGGTAAACACAGTCCAGGCAATACATTAAGCTCTATATTGTCCATTGACTTCATGTTCCATCATAGTAACATCTTACTGACTGGTATCCACCCTGTACACGGCCCTCTGATTAGCCGGCAAGGATTTCTGCTCCAGGTCCCACACAAAAGATCGGAGATGACAGAGCTGCTTGTGGAAGGAATCGTCGGTTAACGGCTGTGAGAGATGCATGCGGAAGTTGTCACAGGGCAGGATGAGTGGAGGATGATCCGTGAAGCTCTCAAAGATATCTGCTGCGAACAAACAAACAATAGTGAGGAAGAGTTTAAAGCTACAATCGCTTTATTGTAATGTGTTAAAAAGAAACACAACAGAAGCTGTTGGGTAGGGTAGGGGATGAATCACTGCTCTAAATATAAATGTCAGCTTGAGCTACTGAACTGTGCAAACAGTAGGCCTTCTTCATCAAAGGATAATGATAAACATAAAGGATAAGGGGTGTAAAGAAAGAGCCTAAAGCTTCATGTGCTTCATGAGAACACAACATGTACAGTGTATGCAATATGTACAGTAATAGTTACCTGACTAATAATTGGAAACCATATGCATGTTTAAATGTTTCTTTTTTTTATCCGTAGTAAATATCTACTAAACCCCTATACACTGCCTCTAAAACATTATCATACATCAGCTGAAATAATACTTGCATAGGCTGTGTGAAAAAGTCTATGTTAATGTACCATTTGTTTCCAGACTGCCACCATTTCCTAAAGTCACAGGACAGATGGTCTGTGACCTTGTGCAAGATGTTCTTCTCTGACTTCCTGTTGAAAATATTGTGTATTTTAGGAGTTGTAGGAGATTCTGGGTTCCCTGCGTTCCCTGAAGACACACTTTACATAAGTACACTCTGCCGTTGTGAGGTCTATCTGTACTGTTCACTATTTACCATACTAGCAAACTAGCCATTTGCCCAGGACAACGCATTTTTGTGGCAGCACATTTTCTATTCAAGAGGAACTTCAGAAATGTAAAAAGTTAACCCTTGTAGTGGGGATGCTAGGGTTGCCACCTTTTCTTCAAGAGAAACTCGAACACACTCTAGCGACTAGCCGACATTTTGTGGGAGAATGAGTCGTGGCTTATGCATATGTGAATAGCGCCACCCATTCATATGTAAATATCACAAGCAAGCCTATTTTCAGTGGGGGCCAGTAGCCCCTATCTCAATTTTGGTTGCCCCTGTCTGCCTGACATCTTGTGTCCGGGTTTCTGCTGCCATGAAACCCGGACTCGGCATTCAAATCCCGGGCTGTTCGGGTGAATCCTGGACAGGTGGAAACCCTAGGGGATGCCCACACACTGCAAGGGTTAACTGCTCGTTTTTCTCAGATAAAAAAAAATATACTAACCTGATCCTTGCTCCCGCCTGGCTTCTAGACTGGTCCTCACATCCTCTTCTCCCCTGGGCTCCGGTGGTCTAAACCCAGCTGACGCCATCACGTCAGACGCCGAGGGATATTCCAGAGCTGGAGCAGAGAGGGAGAGAGGTGAGCTTTCACAGGACAAGGATCAGGTGAGTATATCTGCTTAACCCCCTGGAGAAAAATGTCAGGTTAAAGAAGAATGCAGCAGAATAAAGCAGAATAAAAATGTACTCTTGCTGTAGGGTTATCCCAACACTTCAAGGGTTAACTGCTTGTTTTTCTCTAGGGGCCCAAATAAGGAAGATATACTCACTCGGGCTTCGATCCTGTAGCAGAGAGCGCTCTACGGTGGTAGTATGTCCCTCAGCAACCTGACGTCTAATAGACTGTATTAGACATGATGACGTCATGGGTCCAGTAGACTGCCAGAGCGTAGGGGGAGAAGAGACTGGTCTAGCAGCCAGGCAGGACTGAGGATCGGGTGAGTATATCTTTTTTATTTTAGACCCCAGAGCAAAACAAGCATTGAACCCTTGCAGTGTGGGTGTGGGGTAGCTCCACTGCACTGGTTAAATTTTATTATGCCCAAAGTAGTTCTTTAACCCTTGCAGTGCAGAGGTAGCCCCACTGCAAGGGTTAACTCTTTACATACCTGGAGTTCTCCTTTAAGTATATTGATTCCTTATTCTTTACTTTTCTTTTTTATTGCTGTCTAGTGACATTTATTTTCCCAATTGAAATCAGTAATATACTCGCCTCCGTACTCAACTGAAATGTCATGAAATAAAGCAGATAAAGCAACGTCTGATGTAATAGTACTGATACCAAACCAAACGTCAGTTCTGTGACCAGGCACTTCTAGGGGTTTTATGTACGTCTTTCTTTCCACAAAACCCACAGCACTTTGTTATGCAAATACCGACTTCAGCTAAGAAGTCGCTACTTTGTCCTTCCTCTTCTTGTCTTCTGGACCTTTATTATTGGTCAGTGATGATGATCACAGCGATAGGTCAACAGTGAGCAATGGGAGGGGGCGAAAGTTGGTATTTGCATGACAAAGCACTTAGGAATTCAGCACTAAATTGCTGGTTTAGTAACGTTACCATCACTACAGGTCCTCTTTAAACATTCCAGTGCCCAGATCTCTGCTATGGTAAGAAATGGTGTAGATCACGGGTAGGCAACCTCGGCAATCCAGCTGTTGTGGAACTACAAGTCCCATGATGCCTTCCAAGATTCTCACAGCCTCAGGCAGGACTCCCAGAGGCAGAACCATGATAGGAATTGTAGATCCACAACAGCTGGTGTGCTAAGGTTGCCTACCCTTGGTGTAGGCCAAAGGTAAGCAACCCTGAGACTCCAGCTGTTGTGGAAATACAAGTCCCATGATGCACTGCAAGATTCCCACAGAACTACAAGGCCCATTATGCACTGCACGATTCTCAAGCAGGACCCCCAGAGGCAGAGTCATGATGGAAATTGTAGATCCACAACAGCTGGAGTACCAAAGTTGTCTACCCTTGGTGTAGATGTAGATCAAAGGTAGGCAACCTCGGCACTCCAGCTGTTGTGGAACTACAAGTCCCATAATGCCTTGCATGAGTCTCACAGTCATGACTCCCAGAGGCAGAGTCATGATAAGAATTGTATATCCACAACAGCTGGAGTGCTAAGGTTGCCTACCCTTGGTGTAGATCAAGGTAGGCAATCCCAGGACTCCAGCTGTCGTGAAACAATAATTCCAATGATGCACTGCAAGATTCCCACAGGACTAAAAGTCCCATGATGCACTGCACAATCCTTAAGCAGGTCTCCCAGAGGCAACAGCTGGAGTGCTAAGTTTACCTACCCATGATGTAGATCAGAGGAAGGCAACCTTGGAGCTCCGGTTGTGATGAAACTACAAATCCCATGAGTCTGAATCTAGGAGCCAAGCCTTTGGCTGTCAGAGTCTTGCATTGCCCTTTGGGACTTGCTTCGCCTTGGTACAGATCAAACCCTATTTTTTGGGAATGGGATCATCTTAGAAAATTGAGCTTCTTTTCTCAAAATAAAACTGTAAAACTCTTGCCAGTTCTATTCTCATTTCCCTGGCTTGCAGATGAGCTTTGCAATAATGTTTCCTACAAACTCAAAGTCCACAGAAGTCGCAAGGAAGCGGAATCAAAGAGAGAAGGGCAAAACACAAGGTCAGGCTGCACTTATTGAACTCACTGTTTGTGATCTCATCCTTTTCCTCTTCAGGGGGGTCCCAAGCAGCTGGATGTGACCGTCCCACTCCCAGATGATAGTTCCTTAACAAGTGGTTCAGCTGAGCAGCGCTCAGTGCCTGATAATCATTCCTCAGAGTGCTCCAGGAAAGCTGGGTTAGGGAAACACAAACCCTTATTGATAAATCGTTTTATGCGCATTGTTCACAGAGGCGGCTTTCTATACTTTATATTGAGGAATATGTGCTTTTGCTGGCATGATAGTATATAAAGCAATGTTCCCTTAATTCCATTCGTGGCTGGTACTTAAGCACACTGACTAAACCAATGAGGACTAAAGCTCAGGCTGCCTGGTATCTCAAACAAAGGTCTATGCAGATATAAAAGCAAGCCTGTCATGAGAAAAATATGTAAAGCTTGTCATTTCTGAACACACTAGTTTCCTGGCTGTCATGCTGATGCTTTATCTTCAATTCATATGAAGCCATTGACCTACAACGAGTATAGAGATAAGAGGGTTGATTTAAGGGCTGTTCACACCATTGTGGTAATTGCATGTTACCATGCATTTAGCGCACACTATTGCACAACGCACCTAGCATGTAGTACTGTACATTTAGTGCGTTGAATTGCCATTCATTTTAATGGCACCCCAAAGCACCTATCCGGTGGCCGTTCATTTTAGAGCAGCACAATGTGTGGTACCACAGTACCATGTGTTGTGTTGAAAAAGTGCATTCCCTACTTTTTTGCACCACAGTGCATTGTATTGCGGTACCATGTGTTGCACTAGAACACAATGCATAGTCATCAAATAAATAGCAACGTACCTAGGCAGGACTGTCCCTGCGGTTTTTTATGCCTGAGGCGATGTTGTTCTTGGGGGGTTGTGCTGACAGGGATCAGCGGTTCTGTCTGGCGTCCCACCCAGCTCACTGACGTCACTGGTTGCCCAGAACTCAGCAGGACGCAAGCCAGAGTGTCCTGCTCAGCTCTTGGCATTCCATGATGACAGTAAGCTGGGTGGGATGCCAGACAGGGCATCACAGGTTGTTAAGAGCTCTTAGCATGCTGCCTGAGGCAACCACCTCAAGCTGCCTTATTATTGTTGGTTATGTGTTTAGAATTAAGTTTTGCTTGCTTAGAAGTATATTACATTTGAATACAGCATGCAGAATACAGGAAACATATAGACAGGAAAACTTCCTCTGTATCATAGATAAGCATGCATACAGAAAACTAACATTGCACTATAGCACCATCTACAGCTCAAAAGACATATCACAGTCAGTAATACAGTCAGTACATGTCAGTATGTGGTTGCATTTCCAACAATTATAGGGACATTCCTGCACCTAGGGCATGACGCACAAGCTAGGTACATTGTGTGACAGCATGCACTAAGTGATCGGTATTGTGTGATTAACACAACACTATTATTTAAGGTAAATAGGCAGCTCACGGAAACGTTCAAGGAAACGTTGCACATGTAGGGAGTTGGACATGTGCGTGGGCAGTTGGACAATAGGCAGTTGCAAGCAAATGCTGTTTTTTTAATTTTCTTTGTACATGATTAGGTATTTTTTTGCAAAATGAATTTTCACCACATTCACTAAGCTAAGAGAACATTATATAAAAGGGCTTTATTTGATGTGATTTATGCATATATAAGTTCTCATTTAGTGTATTATGGAAGCTTAAACCCTTAAGGACCCATGACAGAATAATTCCATAACTGGTCCTTGATGAGTTAAAGTGACACTAAACTCAAGAGGTAAATCCTAAAAATGCATTCAAGTTCCTTAATTTTTTATAAAAATGTATCTTATTTGTGTATCACTCGGCTGTAGATCCTCAAATCCTCTCTGATTTCATGCTGACACTGTCCTTCCCTCTGGAGGGTGGTTTCTTTTGTTCCCCATGGTCCCTGTGTGTGTTGTAAAGTAGCCACGGCACCACGCTCTCTCCTGTGATGGACTACAATCTCATGTTCAGTTAGCTAATTGGTATTGAAGTTATAGTCCATCACAGGAGTGAGCTTGAGCAGTGGCTACTTTACAACACACACAGGAACCATGGGAACAAAAGTAGCCATCATGCGGAAGGAAGGACAGATTCAGAGATGATTTGAGGATCTACAGCTGAGTGATACACAAATAAGATACATTTTTGTGAATAGTTCAGGTACTTAAATGTATTTTTAAAATGTAACTTCTGAGTTTAGTGTCACTTCTACTACAGTAGATAAAATTTAGCACTACAAACTGTGCTGTCTTGTAGAGCTATTCAAATATCAGGAAGGGAAAGAAATACTAATTCTTTGTGAAGTAATGTAGCGCCCATATACGTTTATGAACATTGAATTTATACATTTGCAGAAAGTTTATATCCCAATGCATTGCCTGCACTGACTCTTCTTTCTCTTTTTCACCTTTCTATTAATTATTTCTGGGACATTCAGTAACTTTGTCTCTTTCATTATACTTCAATGTACATGCTTTGTAAAACTTTTCATGCATTATAAGAAGATTCAGCTCAAATGAAACATTATTTCTGTATCATACCTTTAAGAGACTGGTTTTAGGTATACATAGCAAGTTTACAGTTGCTGACAACTTTCTGAAGAATTCTGTGGCGATGTCACCAAGACCTATTCCTTGAAGCCAGTCCAGAACCAGATCAAGGTTTGTGCGAATTTGGACAGCTTTTGACCACTGGTAAAATGGTTCACCATTACCTGAAATAGATGTACTGTCAGAATTTGACATTGTAAAACAAACAGGAAATATAAGGCATATATAAGAGTTACTTGTGCAAAGATATCAAAAGATAAAAAGTGTCCATAGTTTAAGGTTACTAGATTTTCTAAATGAAATCCAGGGACACTCTACTGACCACGTCCACGTGCAACAACACAAATAAAACCAAACCCCCAATTGTAGCCACGAGCCTAGTGTTGGTATGCCCTGAAACAATTGGTCACAGAAGTAATGCAGGATTCAGGGGTCAGTATTAAGTGACGCATAGTCTTAGAGGCAGCCATCACAGCATGTACAAACCTGTCTGTATAGGAGTATACAAGTTCACTTAAATCATAACCCAGCCTTCCTTAGTCCCCTAACTTACTCTAGCTAGAAACCCCTCCAACTTGGGTCCCATCTAGGAACTTACTCACCTTCCTCTGACAGTGAGAGACTCCTCCAGTGCTTCAAGCCTGAAATCCTCTCAATGCTGGCCCATTCTACCCAGTAATATACTATAGACTTGACCTGTGCCGTAATCATAGCATCTTTAGTGTAGGAGTATGGCCCCATTCAGGTATATAGGGAGCCAGCAACAAAAATATTTTCTATACACCGAAGGAAGCCACAAGCAAAAATACTGTTTTTTATATTTTCATGATTGAGTATTCTTTGCAAACTGAAATTTCACCACATTTTCCAAACTAAGGGAAACTTCCCTTGCAAAGTGCAAATTCATTTGCAAGGTAAATAGCCTATTTGCCTTTAGTAAATCAACCCCATGGTCAGTGGAGTGTTAGTTCAACACTTGCTCTAATTATAAACCACTCTCATACGGGCATAAAGTGGCACCTCAAATCTAAAACCGCAGCAGAAATCAGTGCACAGAAACAGATTCCTGTCATACCATTTAAAGAGTTAAGGGCTGGTGGTGTTATGGAAAAAGAAAGGCACGTCATTCTCTCTTTACAGTCCAGGCGACCTTCTGCTTCCTGCTGCGAAGGAAAAAAATGCTCCCAGCAGTCCTGAGAGCAAGGCTAGGAGGAAGCACACCACTTCCTGCAGATAACCTGCCAGGACAATGAGAGGAACTGCTACATTATGGATGCTGCAGAAGACCAGCCCCTCCTCCATCAGAAAAGATGAGTGAAAGAATTAACCAAAGATGCTGCTAAGCAGAACGATGGAAAATCTAACATTCCATCCCAGTTTCAGCCTACTACTTCCAAGTAAATCATTTGAAAACTGCTAACTTAATATATAACATTAATAAAGGGTCTAATATATAACATACCCTCTTCATTTTTTACATTGATATTTCTGCTGAGGTCTGAGGTCCAGGGACCATATTATGATATCATGACACCATGCTGTGTTCAAGTTGGCACAGAAAGCTCCATACACAGGAACCTCCACATATGTGTGAGGGAGTTTTTTCAGGTTACTGCTGTGACCATAATATATCATAAATCTCTATCCACATTTGTATGCTTGTGACAGCTTTTAATGATCTTGTCTGTAAGTATAAAGAATGTGTTTTTCATTTGGAGGGACTGTCCTTCATCTGGAACCAAATCCCTCTGTCCTTCTTTGCTCCTCAGTCGCCCCTCTTTTTGGTCTGATGTACAGATATATACATATATATGAGAAGGAAATATTTGACTACCAATAGTGTTACTCTGCCCTAAAACCTTTGTCTTATCACTTATGTATCTTGTTGCTATTTAAAGAAATCAGTATAAAGTAAACGTAATGAGGAAAAAAAGAATTCTGGGTTTTACCAATCATTTTTGGCATATAAATTCTTAATGAGGCTATGACAGGAGATGTCCATTGCCTACATGGTGCTGGAAGGTGTTCCCCTTTCTCAGAAAGATAAGGAGGTATGCTATGATGCTGCAGGTGGGGGAAGTTGCTAATCAGAGCCCATAGAGAATCAGGCTGACATATGGGTGAACACATCACCTGTATTGCCTATGGTGCAGTAAATGAGCCCTGAAGAAATATGGCAGTGTGATGGGGAGATTATATTTTCAGCACAGAAAGGCAAGTACTGAGGAGAACCCAAGTTAGGGTGCCCAGCCCTGTTGGCAAATAAACTGGTCTGTTATCGTTAAAAGAGATGCATCTAAAGCTAGTGATGTAAGCATGGGTCCATATGCCAAATATATAGATGTGAGAGGCACAAAATGGCAAGCGGCAGAGGCAATGTTAAGAAGCTGTGCACGTGTTAAAAAAGCAATGGGGACTGAATAGGAACCTTGTCTCTTTTTCTGCACATAGACTTCCTAGAGTCTATGTTCACCACTGGGCACCACTGGAAGGACCAGTCTAAGAACAACCTGGCTCGAAGGATCAGGCGAGTATAACTTTTTTTTTTTTGCACCTAGACAAAACAAGCAGTTAACACTTGCAGTGCAGAGGTAGCCCCACTGCAAGGGTTGTTAAAAGTTTTCCCTGGAGTTCTTCTTTAAAAAGTAATAAATCCGTTCTTTCTAAACCAGTATGGTAAGATGATTTACCTTTTTCCATAAGGGTATTGAAGAGTGATGCATTGGAGAAAAAGAAAAGATAGCCAAATGTCTGGGACACGAGATCTGGGTGCAGTTCACACTCCCGAGTTAAATCCAGTGTAGCCTGGTAAATAGAAAGAGTTCCACGTGTGCCTTCTGGCATATTGCTCAGATCTCCTACATCTGAGAGACTGGCAGGATCGGTGAAAGGATTGCTTTCTAGAAGGGATGGCAAAGCTGCATACAAGGTCTGAAAAGAAGGATATGAACACTTACAATGTTGAGATTTATCAAACTCCAGCCAAACCACTATATACGAAGTTGAAATAGCTATATATAAATTAGGATTTCGAATTAGGATCAGCCACCCCTGTAGTCAACATATGCATTGCCTAGGGTAGTGTGTTAAGGCAGAGAGTGTGATACTAAAGTACAAATAGTTGACTTACCGAGTCAAGAATCAAATATAAATCTGTCCCTGTAACCAAGATGATGATACAGCTTTTGTTAATCTAATGGGTACAGAAGGCTTACATCTTCAATAACCTGAAATGTTTGTAAACCTTAAAAAATAAGTTCTTCAATTTGCTACCTTTTGGTCTGTTAAATATGCAGCTGAAAGTGTTTCCTTATATCTGTTTGATAAGTACAATAAAAATACCTATTGATCATGTAAGAAATTCAGAGCTGTCCTGTGTCTGTGCACACTTCCTGTGTTATCTGAAGGACAGTAATTGGCTCTCCTAGTTGTTATGTTGGGGCTATAAAATTATTTGTCTTTTTGTTGTCAGGAATAGGATAAGGGGTGTGTTTGAGTAGTTTAACAAAGGACAACTAGGTAGGGCTAATGCCACACAGTCCAGAAAAATGATGTGTGTTGTCAGCACAAAACAGGGCTTAAAAGAGAACTATGGGGTAAGTGTTTTTCCCCATAGTTCTCCTAAGGATCACGGGAGGACATATACTAACCTTCTCCCGCGACCCAAAACACAGTATATCAGTATATCGCTACAGCTCGCGATATACTGAGACCGCCGCAGCCGGCACAGATCCCAACAGTGCTGTCGAGATCCACCCAGATGTGTGAATGACAGCTGGTTCTGCCTATCTAGAGGCAGATCCAACTGTGCCCGCCCCCTCCCCCGTCCGTTCCTCCAGTCAGCGCTGGAGGAGCAGGGAGGGGGAATCCTTGTGGGGAGGCGTGATTGACAGTCACAGCTCACTGCAGGGAGATGATCGAGAAGTGAGTGAGCGACGGTATGTTTTCGAGCCGACGTGTGACAGTTTAATTATCACACGTCGGCTCGAACTATGAGGATAAAGGTTAAAGGAGAACTATGAGGTGAGTGCTTTTCACTCATCCTCATAGTTCTAGCCGACCTGTGACAATAAAACTGTCACAGGTCAGCTCAGTAGATCGGGAAGTGAGCGGACACATACCGGCGTTTGCTCACTTCTCAATCCTGTCACGGCTCTGTGCCGTGACGGAAGGGATTCCCCCCTCCCCGCTCCGATCCTCCAGCGCTGACTGGCGGAACGGACGGGGGAGGGGGCGGGTACAGCTGGCTCTGCCTCTAGATAAGCAGAGCCAGCTGTCAGTCACGCAGCTGGGCGGATCCAAACATAATTGGGATAAACTTTGGGGAATGAGCATGTGTAGCAGAGATGTACTGCATATGGTTTTTATTTTTAATTTTGTCATAGCTTAAACTCCAAACCTTATGCCAAGCCATGCAGTGGTGTCACCTCCTTACCCCAGAAAACGTATTGCAACAAGGTCGCCTCTGCGTTCTTTTTATCTCACTGGCTAAATATTTAAAGACATAAACATTTCAAAATTTGCAAGATAGGTATATGTTGTATGGAGATGTATTATCTAGACAGCAGATAGATGACTTCTCCCAGGCCTAAGTATGAGCCGTACACATCAGTCTCAGAGATCAGAGTTGCAGAATTTTTGAAAGAAAAAATAAAGTATCCTGCATAGCAACCCAGAATGTAGTCCCTGGCTTAAAGCGTATCAAGAGCCAAAGCTTTTTTTTATTCGTTTTGGATAGAGTGGGGAAGGATTGACATCCCTGTCAAATTTGTATTGTCTGTTTTGGCTTTAGATATACTTTAAGCCTTTAATGTATGGTTGGACCTAAATTAAATGGGGAAGGCTTTGATAGTAACTGTGAACAAACGAGTCCTTAAAGGAGAACTATGAGGTGAGTGCTTTTCACTCACCTCATAGTTCTAGCCGACCTGTGACAATGAGACTGTCACAGGTCGGCTCAGTAGATCGGGAGGTGAGCGAACACATACCGGGTTCACTCGCCTCTCGATCCTGTCACGTCTCTCTGCCGTGACAGAGGGAGGGGCTGGATTCCCCTCTCCCCGCTCCGATCTGCCAGCGTTAACTGGTGGAACGGACGGGGAGGGGGCGGGTACAGCTGGCTCTGCCTCTAGATAGGCAGAGCCAGCTGTCACTCACGCAGCTGGGCGGATCCCGTCATCTAAGTCGGGATCCGCTCCGGCGTCTCAGTATACCGCGAGCTGTAGCTCGCGGTATACTGAGCTTAGGGTAACGGGAGGACGCTAGTTTGTATCCTCCCGTTACCCTAAGGAGAACTATGGGGAAAAACACTGACCCCATAGTTCTCCTTTAATGACAAAGGAAATCCTGATCAGGTGCCTCAATGTGGCTGAATGAAAGGAGAGATGAAGCCATTGACTGCTATTACATCTGTGATACAGCAACCAATCCATCTTATGACTTTGTAAATGCTGCATCTGTAGAAGCAGCCCCACAGATTTTCCCCTATGGCAAGTATCACATACTTAGCAACACTGAGGGAGAGAACAATTTATTTAACACTTTATTATGCACATTGTCATGGTATATTTAAGTATATTTAATTGCCCTTTTATTTACAGAGCTGCATTTCCCAAGATGAACTTTATTTGGGACATATTGTTAATTAGGGAGGTAACTGCATTTTATGCCTTGCCTTCAGTTACATGAGACTGTATAAATCATATGCATAGGAGTAAGGTGGGAGATGTCCATATCTGCCAGATAGTAAAATATATCCTATTCTGAAAACATGAATAAGCTCTGAGTGTTGTGTGACATACTTTTATTCTCTATCAGACAATGTTTATTCTAGCTTTTTTTTTTTCTTCTCATATGTTCTAACTCATTTCCTAATATACAATACTGTAGAATGCAATAAGACTCTTAAAAGGGCCTTTAGAACATCCCCTGTGGTTACCACAGGTAATATGCTATGGTGTAGAGGCTAACATGCAAGTGGTCCTTAAAGTGATCAAAGGATGGTAACTGATCATTTCAGTAAGGGTTCAATTTCAAGATTACTTTGTGATTGGCTTCATTGCCCATGCTGAGATGCTTTATTATCAAAGGGTTTAGATATATAAACTTGGATATATATATGGATATATATATATATATATATAT
>NW_017306424.1:913899-928785 GCF_000935625.1 Nanorana parkeri | reverse complement strand
TATATATATTTATTATATAGTGTTCTAGATTTTTACAGCTGTACAGGCAAGGGACTTTGGGACAGAGCAGTGTCTAAATTGCCATGTGTCTTTTCAAGCTATTTTATTGATAACATAATCTAAGGGTCTTTACCTCAGGAATATGTCTTTCAGTGGACCAGGAGGTAAAGGAGGTTTGTGTGATATGTCTAGATGAAATATAAATAAATTAGGGGCCCTTGCATAATGCCATCTGTGCCATACAACACACATCCCAGTATATTTCCCCCACCAGAGAGCCAAAGGTGCTCCGTACAGCCTCCCAAAGAAGGTCATTGGCTGTACGGGGGACTATGCTGAACTTGTGTAAACACGGCATGCATACATATGCACAACCCCAAATTCAGGCAGCCTGTGTTCAGGGTTGTGTACCCATATGCATGTGTGAGGCAATTCTGGTGCATACCCATGTACAGCCAGTGACTTTTAGAAGAGGCTGTATGCAGAACCCATGGCTCCCTGGCAGGGAAAATACACTGGCATTTATGTTTTATGGCCACAAGCAGTCATGTTCAAAAGCCCTGAAACATTCACATTATGTACAGAATTTACAAAAACAAATCTTAAAAACATAAAATGGCTGTTCAAATATAGTAACTACATTCAGAACTATGAAGAAATAATTTTTCAACTAAAATTGCCCAATATAATAAAACTGTCTTGCATACCTTAGTAAGGTAATACACACACTGTTGGAAGGTATACATAATGACCTCATCAAGAAGGGCCATAGATTCCTCACATGCTTCCAGGTCACTTGAAAGCAAAGCGTCCTGGGAAGATGCTGAAATTAAAAAAGCCAATTATTATTATTAGTTCTATTGTTGTTATTATTACAGTAGTAGGAGGAGTAGTTTTTAGTAGTAAACGTTTTCCCTATCATCCTCATACTTTGGGATTACACTGACCAATCTAGCAGACCTGTTAGCAGTGCTTGTGAGGATGATGATGTTGACAACAATTAAGTATTTTGTGAAAGGGGTGACACAACTGTAGCCTTTGCCTCTCAGAGGCTGTCAAGCATAGCAAGCTTCATGCCGCTTCCTTACAGAGTGACAAACATGCCATTCCCTCAAAGACAGCAATTACTAATGGGAAGTCATGTTTTTAGGCCATCAGAGCAAAAGGGCCATTTCAGTACTCTTGACCAGGAAAAACTAAATGCAGATATCATCAAGTAATGCTCTGTGCCAAATGTGCAGCAGTTTTTGCTCAGCAGATGCTACAATTAGTCCCGTGAGTATGAGACTCTGTTCTGTTGCCTACTGCATTATCCTTCCACTGCCTCTTGCAGCATAATGTCAACACCGTGCAGCAGCAGGACTACAAGCTACTCCAGTTTAATTGACAAGATAAAACTGCAAAAAGGAAAGATTTGCAAACATGGTCATATCATAACCCATCTGCCACCTTGCAACCTAGTGGATTTTAGGTTTTCAGGTTAAACCAATGGTCTGCATTGGACTTTCATTTGTTCTCTTGACTATTCTTTGCTTATCTATCCAAAAACCCAATCCAAGCAGCGGGTGGTGTCATCCTTCCAAGGTGTACTAGATTTCCCATCACAAGTCTGTTATGTTTCTTTTTCTATTTTTGTCAGCCTTGGATTTTAAAACGATTAGATGCACCACAATAAAACATAAATAAATAAATTGTAGGAAATGCATTTCATGCCCACAGTGGCTGCACAGCCTCTAAAACACGTTGAGGTGTCCCCACTCCTCCTGCTGCTTTCTCTGTAATATAAAATACATTTGAAATATAACTGGGAAAACTGGACTCTCTTACAATGACTATGGCCAGTGTGTAAAACTGGGACCCCAGTTCAGAAATTCTGTCATTGGCATCCCAATGAGATATGGGAAACCATTAGGTGACTTCATGTTCCAGCTTCTGTCAAAAGCTGAAATATACAGTAAGCTTTGTGTGGAATGACCCTTTAATGAAAATTCATAAAAGTATAACAATTATAAAAAATGTAAAGTTAAACCTTCTGAATCCCATTCTTTTTCCATATCGAGGATTTTCCTCTGCACAAAGTTGAGAAGTTCCATGGAGTTTGCCATCCATAGCATTAAGGGTCGAAGATCAGTCGCCACCTCCTCAATCCCCAGTGTGCTCAGAAAACTTCTGTCCTGCTGGCTGAAATCAACAGAAATGTTCTTATCATCATGTTTATCAAGCAACTCAACCAGAAGCAAAGTTACTTTCGGGAAGAAAACAGTCCATTTACAGTAAAGTGTCAGGAAAAGAGAAATGCTTTTCATCAGTACACAAACTGTAAAGGCCTTTAAACTCAAAACAATGAATATCAACAATCACCATCCAACTGATATTATGTCACTGACGCACGCAAGCTGTGGTGAACAAGTATTACATTAAAGTTAAACATCAATAGGTTGAGGAAAAAGAGAAAAACAGTCAAATGTTGTAATTGTTGCAAATATGTTTTGTAGATACGCCCATAGTCACAGCCTGAGTTGGGCTATAGCAACAAAGTACATGTATTGTGACAATTACATGTTTTGCAACTCTTATTTTAACATTGGGTAAAAAATCATTTTTGTGCCTGGATATAAATATTTTCAAAATGCAATTATATGGTTTGTAATGCAATCAAATAATATGGAAAGTTTTCCCGCATTTTAATTGTGTGAAACTTTCCAGTCATGGCATAGGGAATGTCCTTGACCAAGCTCTGTTGCTTTAACTGCAGTGGAGAAAAGTAAGTTTGGGGACGTTGCTATGCCTTACTAGGGTATGTGAATCTCAAGAATGGGTGAAAAATAATTACAGGTCTTTTGCCCAGTAAACAAACCCACACATATACATTTCAGCTAAGTATTTACCTGTTTGCCTATGGTTCTGCTTTAGCAGTAGACTACTCTTGCCAGTAGAAGATGGTGTATTAGCTATGGTTCTGCTTTAGCAGTAGATTACTCTTGCCAGTAGAAGATGGTGTATTAGCTATGGTTCTGCTTTAGCAGTAGATTACTCTTGCCAGTAGAAGATGGTGTATTAGCTATGGTTCTGCTTTAGCAGTAGATTACTCTTGCCAGTAGAAGATGGTGTATTAGCTGAATTTTGCATTCAGCAACAAATCTATAAGTTGTTTATGAATATCACTATTCAAAGGGGCAAGTTTTAGGATAAACAGTCTTTACAGCATGTACAATATTTCTCACTGAATAAAGAGGTATCCAAATAGTAACATCTGCAGGGGATCTGAGAAATATGTAGCTTTGCTGTGAAGCACCAGTTGCTATACAAAAACATGTTTTAGGAGGCAAAGAAATGACTTCCTCTTTTTAAACAATAGGAAACATTTTTTAAATGTTACCACATATTGACAGGATTGTTTTAATTATTTTGGTCTCGTCTATGTGTTAATAAAAATTGGAAAGACCATACATTTCCTAACAAATTATCATTGGTTCCCCATCAGGATCATTGTCCAGAATACACACACACACACACACCTGAGGATGGTTGAGGGCAACAAGGGATTGGACCCTTTCCCTCTTTAAAATGCAGGTTTGCATTTTGGGTGCATTTACTATTACTGTGTCCAATAGGTATAAATATTGGACACACACACAAAACAATGTAAAACCAACTGTAAAGTGGGTCTCACTAGTGAGATCTTCCTTCCAACCTAAGGAGGCAAGATGGGCTATTTCTGAGAGGATAGTAAACTCCCTGTTATCCAGCATCCACGGGGATTGGTAGATTCCAGATAAATGTAGTTTCTGGTTGCTTGAGAGTTACTATTAAAAATAAGTCTAACTAGTGCTATACTCCATACTATACCATACCATAAACTCTGTATTGACTTTATATTAATATTGAAATGCAGTTATATAAAGCAAATTGAGACAACTAACAAACTTAAAACAAATTAAGACAAATGGGCACACAATTGTTTCCAGGATAATATGCAGACCAGCAGAATAGTGAGTACACAGGGGATTTTTTTGTGGTTAGGTAAGAGTTCAGGTTAGATGAATACCAGGTAACAGAGACTTTAGTATATTTTCTTTGAATTCAATCTGTCGTGTTAAAGTTTAGGATTAAGACACTGAGCAATGTATGAGATCATTATTTCTGACATAAGTGGTACTTTTTGCTGATGTATAGGGCATGTGTAGATGTGCAAATAAAATATTTTTTCAGCTTGCATTTGAGATCTGTTTGAGATTCTTTGGATATCCTTCTGAGTTTCTTCAGGGTGCTTCTAGTCTCCTCCTGACCTGCTTTTGACCTGCTTCTAAGCTGCTTTAACTTTGTTTGCCTGGCCACTGACTTGTATACAGTTCCCATATGCAAAAGTTTAAAAGCTTTAAAAGGTCTACAAAAGAAAAAAAATAAGTAACTGCATCTATCCTACAGTCACCTGCTTAAAGAAGAATTATTGAGGGAGGCTTGTACAAAAATGCAAGAAAAGAAAAAGCTGTATCATTAGTTGTAGAAGATTCTTTTACATGAGTCACACAGCATGAAAGATCTTACACATTTCTCTTAAGGGCACTTAAAGAAGAATTCCAGGCTCACGCTCCCGTCTGAACATCTGAACATTTCTAGGGCAGCCACAAAGGATCTTGGGGCGGGCGCATGAGCAGTTCAGATGTTCAACCAGGAGACGAGGAGAGCAGTGTGCACCCGCACAGACTCCGTGGGACATCAGAGAAGAAGAGGACAGAGGAGTCAGCGCTGGATCGGAAGAAGATGATCGGATAAGGAGGCATCATTTAAGCTAAGTCCTTACATTAGCACTGTGGGGGGGACGATGACTTCATGTCACTTCAAGTTCCACTTTATTCATAGGACATAGGCAGGTGTTACCTGTGAGGGGCCTCATCTAAGGCTTTGAGGGGGGACAAAATGTAGATCCCCAACTGAAGCAAATATTTTTTTAAAAGTGTCATGAAATATTTTGAGGACAGCGGATTGTACTATGAATGATTAAGTGCAATAAGGCTGTTAGAAACAAAAATAAATAGAACTGAGGATCAAAAATGGTGTGAACTTTTACACACTAGGGAAACTAATAAACAGGATGGGCCCAACGTCTCAAATTCTTGGTTTCCATGTGTTTAAAGTACCATGAATTAAACATCTGAAACACAATGCATATTCATTGTGAAAGCAAGGACGCAGTGAAATAATCATTCTATATACAAATGAAGAACAAACACTAATTTCTGCTTAAGATCCAGCTGGGAATTCCATATGAACTGTGTGAAGACACAGATGTTAGCGTGTGTTACTGTATCAAATTGTATGAAGAAATACATAGCATGCCACATAATGGGACAATGCAACACTACAAATGTTTAATGATTTCAGCTATCAAGTCACGTCACACTGGGTTACAAGAGCCAATACATGCATAATGCTTTTCTATTGCAAAGCTTTGTTGCATGCTGTGAAGTCAAAGAGGTTTACTTTCACGTTGCATGAATGTGCGCCAAAGCACACTTTGATGTGCATTCACGAAACACATCAAAAACATGCAAAGCGCTTGCGGTGCCTTTACTTGTTAATGGCATCCCAAACGCAGCCACTAAAAACTTGGATAAAATGTGCCGCGCACGCATTTGAAAATACTACACAAACTACTATGTCGCTTTGGTCGTGCGCGCAGCATCCCATTGATTGAATGGGCTGGCACATGGCAACCACGGCAAAAACGCATGCGAACAGGCACAAATTCCCAAAGGGTGAATGGGGACCTAAGGAATTGCATCCACATACATAATACAATGTCTGTTATTTCTGTCTGTGTCTACTGTGTTTAATGTATTTCACTAAGCGGTAGTGATATAACTAAAGCAGAACTATAGGCAGGCATAAGAAAACACTTTTGATCCAGATATGTGTTAATTAAAAACTGTCAAGCAAAACAAATGACAAACGCACTCAACAATTTGTCACCAGCTATACAGTAAGGTGCACACGAAATGGGCTTTAAACAGTAAACAGTAGAAAGGTATCATGGCACACTCACAAGTCAGCATGTAAAAAAACTTGTCTCACCACTAAGGTTAATAACAGAGGTTTGGATACACGTCTTCTGCAGAAAATTGTTTAGAGTTAGGACCGCACTATAAGAGGTGCCTTGGCACGGCTGTGCGGCTTTCACATTTTCTGCAGAACAAGTGATATGTCTTACATAGAATCATAAAAGAAAAAAGAAAAATAAAATTAATAGTACAATTGTGCTGTGGAAAAACAGAAAATGATTGGGACAATAAAAAATTTCAACCACTGTGTAAAGACCTCGAATATATAACAATATATAAACGATCCGTGCAAAAAATATATATAAAAAAATTGGAATAAAATGTTCAACGAAAAATAAACGTAAAAAACGTGTACAAAGGAAGTTGTTAATGATATATATTGATGGTGGTATATATTTCGTAGCGGTGGTCCGACAGCCCCTCTTGGGTGGGTACTCACCAAATGGAGTTGGATCGAAGGCTTTTAGTTAGTGACACTTGAGCTTACAATCGTGCTTTCAAACTTGGACCCAGTTGTTTTTACTCTCAGTCCCTGCAAGGTGAGTGTTTGGTTTTTCTCCCCTGTAGCGCTGGCTGTATCCCAGAAGTGAAGCTGGATCGTCTCAGGCCTGTGTAAGTTACTACCTGTATTTTTTTGCCTGTGTAAGTTACTACTTGTAATAAAGCTAAATGTTTTTGCACGCTACACTATGAGGCCTCTCTCCTTTTTTTATCTTTGAAATATTGCGGGACCACGGCAAGGAGTTTCGTTGACACTGCGCCTGAGACGATCCAATATACTGTAGAGCCTTGGTTCTCAACTGTTGGGTCGTGACCCAAAAGTGGGTCATGACCCTGTTTTCAGTGGGTCGCTGCATGCCTTACACTTTTCTAGGTGAGAGGCTCCTCTCAGTTCTCGCACCAAGCAGCCATTCAAAATAGCTTGAGGTAGGATGGGATGGAGCTATGGCCGTGAGGGAACTCCATCCATATGAGCATTGCTTACAGCTCCCTCACATGTCCTATAGAGGTGCCATGGAGACATCAGATTCAGACTCCTGGTACCTCTACAGGGCGCGCAAGGGAGCTGTACAAGCAAAGCACATGTATCAGAATGTCTGTAAATGTGTCAAATTGTGTCAGTGTTTTTAGACTGCTTTTATACTACTCACACTAGTAAAGTGCCTTAAATCGCATAGTAATGTGTGATTAATGCACTTTATCATGCAATCGCACCTACTGTGCATTCTGGTGAGGGAGGTGTGTTACGTTGAATGGTACTTCAAACGCACCTCCCAACCGCAGTTCGTACGCCTGCACTGGAATGCGCAGTACCCTAATGCCGTGCGTTCTATTGCAGTGCGACTTGTGTCGCGACTTAATGACCAAGGACAAATGAGGGTCCTGAGGCTACACAGGTTGAGAACCACTGCTGTAGAGTATCAGTGCTGGGTGGACCTGGAAACAGTCTATTTGGCGTTAGGTTTATACCTAGAAGAATTTAACAAAAATATTGGGACTCCCATTGCTGACCTTCTTCTGCAAATACTAGCATCATGTCTGTTATACTGAACCTCTGGCTTTATTTATTTATTACAGGTATGTGAATAGCATTGACAGTTTTACATAGCGCACATTCACATCAGTCCCTGCCCTAAAAGAGCTTACAGTCTAAAGTCCCTATCACACATGTATACAGGGCCAATCAACCTGCCAGCATGTCTTTTGAGTGTGGGAGGAAACCTACACAAGCACAGGGAGAACATGCAAACTTACAGATAATGACCTAGCCTGGCCAGGATTTGAACCAGAGACCCCCATTGCTACAAGGTAGAAGCACTAACCACTATGCCACTCAGGCATCTCTGCTGCCCCAAGGCCACATACCTCAATGCGCCCCCCTACCCGCCAACACCCCCTCCACCCCCATGGAGAATGGCAGACCTGCAGGCTGCATACAATGTCGCCGAGATCATTTTACAACACAAGCGGTGGCTTCCCTGCTGTACATTAAGCTCTGCTTGCCCGAAGCAGGGCTAAATGTAGAAAACAACTACCCACTCTGGCATCGGGAGATAGGAATTCCACAACCCTGCTGCCCCTCTACTCCCTGCTGCCCCAAGGCCGGGCCTTGGTTGGCCTTGTGGGAAATCCTGCCCTGATGCCACTGTGCTGCCTGTGCAAATCAGGAACATTGGAAAAACGTCTAAAGTCTTTATCTGATTACTGATTCTGGGTTAATGGCTCAAAGTATTGAAGCAAGATGATCAGCATGACAGCCAGATAATTATCATGTTTAGAATTAGAAGTCAACAATGGCATCCTCCATGCTTTAATCAGAAAAGGTTTCCCTAAAGAGGTGATTTATGTTATGCATAATTTGCATGTGTTCTTGTGCTGTTGTAAGCATTTTCCAAGCTCAGTTAGTAAGCATGCATTTTTTCAGCAAGTTCCCCATGGAGAGAGTGAACCTCTTGCATTAAAATGCTTGTAAAGCGCATGTATTGTTTTATGCGGGTTTTTTTTTCCATGCAGTTCCATTCATCTAAATAGTAGATGCATTTCTTTCCAAATCAGGCAAAATGCATCAAAGTTTAAAGGTTAGTCTGCTTATATTTTGCCTTCCCTGGTTCCTCCTTTCCATTTTCATTAGCATGCTAATGAAAGTAAACCTGTGCAGGGCAAACAACTTCTTCAACCTTAATGCCCTTTAATCCCTTGCCATCAAATTCCAGTGGCCCTTTAAGGGGGATCGTAATACAGCTAGTCAAAGGCAGGCTTCTTGATCACGTAATCACTTTGTTTGGCTGTCACAGCAGTCACATGATCAGGATCTCGTCCCACGGAGTCCACATTGTAAACAGTGACTGGGACAAGTTCATGATAGCTCAGCCACTGTACTGGGAGTGTGCTAGTGAGTCACTCTCAGCACAGAACAGAAGGCTGGTGGTGCATATATGTATATAGAGTCAATGTTAAGGCCCACCCCATAGGGTGACATATAAATCTGTACGGTCAACGTTAAGGCCCACCCACTGGGGCGACACATATAGGCCTTATTGCGGCAGGAAGGTGTTAATAACTGATACTGGGTAGAGCATATAACTCAGTTTCCTTCCTGCCATGATTCAGTGGTGGATGCTTGGGTGGCCAATCACCAGGCACGAGCACTGTCACCCGGGGGCAGGGAGAAGCCGTGAAAGCTCCAACCAGATCAATTTTGGATTTATACAGAACTTCTTTTGTTTTGTTCCTGTGGGAGAATATGTATAAGCAACACACAGGGGCCTGTTTCTTTGCCCTGTATGAGCCAAACACAGGTTTACTTTAAAGTCATTCCTTAAATAAATCCAGCACTTTGGAGCATGCCATGATGACAATTTCCTCTACACTGGCAGTAGATATCGTCAAGTTGGTACTGACATTAATAGATGGTAGCAGAAGAGCCATAATTTCAGTAACAAAGGATATACAGCTTTCTAAAACTATATTTCTTGTTTATCACCAGAGATTCAAGTGACATAGATGCCTCTCTCCCTGTTCTTCTGGAGAGCCATAAATATAATAAGTCTATCATGAACACACTTGATTGAAACAGCAAATATAGTAGCATGATTTCATACAGTAATGCATCACCAAAATGTCCCTTATCTATCAATTCAGAGAAGATATGACTTCTGCCACAATGAAAGGAAGAGAGAGCTCAGGAAATGATCACTACTCACTTTTCTGGTTGTTTAAATTCCTATGTTTTATATAAAATATAATAAAAAGGAGATATTGGCACAAGTAAACATATATGGTCCTAAAAATGACACCTAAGCTGTATACTAATCATAAGAATACCCTGTCCCCCAAACTGCTCCATAACCTAAACGAGTACCGAGACTGCTAGATAGGATTAGAAGTGCTCCATGTTTGCTAGCTCTGGAGTGGCATCAGCAGATCAGCTCCAGAGTCTAATAAATCCTCAGCTCAAGTTCCAGAGACCCCAGCCCCAAATGTAGAGCTGCCACAAAACCCCCTGCTCTTGAGTTGCTCCAGAAATTAGTTTTCAAGCAGTGCTGTTCAACTACAGCTGCCAGTGAAATACAAATAGCTGAGGGAAACATAATGGAAGATGATGTAAGAGGCAACTTAACTGATGAAAAAATTAGTATGTTACTGGCCATCCTTGCCTAAGGGTACGGAATTGGGATTATAATTAAGTATGATGGGGGTCAAGAATTAATGGAAGGTTTTATCTTGACAGTGGTAATTGTTTTATGCTCTCTGGGCCCTGTGGTTAGTTGGATGCCAGTCTGGAACGTATGGTTAGTACATGCATTTTGGGTGCAGTTCAAAACTCACAGTTTATCATTAAAATGTTTTTAAGAAAACACAAATCGTACAAACAGCGCTCTTGTAATGATATTGAGGGGGTAGATAATGTGACCCTAACTAGTATGCAGCCCTGAAACCCAGGAGGAGTGCCTGTGGATATGCAAACCAGAAACAGAAAACCAAAAGGGCGCAACACTAGGTCAGCTGACTGACCGGGTCGGACAAAACAGGGAAGGTGACAGGGAAAATAATGTGAGAAATGGATATAAAGGGCGAAAAACCAATGAACAGCTGAGGAAACAAAAGGATGAGCACTTACATTTTAGGTCGTGGGACCAGAGGATGGAAGGCCCGTGTGAAGGATCGGGACATCCGTGGTGTCTATCTGAAACTGGTGTGCCAGAAGATGTGCATCTACACGGGGAGAGGAGGCTGTGGATGAGGGGGGGGGGAGGAGAAAACAAAAGAATGGGGACTAAGTCCGTGGCCCCGCTCTGTGAATCCAAGGGCTGTGTAGTGTGGGGGAGAATCGGCGGTGTCAGATGCCGGCTGAACATCTGTGGCCGCGGCTGTGGATCGTGATGCTCAGTACCTGTCAGCACAGACTGGGGCAGTGTGCGGGAGCCGTTGGCTGTGAAATGTCGGCTTTCAGTCGGGTCTGTGATGGGATGAGGGTGGTAACGGGATGGAAGGGTAGTGAGCAAATCCTTAATTCCACTATTTAGACATTTGCTACTACAAAATGAATTACACACTGACCTAAGTTATTTTAAATGTATGACAGCCATTTCAGGTAGCGCTGAAAAGAGCATCTACAGAATGCAAGCGGCTGAATCTGTGTGTAGCAAAGAACTAGCCAGGCAATTTCTTTGGCCCGGTTCACACCTGGGCGTTTTGTACCGCGTTCCTACGCTCTGCAAAATGCTCAAACACCGAAATCCCATTATTTTCTATGTTTATGGTTCACACTTGGGCATATTACAGGCCGTATGAACGCGCTACAAAACAGCCTACGCCCAAAGAAGTACAGGAGCTTCTTTGGGGAGTTTTTGTCGCGCGTATCCATTGGGATACAGCCAGGTAGCCCTCGGAAACGCGTGTATGTCACGCATTTTTTTTTAGCGGTAAAAACGCGTGACACGAAACGCGCGACAAACGTGCATATTCGATACGCCTAGGTGTGAACCCAGCCTTAGGGTGCACACAAATCCTACATCCACTGTGCATTAGACCTGGGGGGACCTATAAAAAGATTGAAGCTTCTAAAAAGTAGGTTAGGAAGTGGTGGGAGTGCCGCTAAAGATTAATCTAGAATGTAACACAGCTAAACAGCTTTAAAGTGAACCTGTGACAAAGATAAGGGAACTGCTACTTGTTTGTAAAGATGCAGAGTCTAATTTTGTTATCCATTCCTGGTCATGCCTTCTTATGATTCTTGGAAAATCACTTTTCATCAACCGATCCATTGGATAGCGATTTGTATAGTGATTTGAAGTGATCCCTATTGTACCCATTATCCAATGAATGAAAAACAAGGAGGCTGTTGATAAACAGCCTAAGTTATGTCACTTATTGGCAGAACCATCCATTGAAATGAATCCATGGATTTACTTATCAATACTGAACCGCCTGCAGAAGCTGGGAGGTATGCAGATAAGAAATAAGGCTTAAATAAGACAACCAGAAAATGTTCTTGCCTGTTTTTGTCATCATCATGAATGACACAAGAAGCACAGATGAAAGTTAGTACTGATTCAGTGAACTACAAAGAAGCAATCTTATTCTTGTCCCTGAGTTAGCACCCCCAGTGCGAAAAGTGGAAAAAATGGTCACACGGAAATCAAAACAAAAATGAATGGATTTTCTTATCAAAAAAACTCAATTCTTTTCTCCTATATGGCCAGCTGTGCCTCCAGAAGCATTGGCTAGTAGACCAAGCACAGACTAATAGATACAGTTACATGTCATACTTGCATACAGTCATTTCCAAGGTTCATAAGTTTCATCAGTGTAAGATAAAGCAGGGGTTCTGCTTCCACTATGATTGCCAATGAATGAATTCCATAACTTTGTTCTCAGATCCTTGAAACCAATTTTCCCGTATTGGTGAAAGACTATTGGTCAGGGTTAGGAAGTTTGTAAAATTCTTGTACAGAAACTAGTGTCAATGAGGGCACAAAACATGTTAGTAAAGGTTAGGACTCAGTGAGAGATGGCTATCTGCAAAAGCCAGGGTCGGAGCCAGGAGATCAATCAGACACAAGACAGAGCAAAAACACACTTTAAAACATTCAGGCAGACAACACAAGTTTCATACCTGTTCATTTCACCAGGGACAAGCTTCGGGATCAGGTGGAACATAAGTTTCACTTGAACCCAGCCTGTCTGCAGTTCAGTGAATGGGTGAAGAAAGTGATGTTTGTATTTTTTTTTCCGCACCTTTTCTGGACACCCAGGCAGCATGCCTGAATAAGAGTCTAGTATGACATTTAATAATTCTTAAAGGGTTGGTACCATACAAAACATGTTGCCTGGGTGGCTAGGAAAGAGGGGGCAGTGATTATGCACCCACTCCTGAACCATACCAGGCTAAATGCCTTCAAGGCATACTTGACTTCCCTTCAAGGCATATATCTGAGTGGTGTCATTCACCAAATATGACCATGACCATATTGATCAATTACATCACCCAGGATCCCCAGGTCATGTACAAACAGAAGCCGGTGGAGATCTGTCATTTAGTGGTGGTGCTACTGCAACTTCACATGCAGGTTTAAGACATCCCTAAAGCATGTCATTGAAATTATTTGTGTATTTTTATTGCTGTCCTTTAATCAGAATTGTATTTTTTTTAAAAAGGGTATGTGTCCCTCATGAGTGGCCAACTTCCCATGCCCTTTTTTTTACTAAAGGATTGCAAATTGACCTTGTTAAAGGCCAAAAAAAAAACAAGATTGGGGGTCCTATACACTTTAATGGGGGTCAGCGCAAGTTCAAGGTTAGCAGACTTTTTGCTGGGTTCGCTGAACTTTTCCAGGTTCTCTCCTCCCTACTCTTCACCATAATGAGCTAAGGTGCATTGATGTCCAGGCTGTGACCCTCTGGATTATGTCAATAAACATAGCACTAACAAAGGAGTAACAAATTAAAACTGCATTCAGACAATGACAGTGAAGAACATTTAGGCCAAACTACAGAGTCAGGGAACATGGAGACCATTACCAAGAGAATCTAAGAGAAAACAGCCTAGACAAAAAAAAGAGCTAGGAGTGCAGAGACAGGAAACCACAAATAAACAGAAAACTGTAAAGGGAAGATATAGACAAGATATTTGGTGGAAGCAGATACAAAATAAGTGCAAAACAGGAAACCAGGTATGGATCAGAGAAGACAGGAACCAAATCAAACCAGAAAAAAAGTAAAACCAAAATAAGCCACGTTCAACAAAACAAGAGTTTAAAGTATCAAGACATGAGGATGCAAGGGACAAGATAACTATATTTGAAGGTAAGGGGTTGGGGTTGCACAAATAAACCTTTTATATGGCAATTATCCAGCACTGTGATGATGAAAAAGCAATATTAAAGCTCCAGAAGCAAAGTGTGAATAATACACAGGTGTAGCATCAGACAGGGCAGCACAGGGCAGAGACATAACCTGAGAAATAGGAGACATACAGCTGACAGAGAGCCAGGGGAGCCAGCCATGAATAAAAATCTACAAAGACTCTGAGACATTTGCTTCCTTTGTTTTACCTACCCAGTCAGTTCTCAAAACTCCAATGTACAATTTAGCGTAAAAGGGAACTACAGTCGGACATATGTACAAATAGTTGAAACACGGTTTCCAATACATTTCTACACTTTTCCATTTGCACTGTAATGTATTCTTGATGTGCCACAAATGGCTACATGGCATAAGGAGGGTGTAAAAATATTTGCGGAGCCTGCAATTGTACAAACCTTATGCCACAGCCCTGCCTTCAGGCTACCACTATACTGTACTAGTGACAACCACCCAAGTTCTCTCCATATTTTAAGCTCTATTAGGTACTTATGCATCACCCTTCAGTTTACAGAGCTGTCACTCCCACTGCAAACCCAATTGAACAATTCAGCTGGAAAGTGGCAGGTCAGACAGATTTCTGGTAGTTACACTAGTTGTTTGGAAAAATTATTCAACGAACGAATACATAAGAAAATGATATAAATATATAATGTATATATTTGCATTACATTTCTTTGACACACGTAAAATGAGGAACAAATCCATATAACTGAATTCTACCGTGTTTCCCCGAAAGTAAGACCTACCCCGAAAGTAAGACCTAGCGCTATCTTCAGGGATTTCTGTAATATAAGACCTACCCCGAAAATAAGACCTAGTTCAGTGGTAGGTCTTATATTACAGAAATCCGCTAGGTCTTACTTTCGGGGTAGCTGCACATAAACTGAATTTTAAATGTAAAGACCGGCCGCAGCTCCCGCCCCGCCCACACGCCAGCCTGCCGCAGCTCCCGCCC
>NW_017306424.1:819850-913861 GCF_000935625.1 Nanorana parkeri | reverse complement strand
GGCCGCAGCTCACGCCCACGCGCACGATGGAAGCGGCATGTCATCCGCCGACACCGGGACCGGCAACAGCACGCCCCCTTCCGGGACCTCGTCCACATCT
The DNA here is from genome assembly GCF_000935625.1 of Nanorana parkeri. Lineage (NCBI taxonomy): Eukaryota > Metazoa > Chordata > Amphibia > Anura > Dicroglossidae > Nanorana > Nanorana parkeri. Next base: position 913,761 of record NW_017306424.1, on the reverse strand, counting down.
CCCCCAGCCAGGTAAGACATCCCCCGAAAATAAGACCTAGTGTCTTATTTCGTGCAAAAAAAAAAATAAGACAGTGTCTTATTTTTAGGGAAACACGGTATTAAAGAAAATTTTTAATTATCATTACACCAAGTCAGATGCTTGCATTTTTTTAACTTGCATTACAGAACCTCAATAGTTTGACTAGTTGCTTTCTTTATTACCCATTCTTCATTCTTTGGAGAACCCCATTTTCTTAATGTTGATATATAGACAGGTAAAGAAATAAATCATATAATAGAACCTTAAAGAATGCTACAAAATGCTGTCAAATATATAATGCAAACACATCAAATATGAAAATGGCCTTACCCAGACAACTTCCTTTATCATGGTGGCAATCTTCATTACAAGTTTAGGAAAGTGTCCAGGATCCAAGGCTCGTGTTGAGTGTTCAATGCAGAGGCTGAAGAGGTAGGCAGGGGCCAGTTTGAATTCAGTGCTTGGGTTGCCGGTTTTCTCAATAATCTCTTTCAATACAGCATCCTCTTCCTGAGAGCGGTATTGCAGCACCAAATCCTTGCTTTCTATATAAGCCTGGACAGCCTCTTGTCGCTCCTGGAGAGATCTCCCACACATTTGGCAGGAAAAGGCCCCACTCAAGCCAGGAGAGGACCAGGACTGAGGAAGCCAGGCAGGTCTGACCTGTGGCACTCTAGGGTCCTTGTACATGAAGAGAAAGTGCTCTCCAAGCCCCAGTAAATCACCAGTGTGGAGCTCAGCTTCTCTCTGGAGCACTGCTCCATTATGAGTAAGAAGGGCTCCCCGGTAAGGTCTTACACGGACTAGGTTCTTTTTAGTAGAGGAATCTAACCGCCATACACAACAGTGACGAGGAAGTATATCTGGAGCGGACAGAAAAGTATCAACGTAAGGTCCTTTGTCTTTTGAAACTTTTTCAGCTCTTCCAAACAGATGTTTCTTCCGGGTCATCACATATATCACAAAGTCCTGCTCCAAAAACACAATTTGAGAATGTTTTAGCAAAACAAAGCCACATCATTTAAATTAAAATACATTTAGGAAGTTAGATGTTGTCATTTGTACTGCATACTGGTCTTACAAGGGAATCTGAATATCGAATCTTTAATTATTAATGAATTAATAATTAATTTCCCTCATATTTACCTTTAATTTATTTGTAGTATCAGGGACAGCTGTTGCCTGTTAACTGCCTGACCTCACACACTGCAAGTTTGGAATATGGGAGATGGGAGGTCAAGTAGGTGATGTATCAGCAACTCTGCCAGACTTCAAGTGACCTCTGACCATGTCATGCTTCAGATGTACATACAGTATATAGTATACAGTATATGTCACACAAAAACACACAAAGATGTCTGCTGCATGCGTTTGCCACAAATGAATCAGTCACAATACTCAGCCATTTCTTCTTTATAAAGAAGAACAGACTTACCTCTACCACAAGTGATTACTAGCTATGTACCAATATAACTCTTGCGTGCCACAAGTTCCCAGGGTATATGCTTTTTCTATTTATATCTGAAGCCTTTAGTTCTCCTTACGTCTGCTGGTGTCAGTAAAGTGTATAAAGCTTTAAAAAAATGTGTGCATTGCAATCTATGTCAACCAGCTGCTTCTCCAACTCTCACACTAGCAACTAACTTAAACTCAATGTAACTTAACCTTGAAATGACCAATATCCCAAGAACAATACTAAAAACAAAATCTGCAATTTATTATCATTGTTAAACATGAAACATCTTCAGAGCGGAAAATCTGAGTACCTAAGAACAAGGTATTGGAGGGGATTGACAGCTGGAGAACTAACATTTTCCAGAGAGATCAGCAATGGCTTTCAAGTGTATCACATGATTGGTGTCCTTTATATCCATTGAGCCCTTCCTAAAAAAATCAACAGAATAGGTACTTCTATTTTCATCAACAATGTTTAAGCAGAATGTTATATCTTGTTGGAAGCTCTCTACATTCTGTCTGAACACTGCACAGAATATTGGACATGCAGTATGTGATGGTGTCATCTTGCAAATAGTATTGTGATATCGCAAGAACCAGCCTTTAATTTATGAATATGGTGTCCAAGAGCTGAGAATGAGAGTGTCAGTCATCACTAAGCACAACACACATTTCCACTTATTTAGAGAAGGAAGATGATACCCATGTTATTAACTTGTACCTTAGAAAGATGAAAAGATACATTTTAATAGGGACAGTGACTGTGAGCAACATTATCCAAATGGTATTAGGTATCTAGTACAGGTCAAGACATCTCTCCAAAAAAAACCCACAAAACAACATGTTATGACCCTAAAGGATATCATTCAAGCAAAATTTCCCTAAAACATATTTGAGTTAAAGCAGCTTTGTATACAGTAAAAACATTTTGTACTGACTGAACAATACATATCCAATAAAGAAAGCTCTTGTAACTTCTTAATTTAACAATTTCTATTGTTACCTAAACTGTTTAAACCCTTTGCTTATCAAGCGTAGAGAATGTAACATGTTGTGCACCATTCATGCAGAACTAAAAAAAAGTAAAAATAGGTCCTCACCACATCTTTATTGTAGCCTTGCAGCAGAAGAAAGTATGGATGCTCAGATGGGGGCTGAATCAAATACTGAGTAAACCGTTCAAAGTCCAAATCTGGTTGGTCTGTAGTGTCATCTGTGCCATCAACATTGCTATTCCGTTCAGCTAAATTTTGTGTGCCATCCTTCTGATTTGTATCTCCATCCTGCCCAGCATCTGTGTCATTGGCTACCATACTCTTTATGCTCTTCCGCTCCCTCCGCTTCTTGCTGTTTAAGTTGATGTCACTTATGCTGCGACGTAGGGAAATGCTTTCATCCCTCTCCCTTAATGGAGCATTTCCACCAGAAGCTGCCCGAGAACGGCTCTTCTGTAATCTACGAGCTTGAGCATTGATTCCTGGTGGTAGAAATAACAAATTCATTTGAATGTTGATAATAGGAAGTTACTTTCATTTAAAACATACCCAGTTCCCTAATAGTTCTCTTGTTAGCTAAAAGGTAGGTCTGACAGTTCTACCAACTATAACTTTTTATGTAAATATGTGAAAAAACATAATTTCATATTATGAAATTGAAACTTTAGTTGTATTTTCTATGTGCAAATAGGTCATAGACAGAAAGTATTTTAGTTATAAAAAAAAAAAAAAAAGGTTTGTTACATTTTATTTCAGATAGATTAAAATCAGATAAATTAAAACATTCTGGCGTATGCAATGCATTTTATAATCATGCTGCTTGTTGTATCAAGAGAGATTAATTCCTCTGTGGTTATATAGGGGTTAATATATGGAACGTCTGCCCAATCATCACAGTTCACATGGCATTCCTGTCACAAGAGGGAAATTCCTGTGCTCTTTGGCTTAATCTAGTGGCGGGAATGCCGAGCAAACAACTTTGTCTGCATATTACATGGGCTATATAAAGGTAGGACAACAAGGAGGAAACATAACATAACAAGGGAATTAATAAGTTTATTTTTGTAAATTGGTTTAGTTTGTGTAATTGGTTAACAAGGGGCTTATTTTGGATATGCTATCAAGGTGAAGTCGGCAAGATTTAGACAGTTATTGGATGTGGAGCAGAAAGATAGCTGTGCTTCTTGATGAAAGAGTCGGGGGGGTGTATGGGGCGAGAGGAAATATTATGAGCTCAATTTTGAAAAAGATGAAGTAGTGTGAAATCCATACTGATATGGCAGGTAGTAAATTAGTAATACTTGAAGAGACTAAAGGGGTGAGCTGAGGAGCAGAGAGATGGATTTGGGTAATGTTAGCATAGAGATCTTATTGGAAGCCTACCCTTGGGAGGCAATTAAATTGTCAAGAGAAGAAGAGTAGATAAAGCATAGAAGAGGTATGGGGACAGAGCCTTCTTGGACCCCTACAGAAGGAGGAGGAGGGTATGGAGTTGTAGGTGACACTCAAAGAGCGCTTAGATAGGTAGGAGGAGAACCAGCAAAAAGCAGAGTCTTAGAGGCAAAGGACATGAAATTTATTGAGGAGCAGCAGGTAGAAAACTGTATCAAAGGCCTCAGAAAGGTCTAGTAGTATGAGTACGGAGTAGTGACCATTGATGTTAGCTGTTAGTAAGTCATTGGTAAGTTTTAGAAGGGCAATTTCTGTGGAGTGTTGTTGTTGAAAGCTATACTGTAAGGTGTAGAGAAGGTTGTTATTGCTGAGGTAGCAGTTCAGATGGTTGTAGACCTAGAAGTTTGGAGGTAAAAGGCGGTAAAAGGTGGTTAGGTGAGTATCAGAGTTGGATGAGAGGGTGGTAGTGACAGTGATGAAATAGAATTTCATGGCATCATGGAGGGAGGGATTATATTTGAGGACAGCTTTATACATCAGACTTGCTCAAGAACACGGCTATGACTTTTTTAGACTTTCATCTGTCATCTGTTGGCTGAAGCTGTAGTGTTGAGGCAAAATTCTGTGTGCAGTAAGCAAGTTTGTTCAGGGAGGACGAGAGCGAGCTTTTGAAGACAGAAGTAGCCAGGACAGGATAGGGGTCCGCAGCAGAGTAAAGAAGTGAAGGGTTAAAGTGGTGAATGTTTCTATGGGTAACTATTTGTTTCTTGGAGATAGAAGCAGTTGAAGACAGGGATATAGTCAAACTGATAAGGTTGTGATCAGACAGAAGAAAGGGGTCATTGGAGAGGTTGCAAGGAGTGCAGAGGCAATAAAAGCTCCAGGGTGTTGTTTTTAGAGTGAGTAGGAGTGTGTGTCCATAGTGTTAGGATAAAAGATGAGGTTAGGTTGAGAAGTTGAGAGGTAGCAGGGGTGTAAATTACAGCTTGCGCTATTGAGGTCTGTAAACAACAGGTTTTTTTTTAAATAGGTTATAAAGCAATAAATATAACCTATATAAATATAAAAGAGCCAAATGCTCCACCTACTAGTCAAAATATTCACATAGAGCATTTCATATTTACTTGAAAGTTTATGTTAACAAAAACTGTAGCTAGGCTATGCACATTAAAGTCTTTACATGTCCCTAACCGGCAGTAAATAAACTTTAAAACACACCATTAGTAACTTCTGTAGCTGCAGGCATTGTGGAACAATGTATACTTACATTTTATAGAGACACTGAAGTTGTTTCTAGTCAGGTTCTTGGCAGCTTTAGTGCCTCTGCTGTGAACTTTTGCAAATTAATTGTGCCACAGTGCCTGCATCTACCAAGATCAGTTAGGGTTTTTGTAAAGCTCATTTAGTGCTTTATGTATGTACATATTAAAAATAGAAAAAGCTATTTTAAAAATGTTAATTTTGAGGGGTTAAAAAGTCACAGGGAATAGGTTAGAAATGTACTTTCACCCTACAGCTTGGATATTTTGATATGATATTGTATACCATAAGATCTAAATTTTATACTTTAAGATCTAGAACCAGGGCTTTGAGAGGTCAGTTCTAATTTTAGAATAACACTCTTGAAGCACACCCATGATGTTGAGGGTTAAACAAGCTGGTATATGCATGATGCATTATCAGTATGCTGGCAGGCCTAAAGCCATGGCAATACCCAGGGCCGCCAAAAGAGGGTAGAGCAAGCCCTCCTGTACCGGCCCCATCAGTTCAGCAGGGGGGCCCAAGGACCTTTTAATTAGCTATGGATGCAGGAAGTGTGCTTATTTTTCCTAAAGTTTTTAATTTGGCTGTCTTCAGGTAAATTGACAGTGTATCTGTCAATTTACCTGAAGAAGGAACCCAGTATTCTAAAAAAAAATAGTTTTAATATTTTTTGTTAGCCACTAAAAGGTATCATTTTGACAATACCTTTGCCTTTTATATCTGTGTGCTTATTCCTGGCAAAATTGGTCCACCAGTCTTTTTTGCTGTCCATTTGTCATATTAGAATTAAGTGTCATATTTATTAAAAGAAGTGACATAAGTAAAGTACAAGATGAGATCATGGGCATGGCATTTACTGTGTGCTGTCGCAATCTCCTATGTATATCAGGAATTAGTCAGGAATTCCACAGACATAACTTTCCTGAGTAATTTCCTGAGTAACTAATTTCAATAGAGCCTACTTCCCATACATTAACATGAAGGTGATGCTAGTGTGTTGCAATTCAGCTGAAAAAGATTGCTATGACTAGAAATTCGGACAAAAATTTATAATGGAGCTGCATAATTACAAACACCCAGGAATGACGTATACTCTCTTCCTATGTTCCTACAATGACACCTCCCATAATGACTGCTAATTATTATGTACAAATAGCTACTGTGCTTTCTATGTGGTTATTATAGTTGCATAGTGTCCAGGATCCAGCGGGACAGTCCTGGGATTTTAAACAATGCAATGCAAGCAGATCATAGCTGGTGAAGGAGTGCAGCTCCCAGCACTGCAGTTGTGCCCGTTGGATGCAGTAATCTCCTGACCCACAGTTGCAAGACGCAGAGCAGGAGAGTGTTTAGTAAGAATTGACTCACAGTGAGTCCATGGAAAACGAATGCAGCTGCTCACGGCCATAGCAACCGACTACCAATAAATCACTTTCTGAACTTTGGTCATGTGGCTTACAATGGCCATTAATGGGGTATTTGTTATGTGCCAGTCCCTCAATATAAAAAGGCAGGGTTCCCAGCAGCCATATTGAGATTGCTTTTGCAAGCATAGGGACTCAGTGCTGCTGATTAAAGGACAGATTAGTGTAGAGCTTGTAGGCATTGGTGTTTTAAAGTAGATGTAAACCCTTACTGAATGTCCTGTAGGGAGCAAAATGCTGTGGGGAATTTATGGGTTTTTATATAGTGGTGTGCTGATGCGTGTGTCCAGCAGTGTCATTACAGCCCCTTCATATGCACTAAAGTCTAAAGTCATAACAGGCTGAATGTGTGTTTTAAAAGGGAATATTTATTGCTGGCTGCAAATTGAATTTCACTGCTAGGCAGCTGCATGTGTATTTTCAAAAGGTATGTTTCCAAATTGTTTCTGGCTAAAATTTTAAATTTGAATGGCCTTTGTTTTGTAACAAAAAAAAAACCATTCACAAATTGTTCTGAATGTATATATAACAGTACATATGCATGAACAGTGATTTACGCAGTATAAATATTGGAATGTGTCCTTTTGGATGTCAATATTTTGGAAAGTTATATTACATTATAGTATATTATATACTAGTGTTAGTATATTACAATTATATGTGATTTACATGATATTATTTTCTGCAGTCTAGCTCCCTGGGGGTTAGCCCTGGTTCACACCTAGGCGTATTGCATATGCGCGCCTGTCGCGCGTTTTTTTTTCCGCGATTCGCGGTAAAAAAATCACGCGACAAACGCGCGTTTCCGAGGGCTACTTGGCTGTATCCCAGTGGAAGCGCGCAACAAAAACGGCCCAAAGTAGTACATGTACCTTTTCAGGTGTGGGCCGTTTTGTAGCGCGTTAGGGACGGGCTGAAATACGCCAAGGTGTGAACCAGACCCATTGAATACAATGGGATTTAGATGTTTGAGCGTTTTGTTGAGCGTTACAAAACGTTCAGGTGTGAACGAGGGCTAAAGTTTTTAAACTGTGTTTTATGTTATCGGAAAAAAAATAGACTAGCATTGCATTATAGTGCCATCTACTGCTCAAAAGATACAATTACAGTCAGTAATACAATCAGTATGCTGTTGCATTTCCAACAGGTTATGGGCCCAGGCACTAAACAGAACACTGTGAGTCAACATGAGCCACATCCAAGCTACTGAAAGATGGTAAATAGTTCAGATATGAAGTTTGCAATCGCAAAACTCAACAATACCAACACCCTTGAGGAGAAGTGCAGGCCTTGTTCTGCTGACTTGTCTCATTAAGTTGCTGCTCCCTCCAAGCTTTTTGGTGCAGTCAAGTGTTTCCTCATGCATGTGGTACCCAAATGGCTGCTGCCTTTACCATGGCTGATACACTGCAGGCCAAAAAACAACTCCTCATTAGCCTAATTCTTTTTTTTTCACAGAAAATGAAAAGTGACAGTACACAAAAAATGATCAAGTACCCAAAAAGGGGGAAAACGGTTATAGAGAACTAAGTTAGATAAACTAAATCACCTGAATACACCAAAAAAACTCACACCCTCTAAATAAAGACATGAAGAAAAAAATTTCCCAATTATTTCCACATGGTAATCCTGCAATTAACACACTTCCAGTCCCTGGGTGGCTACACTCACTCCTCCATTGTATCTATTGAGGGAGCCATGGTTATTACTTAGGCCGGACTTCAAATATGCCTGCCTTTGTTCATGCCCATTACATTAGAAATGGAGAGATTAGTAGTTTACAAAAGAAAGATAAGAATATCTTATGCTTCCAGCTCACAGGAAGTGACAAGGACACTACATTTCTGGCAAGATCAACAGGTATTTTCTGTACTTGCTGGAAATGTTCTGCAGAATAAAAAAAAAAATAATGCAGCAATCACATCTGAGATCTGGTCAGCTGCAATAAGATGCATTTTAATTTTTGGGTTTAGGTAATATTAAATATGGCATCCACCTTTCACCATTGCCACCAATTACAGCGTCACACAATGTGCGGTGCACTTTCTTTAATTAACAGAAAACTGTCCCTGTCTCCTATGGCAAATGTTACTACTCCCTGGCTATTATGGAAAATACCATAGCAACCTTTCGTGCTTTTCTGTTTAGTTTTGGAAGACTGTGTTATTTTCTCCATGACAGATAAAGTGTTACTCTAACATTGTAAAAGGAATCTGTTTAGCAAAGCTTAGAATCAAGGATAAAAATAATGGAAATTGAGCCAGATCTTCTTAGAAAGGATGGCACAGTAAATGGCTCCCCTGGAAGTCATAACAACCAGATTCTCAACCCACAAAGACTATAGCGAACATATCCTCCCAGGTTCTTCCATGTTGCTTCCCAGCCAATCAGGAAGCAGGGCGCCGCGTCATTACACGGCGCCCGGCTTCCATGATTGGCCACCAAGCCGGCTCCATGCTTTCTCGTCACATAGTGACGAGAAGCATGGGACGACTTCCTTGTTAATCGGGAAGCCAGGTGGCGAGTCTTTACACGCTGCCCGGCTTCCCGGCTAATCAGGAAGCCAGGTGGCGAGTCATTACATGCCGTCTGGCTTCCTAAATGGGACTTCCAGTACTCGGTATTTGGTATTGGCGAGTACCGAAAAAAATTATCGGTACTCGTACTCGGTACCAAAATACTGGTATCGGTGCATCCCTAGTTATAATGACTGTATTCACTTAACACAGTCAAAAGATCCAAACACAGGCACTGATCAAATCAGTTAACTAAATGAGGCTAAATTAGCCTACACCTAGATGCCCCATTGCCCCCAGATGTGTATTCTGTCAGGGATGCCTAGTACACAAAGGCAGGGTGTCCAGGTAAAGCAGAACCTGATTCAATAAGAAAGCATATACTGTGCATTGGGTCAGAAGGGGATCAGTGATATAGTTGACCAAAGCTTTGCTATGCATGTCATCATTTAAGATGACATTTTGTGTATTTATTAAAAATCCTCAACAATATGCTTAGAGCACACAATTAATACTGACATTCAGTGATCTTATCATTGTTTCTCTATGCAATGCAAGCAGATCATAGCTGGTGAAGGGGGCAGCAGGGTGCTGTACTTAGCTTTCTGAAATAATCACAGCACCCTGCACAGTAGTATTCCTCTCAAGAGCCCTTAACCTCAAGCAGTGGGCTGGCTCTTGAGAGTTATGAAAATACTGCATTAAAATTCCTTGATGGATGCCTGCCAGGCAGGAAGAGTTGCCATTCCTAGGCAGGCTGTATTTGCAGGCTCTCCTCCCTAGGCAATGCCCACATGAGATGCTGAGCCTCTATGAATGAATGAACTGAAATAAAATGAATGAAAGAGGCAGAACAGGGACAGTACAGCTTGGGAGGAGTGGTAAATGATGCTGGATGTCCTCTAGACATAAAATATGTCATGAGCTATATGACTTGATGCAATTTCTAATGCACACTGTTTGAAGCACAAAGTGTGCAGGAAAATCAGAGAAATAATTTTCAGTAAAGAGAGAAGAGCCCATACCTCATGCCTCAGGGTTCTGTGCTGGGTCCCATATTGTTCAACTTATTTATTAATGACATCGGGGAGGGTGTTAACAGCGATATTTCCGTGTTTGCGGATGACACCAAAATAGGGAGGGTAATAGACACGGACTTAGACATTATAACAGTACAGGAGGACCTGGATAAAATAGGGGAGTGGGCATTAATGTGGCAGATGAGGTTTAATGTCGATAAATGCAAAGTAATGCACTTTGGAATTAAAAATAAACAAATGGGTTATACAATTATGGGTATGCCGCTAGGGAAGTCAGAAATGGAGAAGGATTTGGGGGTCATTGTAGACCACAAACTGAAAGATAGTTTGCAGTGCCAGGCTGCTGTAAACAAAGCTAGCAGGGTCTTGTCCTGTATTAAAAAGGGGATGTATTGCAGGGACAAGTCTATAATTTTTACACTTTATAGATCATTGGTTCGACCTCATCTGGAGTACGCGGTCCAGTTCTGGTCACCAGTACTAAGAAAAGATGTCCTTGAGTTGGAAAAAGTCCAGCGGAGGGCAACCAAACTAATTAGGGGTATGGAGGACCAGAGCTACGAGACAAGGCTACTAAATTTAAACATGTTCACATTGGAGGTGAGGAGATTAAGGGGGGATATGATCTCCATGTACAAGATGTTCAATGGTGGCAGCAACATTAGCGATAAACTGTTTAAAATTAACTCCATTACAAAAACTAGAGGCCACCACCTAAAATTGGTGGAAAAAAAATTCCAGCACAAGGGGCGAAGGGGGTTCTTCACAGTAAGATCAGTTAGGGTCTGGAACTCACTGCCACAGACAGTGATTTCAGCAAAGAATGTGGAATTGTTCAAGAAACTTTTGGACGATTTCTTAAGGGACCGTAATATACAGGGGTACAGGTACTCTTAGAATGAGATCCTAATAGGTTGGACTTGATGGACTAATGTCTTTATTCAACCTCAAATACTATGTAACTATATACAACTGTACAAACTGAAGGTAAGGCAGGAGATCAGCTTTAATAACAGAATGATCGCATTGTCCCCATATCAGCACATTACATTTCTTTGTCCTACAATATTGAATAAGAAGATTCTTTGCCACAAGAAGGCAGATAGACAGGAGGGAGGGTATAGGTATTAGATGCCAGGTCAGCACCAACACATTCCCATCACTCCACACCTTTTATAAGAGAACATAAGAATAAATATACCAAATATGTCTGATTATTTTTTCTAGCGATGTTTTGCTAGCTAGAGTTTGTTTCTGTAGCTGACCTGACTACAATGCTTCTCTAAGCAGTAACAAATGATTAGTGTGACATGATCATTAGTAGCTCTATAGGATATCATGGGTAGCTACTAAAGCTGGCAAAGCTGTCACTATCTAGCTCAATGTACTGCAACAAGTCAGACATTCAGTGACGGATCTACAAAGTGCTAGGAATTTCTATGGCGCACATCATTCTTTGACTGCAATTTTTTATTTTTAGCAACAAAACCTCTAAGGAGAAATTCTGTAGCATTTTGATGCTATGAAATTGCTAGTATGACATAGTATGAATTACTTTTTCCTATTAAGGGAAATCTATGTTCGCTTCAAGGGTTCCAGATGCCGATATATAGGTTTGTTCTGTCAATGTTAACAGGTCTGGGATCCGGTTTGAAGACAGTGGGTAATGTAGAATAACTATTCTATCTTCTTCTAAAGGCTAAATGTTAGGCAGGGAAATGGTGAAGTATGTAAAAGTGTTGGTCCATCAATGTCAAACATCACTATAATCTTTCAGTTTACTAAACCTTAGGTTCCATCTCTATGAGGCGATTCTCTCATATGACCAACATGAAAATTGTTATCTATTTCACAACATTTGTGTGCATCCATTTAACACTTTGAAGTAGTTCCAAGATAGTTTTCTTTTTGTGGCTTAGAACACCTCATCGTCTACAAAGTTGTACTTATTTTGTGATATATCCTACTTTCTAACCTGAACTGAATCCTGAACTGAATCCCAGTGTTAAAATATTAAATATAATTTTATATATAAATATACTATATGTCGAAAAAATTTTGGACACCTGATTATCAAATCTAAATGAGCTTGTTGAGCATTCAACTCCAAAATCATAGGCATTAATACAGAGTTGCCACACACACACACCTATGTGGCTATAACTGCCTCCGTCTGGAAATACTTTTTTACAAGAATTGGGAGTGTGTGTGGGGGAATTTGTGCCCATTCAGCCAAAAGAGTATTTGTGAAGTCAGGGACTAAGATTGGAAATGAAAACTTGGCTTACAAATGGCATTCCTATTCTTCCCAAGGGTGTCTAATACTGCTAAGGTCAGGGCTCTGTGAAGGCCACTCGAGTTCCTCCACACCAAACTCATCAAATGATTTCTTTATGGAACTGGCTTTGCTGCTCAATCTGCTGCAACAGGAAAGGGCCTTCCTCAATCAGTTGGAAACACTGGAAATACATAACTATCAAAAATGACTTTGTATGCTGTAGCAGTACCCTTTATTGCAAACACCTCAATCATTTGGAAGGGTGTCCACGTACATTGACCACATAATGTACAATACTGACACATCAGCAAAAATAATAGTACACTAATTTGGTTTTACACACCATGCCCACCTGCGGTCTCATTATCTTCTGCTGCAGACATCTTCTCCACTTCTTGTTTGTGCTTAATTTCAAATCGCCTAGAAAAACCAGCTTTAGGCTTCCACATTTCTTGTAAGACGAGCGGCCGTTCATTGTCCCCCACTATGCGTAGATATTCCATCTTCCATTCTCCATCGTGCCCTACAAAACGTCCCACTACATCACAAAGGACAAAGGTTTCAGCATCTGCATCCGCAACAGCATACCTCTCCAGAGCTTCCTTTACCAGCTCCCGTGCTGTGGACCGTGGTGTGGCCAGAACACTCTTGTAGTTGGTTCCAGAGGAAATATCATCTCCAAATATCTTGAGAATACCAGGCAGATTCTTCTGGCTAGAAAGCTCCACCAGATCTTCTGGTACTACGTCAATAATTTCTGATAACTTCTTCTCACTAGCCCAACGCCCTGCTGCACTGCCAGCACTGATGCTGCCAGTCATAAGTATTGTACTGCGGTGGAAGATGTTAGACAGGCGTTTGTGTCGATTGTTTTTGTTCTTCGTTGGTTGGCGTAGCTCCACGGTCTCATTGCTGCGGCTGCCTGTGTCTGATGAGGTGGACCTGGAAATGACCATAGAAATATTAGTATACATGCAAGCCAAGTAAAAAATGTGGATTATTATTGTTAATCATAGATCTCTGTTAACAAAATGCAATCCTCATTAAAATCAAAAGCAATTACCTATGTTTCTAATACCAGCAAAAAATAACACAGCTACTAGCATTACTATTTCTGTACACCCATTTATAGGGTTCATAGCATTTATATTCTAATATCAGAATGTGATGTTTATATATTTTAGCAGTGTATCTGTACTTTTCTTCTGAATCAAATGAAGCTCCTCCCATTGAAAAATAAAGAGTCTTCACTTTTGCCAAGTGTGGTAAATAATCACCTATCTGAGACTAGCTGTGATGTCTGTCAATAAGCAATGGACATTTCTTATTTAGCATGCATAGAACCTAATTTTACAAGAGAACTCATCCCAGCGTTTGTGTATGTCTATCAGGAATGAGTCTATCAATATCTGTTGACCACACTCATGATTCTGTTGTTGGTGACAACAAGCCAGCATTAGAATGGATAGAAGTCCAATCACCTCCACCAAAGGTTTTGATTCAACACCAAATGAACCACCAAAATGCGTTTACAACAGATTACCTCCAATCCGACAATCAGGTCAGGAAAAACGGAACACTGTTTTGTTTGTTTTTCCGGACCTGGCCACCCACAGACAAAGCTGCACATAGACTAGCATTGGGCATCCAGTCCGATCTGCCTGAAAAACTGACCCGACCTGTCCACCTGTGTGAAAGGGGCCTAGGACCTTCTCAGTGCAATGGGCACACACCTTAATGTGTTTTATTAGGACCAGCTTAACTGTTGCTGAACTGTGTTTGCTAATATATAGTCCAATTAAAATATCTCATTTTTGTGCAGTGTGTTTTTCCAGACCACCACTTCTATGGAACTCGTAAGCAAATGCTGCCCAGTTAAACATTTGTTTGGACAATTCTTTAGAAGTGGAATTTTTTGCTCTTTGGAATGTTCTTGTTGCTACACCTGGTCTGGTCTGGCAGAACACTGGTGGTAAGCAACTACCAAACACAAAGCAATGTTTATGGCTGACCAGCTGACTAAAGCTATTTCAGCTGAAAGTTTATTTCATAGCCAAAGAATCACGGGCACCCTACTATTCACTTGGACATACACTGACACTAAAACGATGCATGAAGCCTTGGCTTAGCCAAAGCACAGGACTGAGTAATTCTACAAATATCCAGTATCTGTAGTGTTTAGACATTACAATGTTAACCCCTAAGTTAGAAGAGCTCAGTTGTAATTAATCTATTGGGAAAAAAATGATGTGAAGGGGAAGCCAAAGGAATTCAGATGCTACAGCTGACTCGTCTATTCATATCTAACCTTTGCACTTTTTGAAGGTGGGGCTGGACAATGAATATTTTGCCATGGTATGTCAGCCAGGAACACTCGCCAGTCTTCTTCTCTGTTCCTAACTTCAAGGCCTAACGGAAATGATACAGTGTGAGCTGCACACTGGCCGCCCTCTCACTTCCTCCCTCTCCATTCTTTCATTCATTATCTGTCATATGACCAGGTTACAGGATGGAAGGATGGGGGTGCCCCATCCCCAACCAATGTCTCAGCAAAGGTATCTCACACACACATAAAACACACACACATAATTATTAGCATGATGAAGAGAACCATTGTCACAAATCTATACATTCCGTTTGAATCAGTACTATCTAGGCTTAGGTGAACCAACCAGCTTATCGCTAAAAGGGTAGATGAACAGCATAGAATCAAGGGAGGCAGAGGCTGCAGTCCTAGCCCTATAAAGATTTGGCTTCCAACAAATATATATAAAACACAAATTAGAGATAAGCAGTAAACCCGCCAACTTAAAGTGATATTAAAGTCAAAAGTTTTCCAAATGCTGATTAAATCTCTTGCAATGGATACTGCCTTAGGGGTCTATTCACTAAGCTGCCGTAGGCAGCCGAGTGACTAATCGACCCCAAGCGAAGTGAGCTGAACGCTGTTCGGCTATTCACTCCAGGCTGGTATGGCTGATTCCAGCCGTATATCGGCTGAAATCAGCCGTACATCGTGTGGCTTCATGTGGCTTCGGATCGGCCGAACATGCTCAGCATGTTCAGCCGACCCGAAGTGCCGAAGGCGTTCGACTCAGCCGATCCAACATCTGGATCGGCTAAGCCGAACCTCCGGCGTGCTGCTCGCTGCTGTTCGGTCTATTCTCATTGATGCCGAACAGCAGTGAGTAAGCATTCGGCTCGGCTGTTCTGCTCGGTCCCTCTGTGGGACTGAGTAGAATAGAAAAATAGTTTAAAAAATAAAAAAAAAAATTAGAAAACGATTGTGCGGATCTAGCAGTGACAGCTAGCTCCGCCCAACTGTTTTCTATTGGCCTGCGGTTCTGCTGCCGGCAAAAAAAAAAAAAAGAACACACCATAGGAATGCATAGCTAGATTCCTATTGGCTATTTCACTTTGCAATAGCCAATAGCAAACTAGCTATTGCACCTGCCCTCTGCTGCTGTCAATCACCAGAGGGGAACCTGATGAAGAAACTGCAGGTCTCCCTCTGCTGATTGACAGCAGCAGTGGGCGGGTGCAATAGCTAGTTTGCTATTGGCTATTGCAAATTGAAATAGCCAATAGAAATCTAGAATCTAGCTATGCATTCCTATGGTGATTTCTTTTTTTTTCTTCTGACGGCAGCCAACGGCTCCGATGTCAGAAGAAAAAAAAAACAGAGCAGGGAAAGGTTTACTCTGCTCGATCGAGCAGAGTGATCCTTTCTGTGCTAAAGCATTTCTCTCCCGGGCGTCCGGGAGCCTATAAGGCCCCATTCACATGTAGCGACATACCTTTGCAGTGGCCGGGATAGCGCAACTTTCGGGGCGACGTTCCAGCGACGGTAGCACGACCTTCTCCGTCGGGCTCCATAGAAAAAAGCAAAAACGCACAAAATCCGCCGAAAAAAGGGTCCTGTAGAAGCGACTTGCGACCACGACGAGCGACGCGCGACATGGAGCTAAGACAGCTCCATTGACTATCATTAGCCGGCGACTTCTCGCGATATCGCACGGCAAAAATGCGCGATATCGCAGCGGAAATCGCGCAATAAGTCGTTACATGTGAATGGGGCCTTAGACTCCCAGAGTGTCCGGGGGAGGAATGACAGATGGCGTTTCTGGTTACCAGGTAACCAGGAACGCCATCTGTCATTACACACTGAGAACATGGAGAGGCTGCTACCAGCTAACCAGGGTCGCTGATCTCTCTGCAAGTGGCCGGGCAAGTGGCCCGGCTGTCAGAAGCAGGCTGTCGGCTGGCCATTCGGCCAGCTTGAGCTTTCACCGCGGCTTAGTCGAGCCGAGGCATATGCCTTCGGCTTGATTAAGCCGCTCGGCCAACTTCGGGAGCTGTACGGGCTATAGTAATTAGCCCGTACAGCAGCCCTTCGGTTCTACTGAACCGAAGGGGTCCTGGGGCCAAAGCTCACCGAAGCTACAGCTTTGGTTTCCTGCAGAATCAGCTGGTCCACTGAATACTGGTTCTGATATCCTGTTTTACAGTGGCTCCTTTCCCTTGCAGGGTCCTATAGAGCCACCATGATGTGTGTAAGTAAGCTGTGTGTATCTCCACAAACACATAGATACAGCAAGGCAAGACACTCCTCTCCCCCCTGCCCTCCCTCGTCCCTTCTCCAACCTAGTAGATGGACAGCTGCTGGAGCCCGTGCTCGCCCTAGTCATCCTGTACTCAATGAGAAGTTCAGGGAAGCAGAGCTGAGAGAGTTGGAGCTGTATGGAAACATGATGACTGTAAGTGTTTGGGCCAAAATGTAAAGAAATACTTTTGCTAGGCAATGTATTTTTGTTTGATCTGGATTAATTACTGAAAATAGTTTGAGCGTTTAATACTACTCTAAAGTAGTTATTCACAAAAGGGTGAAGAGTTTGGAGAAGGCAGGAGAAGAGAACAATCTAGGACAACATAGCTGAACTGGAAAGTGAGCTGAATTGGAGAATGTTTCCAAATCAGCTAAGTTGTCCTAAATTGTTTACTTCCCCTGCCTTCTCCAAACTCTTCACCCTTTTGTGAACAACCCTGAACATTTTTCAGCAGTTTTGCTGTACGGCACAAAAGCATATCTGAACCCAAGATCAAATATGTAATATATTGTTGGCTGCATTCAACTTCTTTTCTTCAGTTTTTCTACCTTAATTTTCACTTTCTCATGCTGTCAGTAATACAGTTCTTGTCCTAGGGTGACAATGTTCACTCACGGAATAGTGTCTTTGAAGGAGCAGTGTTGTTAACCTTGGACACGACTACAGAACACCTCCCCTCTGCTCATCTCCATAAGGTAGAGGTGTTTTGTAGTCCACAAAAAATGCTGGGAACAATGTAACTGATTAGGCAGCATAGGCAGAGAGCACATGGAATAATCAGTTTACAAGATTTATGGCAGAATCAACAAGTCATTTTTGTTTGCCGCTATTGAACAGATGTAATAAAATGCCTATACGTCTTGTTCCCACATCTCCCAGGCAATAGAGGTCGCAGATCTGACCCCATACAGGTCCCAAGGCTCAGACACAGCTGTAATTCCTACAATTTCCCTTACTATGTCCAGCATATTCAGTAATGCATTGCAAGAAGCAAAATTATGTTCAAAGATTTCTGTCATCAGATCTGTGCAAATGTGAAGGAGAAATGTGATTTGGCTATTGCACTTTACACACAGTGATTCGGTGTTGGGTTTGTTACAACTATTATTATTATTATTATACATTATTATATTATGTAGTGCCAACAGTTTGCGCAGAGCTTTAAACAATCATGGGTTTAAGATTTGCAATCCCGGTAAATTTTTGTGGTGTATATTATGTTTTATTGTATGTTGCTAGGACCTTGTTTTTGTTTCAGGAGTGGTATTTTTGTGTTTTTTTTTTATTATTATTTTATGTTGATGGAGTCTTTTTTTTTTTACTTTGGGGTGCTTAAAGCAGAACATTCACATGTTACTGTTCTCTCTTTTTTAAGCTGCCATTTGTGTGCAGCACTTAAAGCCCCAGCCTGTGTCTCTATTAAATTTGGGCCTAGTCTTGCTATTTACAATTGTCCTGCTGCTGACCAATTTTACACTGCTGTGTCATCTGAAGACTCTTATATCACTGCTAAAGCTACCTGAAGAAAGCCAAAAAAATTTTTTTCAAACTAAAATAAAAAAGTCTATTTTACAGCCAATTGTTTGCCCTGCCTTGCTGTCGCTGAGACTTGCTGGGGTCATCCACAATTAACATACTAAGCAAATAAACCTCCTGCTGTGATCCGCAGATACCTTGCCACTAGATAGGCCATGCACCACCTTCTTTTTTTTCTTTTTTGACGCCAGTGAGATCTGGCTGTCTCTTCTTGGTTCCAGCAGCTGGGAGGTGCATTTGGTTGCCATTAAATGAAATACAACGTAATGCACCTACTGCATGGTACTGCATTCTAGGTGCGCTGTGCGATAGTGAGTGCCAAATGCAGGGCAACATGCGCTTAGCGTACAGCTATAGTCTAAATGGTCCTTTAAACCACATTCATTTTATCTTCCACATTGACTCCAATGCATTTTTTTTTTAAAGTTACATTTTGAAGAAATCTGCTGATTTTTGCCACATTTTGGGGGAACTCTGCATTTTGCTCATCCTCACTTGCTACTTATTCTATGTATGTCAGCCTAAGGTATATCTACATTTTCATTGCTTATATTTACCAACCTATCAGCACAAGACATGGAGATATTTTTGTCACAGACAATAACTCTGAAGCTGCACAGTTATCTTATACTAAGACACACATTCAGTGAACAGGCTGGAGAGGAAATGAGAAAGAGTCTTACTTGATGGAGCCAACACTAGGCCAGCGTCTGCCTAGCTTGGCAAAGTGCTTCTTTGGAGAATTAATCCAGAGGCCCACAGGAAAATGTAACTTCCCGAATCGGGGACTTCCTTCCTTTTTCTCTTCGTGAAACATTGTAGAACCTTTGCAGACCTAGGGAGAAGAACCAGAAAAACTTACTAAAGAAAATGTCAAAGTAATTACGTACACATCATTGTAATCTTCACAAGTTCTTTAATGCACCAGATATGTTTGATCTGAAATGTAAAAAAAGACCACAAAGAACTGAAAGCGACAATTTACACCATTAAAGGCCAGGAGTTACTGGACTTTAAAGTAAATGTAATGTAATGTAAATGTAAACCCAACCAATATCTCATATAAGCTTTAAAATGTTAATGTAAATTGAAAAGTAATTTTAATATTTTAAATCTGCAGTCTTATTAAATAATAACACTTGGTGATCCTGCCATGAAGGTCCTTGGTCAGTAGGGTGACTAGATGTCCCCAGTTTCCTGGACAGTCCCCAATTTGAAGAGGCTATCCCCGGTTAAAAAATGTGCCCCTGATTTGGTCCCTGTTTGAAATATTGCATCCCTGTGTGAAATATGTTGTCCCTCACCCAGGAACATGGCGTAGTAATCTGCCTGGGGACTTTTGCTTTTAAATGGCTGCCTGGAGAGGAAGGGAATGGGTGCATGCATTATCTTCCTCTTTCATGATGCCAGAAACGATTGGTAATTGGTCCACAGATATCAGGTCCAAAGGTCCTCCCTCTCTGCATCCCAGCAAGTGCAGATAGAGAAGGAGGTGGAGGACATGCCATCTTGCTCATGGACATACATATGTGGTGGTAAACAGGGCAGGATAGATATTGAGCTTGGCTGAGGGCCACCAGGAGCTGCCTTTGCATGGCTCGAGAACCACTTTGAACCCACATATTAGGGTTAGCTCTGCTTACAAAGCAGACAGTGAACCTGCTGATAGTAAGAATATATACAGGACTCACACACCTTTATCCTTATTTAATATAAGATATAAATATATAATATAATGTACTGCCTAA
The DNA here is from genome assembly GCF_000935625.1 of Nanorana parkeri. NCBI lineage: Eukaryota > Metazoa > Chordata > Amphibia > Anura > Dicroglossidae > Nanorana > Nanorana parkeri. The sequence continues at coordinate 893,486 of NW_017306424.1, read as the reverse complement.
GAAGTTGCTTTACATATAATGCAATCGATGAGCAACATGATCAAAACGTGTGCGCCTTTTGTTTACGATTTGAGGGTGTGTTAAAATGGGGGTGTGGTTTTGTGGGTGTTTCTTCCAACGGGGGTGTGATAATTTGGGTGTGTTTAAAAGTGGGCGTGATCAGTTGTTGACCTTAGATTTCACTTTTAAAATCTGGTTACCTTATTTTTCAGGCACATTCTGTTATAAGGGGAGCAGTCTGCCCCTATCTCTCAGGACAGGAAGTGTAAGTAAATGTATCTAACAGAGTGCTGGATATCAGTAAAAAAATATTTCAGGGGTTCTAAGCCTTTACCCCCCTCTATCGAAAAAAAACTAAGAATTTATGTTTTGGCTGGACATACACTTAAAGTCTGTAATGTGAGAGCCTAACTATACAATCCCATCAATTAATATCCAATAAGGCATGCTCAAGCACTACACAGTTGTTTTGTTGGTCTAAAGTTTTTTGTACATTTGTAATGTGTATGGTGCCAGCTTTACTGAAGGTGGCCATACACTGTGCGAATCTGGGCCGGTTCTACAGGAACAGGTCAAAATTTGCACAGTGGTGCCGCTGTCGTCACCATTTTGCCCGGTATCCCTCGTTCAGCTGATCGAAGGAGCCGGTCAGAAAATCTTCCTACGAACTGCCAGCTCTGTTCGGGTATTCTGACAGTGGCCGTCGGCCGCTGTCAGAATACAGAAGAAACAGGAGGGATTCCTTGATCAATGCACTAGTAGCATTCAAATATTGGCCAGCTTTAGTAAAGTACAGATAAACCATTTCAGCACTGGTAAAGTAACTCTCAGTATTTCTTATCTTATTTTTTTTTTTTTGTAAGATAGTTAAATGCAACTGTGATCAATGTGTGAGGAAACTGGCTGGGCAGTAGACTCAACAATTGACTATCAATGAGGAAGTGGAAAAAGGAAGAGCTCAGAGATCCATACTAAATCACACAAAATATACAGACATGTTATCTATCCTTTAATTCCATAGAACAAGGGGTCTTACTGGTAATTATTATAAGGGAAATTCATTAAAAACATAACGTGTGCAATATAAAGGGTGGATGAAAGGAGGCCATCAGATACATGAGCAAAGAAACTCCAGGGAAGTGTGTTGGATGTGTTTGCTGAGTAGTACACGACAGGATATATAACACGTAAATAACTGTATGGAATCACAGTTAAAACATTTTTATTAATTGTCCGGAACTGGTGATCTGCATACTTATTCCATGTCAGGGGCTCACAATATACTAAAGACAATGGATCAACATGATAGACAGGCAAGTAGCATTTTCTGGAGAGGCCAGCAATGGCAGCCTACACATTTCTCTTAATACAGTTCCCCTTTAATGTAAAAGCACTGGCACAGGTATCTTAAAAGTATCTATATCTATTACCTCCCTCCAACCTGATGTTTCCGTTTGGGGTGGATGCTGACAGGATGAATATCTGTCAGGAATTCTGGAGGCAAGAACTCTACATCTTAATTCCCAGGACAATCGCTCTACCCTAGGTAGATCAGCAGTATAAGTGAGACTCCATGTTGAGGGATAGCCAAATTGAAGACTGTAGCTGAGAGACATTGTTGCTGGAGTTTCTAAAAGCTATAAGGAAACAGCAGATGATTCAACCTTTCAGAGTCTTTATATAACTGACCTATCAGTTTTGAGTGGACTCACCATGTGTAACTAGTCCTCATACAATCAGCTTTATGCACATTAGAAGATGAAGTGAGATTCTATGTTGATTGCACTGCGTGGCGTTGCGTCGAGCAACACGAAGGCCACCATAAAACTCAATTCCTAACTTAAAATTTTTTTGGGGGGTTTAGTCAGGAAGGATTAGAACCTTAGGCAATTTCACCTCACTTCCTGCCCAAATGACTAAACAGGAAGTGAAGAGCTCTCTACTTTAGAAAATGTTTTATTACTGTCTGCAATCATGTTGACAATGTGATAATGATTTTGCTCATTTCCTGTTTCTGTGACCAAACAAAAGTAAGAGGAAAAGTCCCCAATGACTTCAGAAACCACTAGAAAGTCCAGGCAAAGGATCTAACCTCTCCCCACTCTATGAAAAGCTAAAATATACATTTTGTCAGAAGCTGAGCCCACTAGAGCTGGTTTAGCATTGGCACAAAAGTCACACAAGTTACCAAGAAAGAAAAAAGACCCGCCCAACATGCAAACCCCTAGAAGTGAACCTGCCAAACTGAATATTGAATTTCAAGAATTCTGAGTAGCAATTACATAGTTACATAGTTAGTCATGTTGAAAAAAGACATGTCCATCGAGTTCAACCTATAGAGATATTTAAAAAAACAAAAAAAGCAATGATAACGAGATTGTGTCTTCCTTTCACAAAATCCCACTTACACCAACTGTACCATTGGCATGAATAACTGATGACTACATAAGGTAAGAAGGAAATATAAAGCCATCATTGTACCTCATTTGATCATCATTAACATAATAGGACTCCAGCTATACCCAGCAATTGGCAATCCAAGAACCTGCCATTAATAAACAGACATGGCTCACCTCTGGTTCAAAGCAATAAAATCAATCAATATATTACTTTCATATGAAAACCTTTATATCAAAACACACCAGAGCCTTCCATTTGCTGAGGAAGTCCAGCACGTACAGGAAGGACACGCAGTTCCCCAATTACAGGGGCCCTGTAGAGCGCCTTTCAGTCGTCATAACTGCGTAATGTGGGCTGCCTACCTCAAGCTGGGTTGGGGATGTGTGACCTGAGCTCCTACAGATTTAGCTCACTGATGAGTAAGTCTGACTAATCTGTATCCACATCAAACTACCAGATCCTTTAGACATATAAGGAGAACATACATGAGTCCACATCATCCCAAGAAACAGCGTCTTACATCATCGCCAGGTAATAGTTTGGTCAGTCAGATTACGGAATAAAGATGAATTATTGGCAGATTAGGAGATTAGGTTTAAACTATGTCAAGCCAAAACATATTTTCATCGTGACTGAAGCCCCTGTTAGGTCTTCAGTGTTATCCAGGACACCATTAGAGAGATTTCACCTTACTTCCTGTCTTGCTGATAACATTTTACTAGACAGGAACTGAGGGGAAATCTCCAACATTAACAGAAATAAAATGTTTTTCTTTGGTGGATTATGAGAAAGCTAGAAACCCATCAGATTTGTTTTTTTGTCTGTGTCAGTGTTCCAGCTATGCCCCTCATTTCCTGTGTGGTCAAAGCTTTGTCCATGAGACAGAAAGTGAGTTGAAATCTCTCTAACAGCGCTCTGGATAACAGTAATAATCTGACAGGAGCTCTAGTCCTTCCCCACTCTATCCCAAACTATGGTGCCAACACTCATGTATTGATATCATTATTCACTCACTCACTGCAACTAAACTGATCGTACTGAACACAAATTGCAAATAATAGAGCCTCCATTCACTCCATTTAGTGATCTCTTCATTGGCTTTAGCGCTGGCAAGTTGATTGGCCGTGGCGGAGCTTTGTAAATAATTTCTGATCGATCAAAGAAATATTTGCATTTGTGTCAGGGAACTGATCATAATTCAGATGATCTTTTTGACAGATTGGATACAAGTTAAACAGCGCAGAACAAAATCTAGTGTTTACCAAGGTTGAACATTTTAATTTCTGATGTTTGCGATCGCTCATACCTAAATTATCCACAAATTAATATATGCATGGCCACCATAAGACAGTGAAAACCTGACTGGGGTACTAACCCTTCCCCGCTCTACCCAAAACTAAATCAAAAAGATGTTGTCTTGGCTTACACTTGAATATACTAAGTGGGGGAATTTCATTTTGATTTAAAGTGTGTATGATCATCACCACAATATAGAAGACAAAATTAAACAGTTAACAAATTTAAGGATATATGGGAGATATTTATTATTTATGATCATGGGATTTAACAGCGGTGACATATGCCTCGAATTTAACTGGTTTCAACTTGCTGAAGAACGCTTTCACCAAAAAGTTTCTAATCTCATGTTACTAAGCAATGAATAATCTCAACCACCATGAATCATGTCATCTGTGGGTACCTTCAGAGAGAAATACATAAACCGATATAGGAAACGGTAAGTACAATAGATATATTTACCCTTGGATGAATTGCAGGGAGAAACGTTTTTGGAACTGCGTTGTCGCAGCAATTTTCCTCCTCTTATCCGAATGTCACTTCAGCAGTTGTTACTCATCTTTTCCTGAAGTCTGAATTTTTGGATTCACAGCAGACATCCCCATGGAGCAAAATCAAAGTCCGATATAATACAGCTCAAGTTTGCATTTTGACAACCAGCATGGCTATAAATCCCGGTATGTTATTATCAAATGACTATAGAAAACAAATATTCCGTTTAAATGAATAAACCGATGTGATTATAGCAGAAGAGTTCAGATTATTTCCCTTTGAAGCTCTATTTGCAGTCACAGTCAAATCCCTTTGGATTGTGATGTTCTTCAAAAAGGAGTTTCCCTTTCTGTCCCAGCCCTGGAAAGGCTGCCTGTGTGAAATCTAGTTTCCTTTGTTTTTACAAATTTCAAGCCCTCCCTTTCTTCCTGGGGTCAGATAAGATGAATAAAACTCACGTATCCTAATACGCTAACATTCAGAAAGAATTCAGTAAGAAAAATTGCAATTCATTTTAGATTTTACCACCTAATACCTCCATCACAAAGTTTGTTCTCACTTTACATGCCCAGTCTCCCAACACTTTACTAATGACAGTAAATGTTGTGGATCTCATTTGTACAAACTGGATGAAAAAAAGAGTTTCCTGTTACAGGCAAGAGACTACAGTTGTTATTTTTAAAGTCTAGGTCAGAAGATAAAAGTTAACGATCCATCAGTTGCTATGGGCATTGTCAGAATTGTCAGTGTAGCAGCTTTTAAAAGTCATGCCCATCAACTAATTCTTTATAACTGGGATATCACAATTTTGGTTGCAGAGGTTTATGTCTTCTGGCAGGCTGAATGTCAAAATGTGTAAGGTTATGTGCCATTGACAGTAAAGCCATGTCAGAAACAAAAAAATATTTAATTGGCTCTTTTTCACTGACACACACTACCTGTACATTACATTGTTGGTGAAATATCTTAAAGCAAACCTGAAAAGGAAAATACAAACCTAATCCAGAGTTTTCAGCACATAGCAGGCATCTCCAAGTGCCCGCATGCCATGTCTGTTTCAACTTAGGCACCCAGGTAGTTCCGGGGTCAGATGGGTTAAGAGCTTAGCTCCACTACTTTTCCACCATCTAAGCCTTACTACTATAAAGTAGGTCATAATAGTAATGAGCGAATAGTAAGGCCATCTCTCCCAAGAAGTATCTGAACATCAGAGCACCCAGACTTCCCCAACACAAACAGAAACAGAGTTGATGCTCTTCAAGCCCTGCTGCCTCCTACAAGACAGGGGCTTAACCCACAAAGGGCATGTTCTGGCTCCCACATACAATGTCCACAGAAGAAACAGTCGCACTCCATTAAGTCCACGTTTAGTCACAGTGTGCACATTTTAAACCCTGCCACAACTCTGCCTTTTCTGATGTGTATCACCAGTAATGGCCCAACTCATGAGTGCATTGTGGACAGGGGTGTTTCTACTGCTAGGCAAACTAGGCATTTGCCTAGGGCGGCAATTTCCAGGGGGGCACCAAACAAAATTAGGTAAGAGAAAAAATAAATAAATTATATTATAAATTATTCATAAATGTCTGCCAGTACTCCTGGACCTGGTGCTTCTTTGACATGGGGACCAACGTATCCACCTATGCCACCTACTCCTACATATATGCCGGCTGCAGCTCCTTCCTCTTTCTGGTCAACATGCTGTGCAATGCATTGGTGTGGGTGACTTTCATCCGGATGCACTGGCAGTTCATGCGCCGAACCTCTCTTGGAAACCGGCACCCGAATCTCTGACTTCAGGCAGCGGAGGAGCTTCCGCAGGACCCCAGGGCTGAGATCCAGATGGTCATCGTGCTCATCGGCACCTCCGTGGTGGTGAGTCCGGGGAAGTGCAGCCTATAAGCTCCGTGCAGGGTTATGTCTCTAGAGCGGGGCAACCTACAGAGGCCAGCGGCCAAGGCAGAAGATGGGTAACTGCAGAATTAGAGGGCCCAGCATATGAAGGCAGAAGATCGGTGTTGCAGCTGCAGAACTAGAGACTAGCACAGCATGGCAGGGCAGGGGAGTATGGTTATTGTAGCTGCAGTACTAGGGAGCCCATTAAGCCAGGAATGGAGAAGGTGGCTATTGCAAAAGTAGAACTTGACCGTCACGCTACGTTGATAGCGCAACCTGTCAGAATCAAGATATACAGTGCGCGCTGAATCCCGCGACTGACAGGTTATGCAAAATGTCTTAAACAGGAAGGGGTAGGACTAATTTAGATTAGGGATGGGGGGGTGCTCGGGTTTAGTCTTGCCTAGGGCAGCACAAAACCAAAATACACCACTGATTGTGGATGAAACGCACCAGAAAACAGAGTTGAGGCAGAGCATGGGATGTGTACACTGTGGGTCTAAAAGTCAAGTCTATCATCCCATGTGCCAAAGGGGATAGTTTGGGTTGCAGGTTTCCAGCACCAATGACATACTGTATGTGCAAAGAGCTGGTTCATGATAATGGTGAGAAGGTTTCAGAGAGACGGTTGACCCATTTTGGCATGTTCGGACTGTGTTGTGTGCTTGTGGTGGTTGTATGAAAATAACTCTTAAGCAATGGAGTACAAGTTTAGCAGACTACTCAAAAATCTTTTCCTTGCAACACTATATTGTGGTGCATCAGGGCAAGGACCACCAATACAATTATAATGTACTCATATTTAGTATCTTTGCTTAACTCCTCATCATCATTACATCTGATGGATTCTGTTCCGAAACTGCATTAGTTGCTGAAGGTTGGACATGACTCCAAAAGTCCTCAGACATTTACATGCAGTTTCATCTCCATGCCAATTTCCACCCTCCGCTACAGTTTGTTGTGGGGATATACCGGTATTTGGTATTGCATACAATTTACAATTCTGCATGTAATCGTATGTGATATGATTACATGCGGTTTGGAATAGATCACTGTCCCCGGATACATGATCGATGTAATTGTACCATATGTGATTACATGCAAACGTCTACTTACAGATGTGGACACTGTGGCGGCTGCATCTAAATGGGAGATTTGGGATTCATGCGGCAGGAATCTCAAATTGCATAGTGTGAATGTAGCCTTAGAATGGTTCTGCTTTCTTTTAAACTCACACATTTCTGGTGAGATCAACAGGTATGTTCTATACTTAATTAATATTAAATAGCCTGAAATTTTAAATCAATGCAGCCACCACATCTAAGGACTGGTAAGCTTCAATACAATACATTTTTGCTTTGGGGTTTAGATACACTTTAATTGAATACTTTTCCGATTCTTTTCTGCTTTGCACAGTCACTATGTCAGGCACTCATGTGGTCTACCTTTCCTATTGTCCAGGAAGATGGAGCAAGTAAAACCAGTGGTAAGTCATGCTAGAAAGGCACAAATATCTATTTTAAGTAGAAATTTACATATCTTAACTTTTAAGGAGGTTTCCATTATCTACAAATTGTCCAGTGGTAAAAACATACATAATATCTTGCACTATACATAATATGCTTTAAGATAAATTGAGCATTGATTTAGTGTACTTGTATAAAGTTTAATTATGAGGTGTTTTGTTTTTAACATATTCTTATATTTAGGTAAGCATGCAACAGTGTATGTACTACGGATGGACCGATACAGATACTAGTATTGGTATTGGTGCAGATGCAGGGCATTTTCACGAGTACTTGTACTTGTGAGAATGCCCTAATACATATACCAGCGCTTTAATGACTTTATCTGCCTGAAGTCACGCGCCTGCTGGGGACCTCATGGTAGCTGTCTTTGACAGTGCCGGTCCGGTTTCACATCTCCTCCTCCTACCCAAGATTGTCACAGCCCTGGACAGCCCCACATGCAGCCTTGGTTAGTCGCAAACACAGCCCAACAGAGCCTGTTGCCCAGCACCCGCCAGTACAGCCCTGGAGAGCCCCACATGCCCTACATACTATATGTGAGCATCATATAAACAACCGTAGAACCATCCTGAATCGTATTTGGATAAACTACAATATCGGCAGCAATACCGGACTATAGGACCCGCAATCCAAACAGGAGAAGATAAGGGGTTTGAGACAACTAACAGTGAGTACAGTTGACTACCAGGATTACTTTGAGCCCTGTACATGTCTCCCCCTCAGACTATCTGATATCAGGATGAGAAAGTTATTTTACGAATGATGACTCACCTATAACCAGACCTGATCTCGATACCGGAAACGATACATGTCTGAGATAGATTCATGAGATGAAACTGGGAATTTGAACTCTAACAAACTCCTTTGAAGACAATCTGATCAGCTATAAAAGTTTCACTTTTCTACAGGAGTTCTTTCTATTAGATAAATCATACTGAGATTTCAGGCATCACTGTCACCCCTCTTTCTCTCATCAAACAGAAAGAAATTGAATTATTTTGTTATCCCCCGACTATTTTCTAAGTCAAAGCTTATTAAGCTCAGGGGCTTAATTGATGATTGAGAAAGGGTGTTAAACCTTGAAACGAAACACCACATCTTGGAAACCCAGGGATTCGATATAGCCATAGTATGTGCGGGGCCCATGGTATGAATGAATAGATTTAGTGCCATGTACAACGTTGTCTTTTTTTAATTCAAATTCTAGGAAGCTTACTGATGGTGCTAGAGAACTAATTTTTGTATGTTAATAAAGTTTATATATATTTTTTACGAATACACGCTGATCTCGGTCTATTCAGTAACCACATTTTTCCAGTGACTTTTTCCCTGGAAAACTACCCCTTCCTATCTGGTGAGACCCAAAAACAGCCCTGGAGAGACCCACATGCAGCCCTGGTGACACCCAAACGCAGCCTTTGTGACACCCAAACGCAGCCCTGGAGAGACCCACATGCAGCCCTGGTGACACCTAAAGGCAGCCCTGGTGAGACGCAAATGCAGCCCTGGTGACACCCAAACACAGCCAGGGTGAGAGGCAAATGCAGCCCTGGTGACACCCAAAGGCAGCCCTAGTGAGATGCGAATGCAGCACTGGTGAGACCGCAAACAGCCCAGGTTAGCCGGTTGCCACTCTCCAATGCTATATAATCATGGATTGATGAGATCTGTAGTCTTCTATTGCTGGTTGCCATTCTCCATTGCTGAATAATCATGGATCGAGTTACAGTTCTTCATAACTATAAAGAAACTGTCCTAAAATCATTAGTCTGTATTGTTTTAGAAAAAAACTTCACATGTCCCTTTAAGAAAACATATTGGTAATTGGTATCGGCAAGTACCTAAGGGAAAGTACTTGTACTTTGGTCTTGAAAAAATTGTATCGGGACATCTCTAAATTATGTATATTTCTTACTTACAACCCCCAGCCAGCATTATTGTCACTTTTCACAACCTTGGCTGAGTCATTTTAGCACTTTGCTGTAAATAGGATGTAATTTGTCTAACTCATAGGGCTCTTTGTGAAGTTTCCATTAGACAAAGACAGCCAGAAAGTGATTTGCAAATTCTCTATCATAGAAGCATTCTGCATTACATATTACATTTTTATTGGTAAAATGTTAAAGCACAGTGGTATTGTGGTTAGCACTTCTGCCTTGCAGCACTTCGGTCACCAGTTCAAATCCTGGTGAGGACATAATCTGTATGGAGTTTGCATGTTCTCCCTGTGCTTGTGTGGGTTTGTGTTGGGTACTCTGGTTTCCTCCCACACTATAAAGACATGCTGGAAGGTTAATTGGCTCCTCTCTAAATTGGCCCTGTATGTATATGAGATAGGGACCTTAGATTGTAAGCTCCTTGAGTGCAGATACTGATGTAAAGTGGTTTTGGCACTATATAAATACTTGTAATAAATAAAGCTGAACTCTAGGCAAAAACTTTTTTTTTATATTTGCACAGTAATAATGAATTACCAGTGTTGAAGTGTGCCCCATCTCCGGCTGCTACAGTGCTTGTTAATTCTCTTTTATGTAAACCTGCACTGTCCGTTCAGCACTGAGATTCTAGATTCCGGCTGTACTGCACCCTATCTTTCATTCAGAAACAGTCTGGCATTCTTTTGAATGAACACAAGGCATTTTGTGATTAGGGGAGGTGAGATCAAGACATTCATCCGTACCTTCTCCAATCACAGAATGCCTCCCAATTATTGAAAACGATGCCAGACTGTTTCTGAATGGATAAAAGGGTACAGCAAATCCCTCACTGTACATATTGCATCCGAAACGTAATATCTCAAGGCCAAAGATTTAGCACTGATAGGTCAGTACGGGTTGAGTAAAGCTAAGAGATGTTATGCTGCAGTGGCCAGAGATCGGACACTGTACCATAGATAATGCATTACTCCTGTGCAAATATAACAAATAATTTTTGGCTGGAGTTCAGCTTTAAATGTTAAAAATATAAATGTTAGTATTACTAAAACTATTGTATTTCCCATTTAAAGTAAAAATGTACCCAAACAAATGCATTTGATTTTTTGGTAGATGCTGGCATGAACAATCATCCTAATTTCTAATAACTTTCTAATGTGGACAAATCCTACTCCCCACCCAAGCTCAGTTATTCTTGGACCACACACCTATTAGTCTAGAATACTGTTACCATTTCTTGACAGTTCTCTTATTATGGAAACACTAATTCCAACATGCATCAAATGAATTGCAGTATGTTGTACCCAAGCAGTTAAAGTTATATTAAAGTCTTTTTCTTTGTGCTTAGTTAAGTAAGAAATAGAAAAGAACAAAGTGATAGACATATCCCTGTGGTAGGGGTTAATTACCGTTTTTAATTTTTTGTTTTGTTTTTCTTGTGGTGATTGTTGATTTCTTTAGACCGATCTACCTGTTTGTTTGATTTCCATGCATATAACTGCAGAGATATGGGACTGTAAGATCTTGTCTCGTACATGTGTTATTTCGTGTATGTGTAAAAATTAGAATGTCAATAAATACTATCTGAAAAAAAAAGTTAAAGGGTTTTAAGCTACTTCAAATGCTGATTAAATCCTTTGCAATTGATGCTGCTCCTTGATTTGATTTTTAAAAGTGTTATAGGGTTATTCAGGAAAAGGGTGAAGGGTTTGGAGAAGGCAGGAGAAGTGAACAATCTAGAACAACATAGCTGAACTGTAAAGTGAGCTGAATTTTTCTAAATCAGTTATTTTGTCCTGGATCAGGGGTAGCCAAACTCCGACCCTCCAGCTGTGGTGGAACTACAAGTCCCATGAGGCATTGTTCACTTCTCCTGCCTTCTCCAAACCCTTCTCCCTTTTGTGAATAACCCTGTAAGTGTTTGGGCAAAAATGTGAATAAATACTTGCTGGGCAATGCATGTTTGTTTGATCTGCATTCATTATTAAAACAAAACTTTAAGAGTCTAATACTACTTTAAATATTTCAGAAAACGAGAGATTACAGTTGCTTAGACAGCAGTGTTATAAATACCAGTATTATTCTCTGTGGTCCTGTCACATAAAAGTGTCTATGTTCTTAATGGGGCACTTCTGACAGCAAAATATATCAACTAGTGATGCAGCAGAAGTAGCAGCCCTGGCATTCCTTTACATGATACCTCTCTGTATGAGTATGTCAAGAAAGCTGCAATAAATCTTAATAAAGCCAGCTTCCTAAAGAAGAAATCACAGAAATAACTTCAAGGAGCTTGTGGCCTCATGTCCTAGGTTGCTGTGAGGAAATAATAACAGTTCATAGCACTGACTCTATGATATATGAGGCTCTTGCTTCAGTAGAACGTTTTCTTAAAGTGAACATAAACCCCAACAATTGCGGTCTTATTTGGTCCCTTTTGGTCTGTTTAATGTATCATTGGAAACATTTGGTTATATCCGTTTGATAACTGCAAAAATAAAACGGTTATCCTTTTGTCTTCTGCACTTTTCTTCAGAACTGTTCTGTGTCCTCTGCATTCTTCCTGTGCTATCTAAGTCCTAGTATTTATCTTGGACTACTGAACGACAAGCTTTCATGTTATAGAGAACTGAGAGTGGGAGTGGTTTAGCAAAATAAACATGGGAGGGCTGACATCACTCGGTCCACATAAATGCCCCATGTTGTCAGCTCACTAGTGAGTGAAGAGCTGAGTGCATTACTTGCAGATCAACAGGTAATTTTCTGTACTCGCAGGGTCTTTAAAGGGATACAACATGGGACGTGTGCATGTATGGCAGAGATATACTTCATAAGTTTTTTTGCTTTGTTTGCCCTGACATACACTTTAACTTAGGGGTAGGAAACCTCCGGCCCTCCAGCTGTGGTGAAACTACAAATCCCATGATACATCTGTCTCTGGAAGTCATGCCTGTGGCTGTGAGAATCTTGCAATGCCTCATGGGATATGTAGTTTCACCACAGCTGGAGGGTCAGAGGTCCCCCACCCCTGCATTAACTGGACAAGTTTATGCCACAGTTACCACCAGCAAAGGAAGTCCTTTGCTGCATCTGTTAACCCTGGCATAACCTGGCCTTTTGAAACTATTCCAATCAGATCCATTTGATATTTAGTTCTTTGCGGTCAATTTAAACACAATCAGAAATTTTCAGCTCTGATGAAGGGGGCGTTTGTGTTGCCCCCGAAATGTGTTGGCAGTCTTTCTTCTGTGAAACAATTGTATCAATTTGGACTCTGACATTTGTTTGACACTCATTAGACTGTTTATGCACTTTAACTGGAACATATTAATATCTAAGCGCATGCTGGGAGTGCCATATGTCTTACTAAAGGCTGCATGTATCTTGACCTCAGGCTTTGTGCACAGTTATGTGTGGCAGGAAGCGAGCTAATTACAACTGAATAGAGTTGAAGATTCTAGGAAATCTTGACTACAGATTTTATTCAGTTGCCATTGTGCAGAGAAAAAAGGAGAAATCGAAAATGCCCACATGGCAGTTATATCATAAATGTAACAAAACCCTAGCTACAAATTAATGGGTACCTGCCTGTATCACCAGATGTTGATCCAGAGAGACCCAGAATCCCCTAAACCCAGGGAACTCTATTATGGAAAATACAGTCACACTCAGGCCCATCCTCTCTTGTGTCTCCCTATTGGTTAGCAGGACAATTTATAATAGTTTTAGACCAATAAGGAGATGTAGGTATGGGCGTGCCTGAGTGAGCTCTCAGGCCATAGGACTTTACATAGGTCTAGTTTTGTATAACAGAACATCCTGAAGAGATGTGAATTTGCATGCATGTACCTCTTGGTGCTAGAAAATAAATATTGAAATATTGAGGGGGTCCAGCCACAGATTAACGTAGGGGTCACATGGGGATGGTAAGTACCAACTGCTTATGGTTCCCCATACAAATGTGTTGGAATGCTTAAATATGGTCAACGTAAAGGTTACCGTTTAAGGTGTCCCCCCTTCCTGTCTGTTTGGGGTATTCCCCCTCCCCTCCTTCCTGCCCAGTGTGGGCAAAAGTGATTGGTCTGGGCACTTCAGATGGCAGAGCGGATGTGACCTTACTTTCAGGGCATTATCTCTAATTGGGCGGTTTTGATGTCACGAACCAGGCAGAAGCGACATGGGGCAGGACGTGATGTTGCAGCCTCAGTCAGCTGCACCAGGGGGTGGCTGGGGGTCGGCGCCATGTTTAAAAGACCATTTTCTAGCTGCGATGGTTTTAAATATCAGTTATGGTAATAAAGGTTCCCCCATTTAGCCTAAGGGCAACCTTGTCTCTCTCTCTTTTGTGAAGGCCCTGGCAGTTGATGCTTTTCAATCCCGTGGTCTTTTCCTTTGGTTTATTTTTTTTTCTCCAACTTCTCTGATCTTGAGAATGCTTTGAAAGATCTAGTTGGAACAAGTGTTAACCATTGTAATTCTATAATTTTGGCCTCATCGGCCCTGATACCCTCTTTTTTTCCCACTCTAGTCATAGAGGGTCCTTGGTTCTAGAAGCACTGAAGTTGAAGGGTCAAGATTAGCTGATCAAGGCTTATCTAGTCCAGTGATTACGACTTTGCTACAGTCAAGGACTATTTCTACAAATGTTACGGACACTAGGATGTGGAATGGCTTAGTGTCCTTTACCACGTCCAGATCCTTTGACTTGTGTCAGCCTGAGACAGCTAATGTTCTGGACTTTTTATAGACAGGAGTGGAAGGGTTTAGCTTATAACATTCTAAAAGTGCATAGCTCAGCAATTTTAACATTGATGGGGGTCCAGTGGGCCTCAGATCCATTCGTGGTCCCCTTAGTTAAACCTTCTTGAAGACTGATCTTCCCAAAAGATCCTCCTTTCCAAAATAGGATTTATTATTAGTACTGGACATTTTGGCCTTTCCTCCCTTCGAACCAATTAAATAAATTTCTCTATGGCTTCTGACGTTGAAAACCACGCTTCTTCTAGCTGTTACTTCAGCAAGACCGGTCTCAGAACTTCAGACTCTGGTTTTATGAGGAGCAAAAGTTCCACAATTTGGACTTTGGATGTTTGATTTCAGTATACCTCCAGAGGGCAAAGACATTTAGGAAGTCAAATAGGCTTTTGGTTCTTCCTCTGAGAGCAAGAAAAGGGGAGCCTGCCCCAGCCTAGACTATCTCGTCTTGCATTATTAAAGCTATTTTAGTGTTACAGTTCTAAGCAGACCATATTACGGCGTATTCTAAAAGAGGTGTAGCAAAGTCTTGGGCTTCTCTTTTGGGAGTACCAGCAGATATCATCAGTAAGGCAGCCAGCTGGTCCTCCAGGTCCACTTTTATCTATCAGTGGATATTGTGGCTTCCTTGGAAGCATGGTTCGGTGCTTGTTCTCTCTTCTTTAGTCAAGCCTTTACATTATTTTTTTTGTAGCAGCATCCACCCATCTGTCTTGTTTTTTGCCATTTTATATTCCAGATGTGCGGACATGGGGGTGTTCCAGGGCTATTTTAATGAAACGCCTCCTGCTTGGCTTTTTGTTAGCTAGGGCAAGGGGCTGTCCTTAGGGGGTCACGTGGATGGAGCCACACCCAAATGTGCTGGCAAAGGCATGTACAAAGAAAAGGAAAATTACAGCAAGTATTTTAAAGGATAATTAAGCCCAAGAACAAAATGTTATGCAATGCAGCTTACCAGTCCTTAGATATGGCATCTGTATTAGTTTTCAGAACATATTCAGCAAGTAGAGAAAATAACTGCATATTTCCAGAAATAGAAACAATGTTTTTTTTCTTTTTATAAAATACTTCTCTACCCTTTCCCCTAGGGAATGGAAATAAAGAGAGGAAGACATGTTTCAAGACCAGCATGGGTGACAACCATGGCTCCATCGATGGATACAGTGGAGAAGTGTAGCCACAGGAAGTGTGCTATTCACAGGTTTACCAAGTGGAAATAAAAAACAAAATACTAAAGAAATCAATGCAGCCACCTTGTCTAAGGACTGTTAATCTGCAATATATTAAAGTTTTGTTTTTGGGTTGAGATATTTTATTCTCACAAAAACACAGCACATCCTGCTCCTGTTGACCTGAAAAAATGGCGATAACCTTCCACCTGTCTCAGGAGCATGGGTTAGAAGAAGCTCGACTTACAAAAATGTTGCCTGTAAAATTGCCCTTATGACCTTACGCAGAGATGGCATCCACTGTTAATTTTAGACTTTTCATAAAAAGCAAAACACTTAAATGCGCAAGTATTCATGAAACTGAAGTCTTGTTGTTCTGAAAACCAGTTCAGTTAAATAAACATCATAGAATGTATCCATTCTTTCATAGACGAGAAAAGCAAGAAAGACACAAACTGTTATACTGAACATGTTGAGTACATACAATTTCCTTTATTACAATTAACTTAAGAACGCCCAAAACATTACAGAAAATACTTATTTAAAAATAATACAATATTCATTTTGTTCTTTTTCTGTGCTGATGGACAGAGATCAGATAGCTTCAAAATACTTAATGCAATGTCCATCAGATCTCAAATGATATATCATTCAGAAATCACATAAATCATACTGTACATCTCATGTTTATATAATAAAAATTTATACTTCTGTATATAAAAATAAGTTACAGTCAAGATTTTACTTCTCTGCATTGGACAAAATAGTTTTACTTTCTTGATAGAGACAGTAATGGATATTATACAGACTATGAGAATAAAATCAAACAATGAATGGCGAGGATGTGCACCCCACCTGTTGTTTTTGCAGATGGAAAGCTTTCTAAATTCCATGGTTTAAAAAGAAACTGCTACCTTCTACATTCAAGGCAAAGTGATAGGGTCTTTGTAAAGAGCCCCCCTTTCCCGGACCAGATACTTACCTAGGCTCCCTACCACTCTTGCCTCTATCGCAGCTGGCATTAATAGGCATTGAAGCAACCAGAGAAAAAGAAATACATTGAGGATATATGTCCTCAATTTGTTTGCCAGTTGCTTCATAGACATGTGCACACTAACAAAATGTTGTTAGCAACTACATTTATTTGCTAATAAAATTCTCGGTTTACATCTTGCTGGGCCGACAATTAAATTCTGCAGCTGAATGTAAACAAAGGGCACTGGGCTTGTGCAATTGCCAGCCTGCTATCAGCTATGGCAATTTGAAATGGCCATTAGCTAAATCTAGGCAACAGATTAATTGGGGAAGGAGATGGTGTTGCTTGAGAGTAAATAGTAACTCTCCAGCAACCAGAAACTACAGTTATCTGGCATCTACCAATCCCGTGTGTACCGGATAACTGGGAGTTTACTGTATTAGGAGTTTAGGGGGAGTTGCAGAGTCACGGTCATTATGCCCTGAGTGGGTAAGGTGATAATTTATTTTTAAAGTAGGTGTGTCAAAAGAAACACATGGGGGCTTCCAATGTCTTCTGCAAGTGCTAGCTGCCAGCTTTGTCTGGCTTTAATTCATCTAAATGACAGAGCTGAAATACACAACAATAATCACAGAAACGTCAGAATTCCAGTTATTCTAGACTTACTCTGGCTAAACAACTCAGAAAATAAGGTGGCCAGAGACCTAGTATTTTCAATAGGAGACCTCTGCAATGGCAGCCTATGCATTTATCTCATAGGATGCTGCTGTTAAAGTGAACCTGTAGTCAGGCTATGGACATTCAGGTATTTACATATTCTCAACAAGCAGAAAAAGGTAAGAGAGCTTTAAAACAAGCCATGTCTGACCTCTGTAGCTACTGGCACTGTGGAGCAATTTATTCTCAAGCATCACAGAAGAAGCACTTAAATCATTCAAGTAATTCGCCCAGCAGCTTCTTGCTTCCCCAAACAGCAATTACGCAGCAGGCTTCCAGCCTTCTAATATCTATAATGTAAACACAGAGCACGAGCTGTGGGAGGGGGGACAGAACTGCTTAGGGAGCTTGAACAACTTTAGTGTTTAGGATCAGTTGCTCCACAGTGCATGCAGCTCCAGAGGTCAGTGAGGGCTTGTTTCACAGTTCATTTACGGCTTAATGTATAAATACTTGCATTTTCATAGACTGCTCCTTGATTTATGTTAAGGTGATACAAACATAAAATACGTTTCTGGATCCCAAGCCACTCATCCCCACCCCCTACCAAGCTATTAATTTATTAAACATTCATACATTTGGATTGACAAGGCTTCAGATTCAATAATGACCCAACAAGTAATTGCTGAGTAAAAATAATCTTAGTGAAAAAAGGCAACAATCCGCTTTACTAAGCACACCAAGAGAAATCTGGTTGCTACATCGGGAAGTCAGACAGCTTTTGCTACTGCATATTGATAAACACTAATAAGGTGCAATTAGGTTGGGAACACATCTTGCACCAGACTACCGATACCTGCATTGCGTTCAATATATGTTTAAAGTTTTTAGGGAATAGTTTAAAACCCCTGTCTGTTTTTATCCTGGAATCGCACCAGAAAGTGGGAGGAAATCCCTTTTAGACAGTTTTCACCCCATGGAAAGATGAGTGTAAAATATGTTGCTAGCACACATTTTTCTTTATGTAGAAAAATCTTTTTTTTGTGCATAATGGAAGTCACAAATCAAATGTAATGTTTAGGAATCACACAGTATTCTTTAATCAGGGCAAAGGGATTCTTGCTATAGGTACCCTGGGTGGTTCTGAAACATTGCATTTGAATTATACTTTCCATTATGTACAAATATAGGAACTTTATGAAGAAGTGTACTGGTGTCATTTATAATTGTTGAACACGATACCACCCCTTCAGTTTCTACAACACCCTGTACTCAAGGACAAATGCTGGTATGTTGTGAGTTGAAGAGATCTCAATGACCCATTGGAAGTTTTTACCTATTATCCTATTGCAAAAGCTTACAGTTGTTAATGGATTTCTCATGAATGACAATGGCTACCAAAGGAAATTTAAACAATCACTGCAGCAGGAACACAGGCAGGAGCAAAAACCTGATAAAGGTTCTAACTGTTCCCTACTCTAGCCAATATATAATTTAACATTGTTTGATATATATCTAATGATATCTTCATTGAATGGCGTGGTAAATGTAGTTATTGGTTAAGCTGGTATTTGGACAACGATTCTGTGTTACATGACTTTTATATAAACACCAGTTGTAAACCAGTCTATGTTTCAATACTTAGGGGACCAGCACTTTCCTACTTTCTGCAGGTCTGGGAGCTGCAATCTCACTATATCTGGACGGATACAGTTAGTCTTACCAAACAGAACAGAAAAGATTGTTTCAAGTTTAAATTTGCAGAGGTGTGGCTCCCTCTGCAAATCCTACATTAGGAGTCTTCATGAATTAAAGGTGAAGCCCCAGTTAAACCTATATTAGGAGACTTTAAAGTGTAAGCCTTTTTTCCCTCACCTCCTTGCCAGCAATCCATTAAAGGTTGTATGCCATGCATGTCCTTCTCCAGGTGCTGCAGGCTATTGTTAGTAGCCTAGCCTTAGTTTAAGAAGACGCCACATACACTATTATAGGTATAGCTTCACATTAGCACCAGTTGTTGAGGTATCCAGAGAAGCAAGTACTTGGCATGAGCACTTAACATGAATCAATTACTGGACTGATTGCATGACAGTATATGCCCTCTTCATTTCTTTAGTCGGAGCTCTCATTTTAAAGTCGCCTGACCAGGAGTTTAATGTTAATTATCTACACAGTGACAAGTGGATCAGGGTTACCACAAAACATACAGGGTACTAAAGGCAGACATATAAACCCATGGTGCCAATCAGACAATTTGACTATTCTATTTAGTTGTGCGAACCAAAGTATGGTACTGTTCATACATGGAGGGGACACTTACAAAAACAAAAGCTTTATTGCCTAGAGGCGTATCAAATCTTTGCAGCAGCAACATTCCTGGAAGATTCAAGTCAATGGATGCTCTCCACATTATTTTGTACAGATGTAAAAAACGAACGCATATTTGTGCTTTTAGAGATCAAGGCAGAATGCTATAACCCCTGAGTTCAAAATACAATCTTCAATTTCTTCTAAGAGCTTTTAGGCACTGCTGCTATCCCTACAAGGTTCACATCAGTAAACTATGCACTGATAGACAAAGAGGGTGCACTGTACTAACACAGTCCTGCTAAGATCCAGGCTCAAAACTTTATGCACCTGGGGTAGACCTGTGACTGTACAGTTCTGCTCACCATGGGGGTCGCTCCGATTTTGAATCTCCTGTACATTTAAAAAATTGTATACATTCTAAATGCAGTCCTCTGGAAGCAGGAAGGCTGAACAGCACTGAAAGGCTGTATAGAAACACTATCATCATCAGGCTTACTGAAAGCCCTGCTGAATCTGGAAATACAATGCCCATTTGTATAATATAATGGCAGATTAGGCAACTGTAATCCACAGATATGTATCCCAATGTTTGAGGTTAAAAAGTGAACTCAAGGCAAAGAGTGTCTAAGTAGCATGTTGGATAATGAATGGTTGCTAGTGTGGCAAAATGTAAGGTATAATCAGACTGCTTGAGATAAAAGCCAGCGCAGGGCTGGTCAATGGGATCTCCTGTAATCTTTTATTGTTCTTACAAATGGACAGATTCTTTCACCATGCATGTATAAAACACAGGGCCACACTACCTTGCTAGCAATCATCATAGACCAATGAGCAGTCATTAATTGAAAATAATTAGATTGTGCAGTCATCTATCAGATTTGCCCACTTACAGTTGTGCTCAAAAGTTTGCATAACCTGGCAACTTTTGCAGCTATACCACCTGCAAGAATTCGGGGCCGCATAGCCAACTATTACAAAAGACTCCACGCGGTCATTGATGCTAAAGGGGGCAATACACAGTATTAAGAACTAGGGGTATGCAGACTTTTGAACTGGTCATTTCATTTTTTTTATTTGTTGCCTTCTGCAGTTGCAAACATGGCAGAAGATATTGGAAAGACTAACAACACTGAACACAGATTACTGATCACATGATTAAAAGGTCACATTAGCAAAGGATAGGTGTATCTTGGTGTATAGGAAACCCTATAAGCAACAAGCATATACAGCTCCAGTGTTTGCCAAAAGTAGCTCATGGCTCATCTTCACAGTGGCACTAGGAGAGGTCTGGGAATATATGTAGATCTGCCTGATGGGAGATTATTCTTTTTCCAATAATGGGGCCATAAAGCATTCAAACACTAAGCATGTTAATGCATTCTACTGTGAACAATGTGGGCCATTTCAGGGTACCAGTGAAGAGGATTCACCCCAGTAAGCCATTAGAAGAGTTAATTCACCGATATCTTCCTGTGCTGCTCTGTTTAGGGACAGCCAAATACAGTAGCTAAACAATGTTGGTAAACAGATGGTACACAACTATTCAAAGCCTGGAACCAATGTAAGAAGTCATTTAAAAAGCCACTGACAAATTCAATGACAGATATAGCTGCCGTCATACATTACATACTGTTTTAAAGTAATCATAATGCTTATTCATTGGTATTGTTATGGTGATTCTGGCCTCACCGGGACCAATTTACAAAAAGTGGAAAAAATAAAAAGTCTCCGTCTAATCATTCAGATTCATGTCATGGAGATGACATCCTTCCAGTGCAATTTTAGAAAGGGACAGTTGTAAACTGAATGGGTTTTATTTCTTCTGTCTTTCCTGTTTCTTTTTTTTTTTTAAATCAGCCAAAAGCAATGCAAAACAACCAAAAAAGTGAAAACAATGACTAAATGCAGCATTGTTAGTGTCCATGAGATGAAGAAGCCTCCGATGAGACGGGGACAGATAAATAATATCCACAGCAAAATGTCACTGAATCTCAGAGACTCGCATTGCACACAACCCAGAATGTCAGCAATGTATAATAAGGCAAAATACTTTGTAACCAAAGTAAGCAGAGAAGATCCCAGAGTCTTCAAACCACATTACACTTCGTCTGTGGGCAACAAATTAAATACATCCACAACCAGTTTCTCAGGAGAAAACAAGTTCCTGTCATAATTTTAGTCAAAATGATGAATCCATCTGCAATCCTCAAGTCTGCCACACAATAAGATGGCTTCTTTCCGATCGTCTGCACCTAGGGTTTGTTGTTAGGAGATCGCCGTAAGCCTCATCTGTGTCTCCAGTTTCATCGCCTGGACATAAAGGAATAGATGTATATATTAAACAGGAGCTTGGATTTGTAACCAATAATAATCAGTTACATCTAATTAGTGTGTTTGTCTGTCAACTGTGAGAAAGCCACTCAAAAGAAAACCTGCAATTTTGGGTGTAAATATAACGAGGGGAATTTATTAAAACTGGAGCAGACAAAATCTGGAGCAGCTGTGCATGGCAACCAATCAGCTTCTCTCTATCATTTTGAAATCTAAAGGTGCCCACACACCTTACAATTTATCTGCAGATCTTCTGTATTCAGATGGAAAAAGTGCAACAGATTGGCCCAGGTGGAGATTACTCCATCCCCACAGTTAAGTGAAGATGGAGGAATCTGTTGCACCTTTTCCATCTGACCACAGAAAATCTGCAGATAATTGTAAGGTGTATGGCCAGCTTTAACTGAACAAATTGGAGAGAAGCTGATTGGTTACCATGGGCAACTATTCCAGATGCTGACTGCTCCAGTTAAATACATTCCCCCCCAACCTGTCTAAGGGCCCATGTATAGAAGATTTTATTTCACATCAAAACTGACCATTCAGTGCTTATAAACTGCTGCCATATTAATATGGTCATGGTGTGATACCAGAATTCACCACTGCAGCTTAAGATTTGGGAGTATTTGTTGCCACGAGATGACTCCTGGGTCTACCCTAATTTACAGTGAAAAATCCCTTGAAGCCAGTGCTACAACCAAAAACACATCTAAATTACTTTATTTAATTTAAATGAGTGGTTTTCATCTACCACAACATTGATTGTTCTGTACAGCCATTGTTCCTATTTATATGCCCCTAGCATAGTGCATGGCCAGTAGGCTGATATCACTATTCACTTTTGTGCCAGCTTGGACTATTAAACAGCATCACTATAATGTTGGGGTTCTCCCTGTGTCCTGCTCCTCCTGAATGCTTACTTAACACCTCTGTTTCAATTTCCCAGTGCCTTAAAACATGTTTGACCAGTTCTCTGAGCCCCTTTAATGTATTTTAGGAATGTAATGTACCTATAAAAGTCCCCCTCGTGTAGACACCCAAAAGCGGTATGACTGCTGCTGGGCGCTGCCTTCCTGGATGAGATGTCAGCAGCCCCAGACAGTCTCAAGGCTGTCACTTCAGTGACACTCTATAGTGTTTCCCTTCACTCCTCATTTGTCACATACATAAAAGGCTATGTAGGGAGGAGGAGGAGGGGTTAAAGAGCTGGGTCAG
Organism: Nanorana parkeri; assembly: GCF_000935625.1. Classification (NCBI taxonomy): domain Eukaryota; kingdom Metazoa; phylum Chordata; class Amphibia; order Anura; family Dicroglossidae; genus Nanorana; species Nanorana parkeri. The sequence goes on along the minus strand of NW_017306424.1, from coordinate 870,529 downwards.
CACAGAGAGTAATTAGACACTACAAGAAGAGGAGAGGGCTATGCCATGTAAAGAGGGAGTGGTCTGTGGTAGAGAATTGACTAGTTAATTTTTCTAGGCAAGTTGCAAGTTGATAAATAAAATATTTTATGGAAAAGAAAAAGGTTCTCTTTAAAGTTGGCCACATGAGTTCCATAAGTGTTAAGGACCAACAACTATGTGCACGAGCTCACCTAATCTATCCTTTCAGGTCAATCAACTAGTAACATTTTAAATGTATTTTTTAAGAATACATAGCCAGACTGAAGAGTGAGGTTTTTTATGGTTATACATATTTAGTTTACAACATAGAAACACTGCGCATGTAATTTAACCCTTTCGCTGCCAAGGACGTATGGCATACGGACCTACAAAAGTGCTCAATACCATAAAAACATCAATATTACATACCAATCTTGAAGTTGATGTATCCTTCTCCACCACTCATCACTAACATAGTGGAATTTCCTGCACTTTCACTGCCACCTACTGGTAATGAAGAGTTGATGCAACCTACAAATATAAAAAAAAAAATCAGAATAATTAGTATAACATTATGATGATTTTATTGGGTTATAAATACAAATACTGCATGGAGGGTTTATTTTGTGAACACATGTTACCATAGAATTGTTATAGCCATTTATACACAAAGATCATCAAAGATGTTATCTGTACCAGTTCATATATAAATACCTGCAATAAATAATATGTGCCATGCCCTAGGATTATTTCAGGGCCCAGCCACAGGAGAATGCAGTGTGCCCCAGTGCAGATGCATTGGTGCGTTGAGATCTGTTGTGGTGGTGTGTTAGGCAGCCCATTCAAATGAATAGTGACTGAAAGTATTAACATATACATGGTGCCTTACTGCGCAATACAACAACACATTAGTGTAAGCAGGTTCTCAGTGGGAGGCCCAGCCACAGCAGATGGCCTTATTATTGAAAAGAAGGCAGGCTGCAGAATTCATGCACCAGTATAGATTGGAGGATTTCTGACAATTTCACTCAGAGGCTGTGTGGAACTGGGCAAGCTGCAGAGTAGATATCTACAGATAGAGGTGTTTTAGGTAAGGTAATCAAGTGACTAACATCCAGATTTGCATCACACATGAAGTACAAGGTAATGGCCATCTGGTGCACATGATCCACTCTGTGCTGTGCCATGCCGATATTGGTCAAATCTTGTCTGATAGACTTGACCAACCAGCAAGGCCGTAAAACCCCAACTAGGACTGGGTATAGGGTGGAACTCAAAAAAACAAACATGACACAACATAGTGCATCCAGTCCTCAACTGTGGGGTCCTTAAATGAAGGGGCATCCTACACTGACTCTGTACCCCTCAATGGACGATAGAGTAAGACATTATTTGACACCTATATGATATTTATAAACAGCATTTTGATGAGAAAAAAACGTATTCAAAAAACATAAAAAATGCAGATAAAAATTCAAGCATTTTGACAAACTAACCCATACATATTGTATCAGCAAGAGTGTGCCACATTGACTCATTAGGCTGAATACAGAAGTGTGCAGTGATGGCATGTGCAAAAGTAAGCATCAATGCTGTGGTGCTGAGTGCAAAAGCATGGCCACAAGTGCAAAAGTGTACATCGTGGGCTGCTCCTTTATTACATCCATTCCTTGTTCTCCCCACCACCTATTGCAAAATGTCAATTGTTTACAGATCAAGTAAATGAGAGTACGGCTGAATGGAAACTACTTCAGAAATGCTTTGCCGTGTGTGTGTATTTTTTTTCCCCACTTAAAATTAACCCGAACCATAATCATTTTAGCTAGGCAGCAGACACCTTACCTGGAACACTTGCAAAGAACCTGACAGCATCTCGATGACCATGAAAAGAGACTTGCGCATACTCCGCCGAACAGTACGGTGCCCTCTGGTTGTGGGAACTTTGCTCTTTATCATTTATTTCCTCTGGTTGGGCATCCATTTCTGAAAGAACACAGTTTAATGATAAACCAATAACACAGCCGAAAGCGCTTCAGTGGTCAAATATTCAAAAGTTACTGCAGAGTGACCTAAACATTTCACAATGGGAAAGAATAAATAAAGCTCTCTGCCATTAAAACTTTAAATAGTAAAATACCTTCCTAAGAACAGGAACCACAAGGAATCTTCTATTACCAATTTTACACTGCTGTATCATGTGCGGTCTATCAATTCTTAATGAAAGCTTGATAGAAATTGGCCAGTGGCAGGACAGTTTTGGATCAGCGAGAACTACTGGTTCCTTTGAAGCTGCCAGTCAAAGCAGGCCTATTACCATTTCATGAAAAAGCATGTGTTGCTACTTAAGCTAACTAAAAAATAGATTTTTTTTTAAACTTTTGCAAAGCAAAATACTTTTCTTGGAGTTCATTGAGGGATACAGAAAGTTAACACAGAAAATTAACTGTTGGGTTATATTGCCATCAACAGGACATTTGCAAAAAAATAAATAAGTGTAAGCCAGCCCAGGGTAACCCCTCCTACCAGCAGCAAGCCTCAGTTTTGTTGCACACAGTACCAAGAGCACAATCATAACAAAGGTGAGTGCCAACTGATTCCCTTAAAGGACTCCAAGACAATGATTTTATAGTGAATACAAAAATCCTATTTTCTTTCTTGTCTATTGAGGGTTGGGCAACAGCAAACAGCCGCTACCAGTTCCAATGTAAACATACTGACCGATACCAAAAGCGGAAATCGGATAAGGCCGAACTCTCTACTTGGTAAGGAAAAAAAATAGCCACAGCAGGGAACTATGCCTGATGCCCAAGGACCAAAAGAATAGTTACTTAACCAGTGAAGAATGTCTTGACATTTGAGAAACACCGACCACAGACCAAAGATGTGAGGTTGGTCAACCTTATCCTACTGGAAGGATGGAATGAAGAGCAGTTTTCCAACAGGAAAAAGTTTGGCAACTTTGACCATAGTCAATGAGGAGGGAGTGAACCACAAACTGGAAGGGTACTCTGACCAACAATGCCATGGTAGAGGGAAGACCAGAAATGATCTAAATAGAAAAAAGGGCCCTGAACCTCACCCGATTCCAAAAACAAGAAACTATGTCTAGAATGACTGCCCAGGAGACATTCACCTTGTCAAGAAGAGTGCTTTCAGAGAAAACCCTGAGCATGCCAAAAAAAAGCTCCAAGGAGTGTAACCGTGACTTCCAAGACCACCAAGGGAACCATGGCAAGTTCCCAGAAGTCAGTCTGACCACCTGGATGAGGTATATGGGAAATGCCGTACAAGGGTGGACAGGGAATGGAAGGTAGACTTCCACACCGAAAGACTACAACCTAAAAGGCCAATCTCAACATACCCATCAGCAAGGAGTTAAACATGGGGTGAAGCCCAAGGGAAAAGGCTTGCTGAAAACCCTGCCCATCTCAGAGACTCAGAGTCTAAAGATGTTGCTGACTCCACAGATGCATCTGGGTCTGAAGAGCAATAGTCAGAAGATCTACCAGAATGGTAAAGAACATTTGCCTTTGTTGAATCAGAGCAAGGATGATTACTAGAGAGGTCCTCCTCTCAAGTCTGCAAATAAGTATGACAGGCCTAAATCTGGGTGTGCCAGAGGGTTCCTGCACAAGGAAACTAGCATGTGCAGTACACAAATGACTTAGGATTATTATGGTGCCTCATTCCAATGTCCTGCTCCAGCAATGCAGGATCAGAAATGTAACTAGGTGCCTGGATCGCTATAGTAAGATCTCCTGTCTCTCCTTGATGGTAGAGGCATGCCAGCACCATAAGCACAGATGCTTCTGCCTAGGAACTTGATCCACAATTGCAGAGAAGGGGTCTGAGATAAGCTGAGAAGAGACTGGAGGAGCGCATTGGTGAGGAGGACTTCTTGACCCAGGATTCTCGTGCAACAGCTGAGTAATTGGTAATGGATGAGTCTTCAGAGACACAGGCTAGCGCTGAGGCAATACCAATGATTCCGTACCAGTAAAAGTGCTCCTTGGCCCTTACTGGAATTGGATCAGGAAAGAGGGTTTAGGAGAACCCAAAGCACGTAGTTCACTTTCAGGCTAGCCATACAATGTCGAGTCCCAGGGGGTTCTGGATAGCTGCTAATATAGAGATCAGCTGTAGCAGTGATTGATTGAAAAGAAAAACTGAAGAAAAAATGCTAGTGGCTAAAACGGTTAGAATTGTTCCAACAGAGCTGAAGAAAAGATATCTATCCTTCTAGGGCACTAGGAAAAAACTGAGGCATGCTGGTTGTGGGAGTGTCCAATCCTCTTATTTGTGGCAGTAAAACACAGCAGTTAATAACGTCCTATGTTCCTCAATGGACGAAAAGGAAATACTTTATTTTCATACTGAAATTAATCAGATTGGGATGCTGCTGCTGTATGCAAGACAAGCTAATTGCAAAAGAAAAAAAGCAACTCCACAGCCAAATATGCGTTGCGAGTTTACACTGTTGCTGAAACTAGGGATGCATTGAAATTGAATTTTGAGACCGAAACCAAAAATAAAAAATTTGTCAGGCCGAAACCGAAAATTACTTTTTTTATTCCAATCTTTAAAAAAAAAAAAGTAAACTTTTTGTTAATTATTTTATTTATTTTTCTTTTACTTTGCTGTCGGGGGCTCTATCGAAATATCAGGGGTCTAAACAGATCCCTGATATTTCCCTTTTAAAATATAAAAAGAGATTGAGGACACAGAGTCCTCAATCTGTTTTTGCAGCCCCTATTAAGAACTCCGCCTCCTGTGACAGATCGCAGCTGTCACCACCTCGGACCGCTCTCTATCCTGACACAGGAGGCCGAGCCGGGGGTGAGTTTGCCCTCCTGCAACAATGACGGCTGTCACCGTGCAGCGCCGCTCTCCATCCTGAAAAGTTCTCTTCTCTCCGCTGGGCAACAGTGCTCCATCGGAAGGCACACAGACCGGCGCCCAGTGGGGAGGAGAGAAGCTGGGATACACTGAATTTTTGGCTGTCACAGCACTTTCGGCAAATAGCCAAAAGTGCCATTTTTTGGCGGCCGAAATGTTGTTGCATCCTTAGCTGAAACTGTCCCTGAAAATCGTACTGCTCCATAAACACATGCACCTTTAAAGGCATTACATTTTTTTTAATTATTTAAAAAATTTGTGTATTTTTAATGTTTCTACGACATGTTTTCACCCCTACTGGTGTGCACATTACTGGATTTAAAAGATCCTGTTAACTATTTTAAAGTAAACCTGTGACCAAGACAAAGTAACAAAGAAAGTAGATGGCAGCATAAGTTGCAAGCACAGAACTGCCCTGAGCTTCCTGGATTTTACTCGCTCCAGGCTTGTCCACTCAAATAAGCAAGTACAGTGGCTGACCTACCTATTAGCAGGTCAAGGTAGATAGTGGAACAAGGATAGCCATATTCATCTGGTAATAGCAACTTAGAGGAAATTGCTATTTACATATCAGTGTCGGGAGGCTGTAGACAGCTCTGGGGTGAAACGTTCTGCAACAATACGTATGTACTGACACCTTGCACCTGTTACCTACCTTTGTTTTTATAGGGCATATATTTGCCTAGATATTATTTAACCAGATGAAATGCAGATGCTTTTTATTACTCAATCCCAATTACAAATCTACCCAAGGCTAGCAATTACTTGTTACCTTTACAGAATGGAATGCTGACCACTACTCCAAATGCAGTCCCGACCCAAAGCCGACCAGAAAACACTGACAGTGCAGAGACTTGTGCCATAGACATGCCAAAGCTGCCGGGACCTGTAAAACATACAAGGTGCACAATGCTCAGTTTTATAGAAGGATCCAATGGTTAAGTATTAAAACATAGGAGATAGAGAAAGACTGTAAAAATATAAAGGCACTTTTTCAGTTCCACTGACAGTGTCCACCAACCACAACCTTTGATGTGTTTGTCCCACTAAAGTAAGCACAGACAGTACTATGGGGTGTTATGTGAAGGGGAAAAAAAGAGTGCGGTATGAACTTTTGGATATTGATCATCAGCAGTTATTCAGTGGTGACGATATACTTTTATACTTTATAAAGCCAACTTTAAAAGAATGGCATGGCAGATAACAGTGTAGTGTTATAACGCTACGTAGCTTGAAGTATATAGCAAATGGTCATATCTGCAGAAGACTAACCTAACAAGTTAGAAACCTAACATAAAGGGGCATATTTATAAAGCAGTGAATGTGACACTTGCCAAGCATTTACTGCAGGGGCATGCATTTTAAATGTCAGTGATGGATTCACCAATAGTGAATGTTTGGTGTAAGTCACATTCACTGCTTTATAAATATGCCTTTTATGCGCATACCGTATTTCAAGGTACATTGTTTCCTGTGCATACCCTTCTATGGACAGAAAAATGCAGCAGATAAGGCTCCAGAAAGCCATAAATCCAGGTGAATTTTATGCGGTTGGACTATACACCTGTATGTGCACCCATGTGTATGAGCCCTAAGCCCACATTACTAAATAAGTAATATGCAAACATCAAATTAAATGTGCAAAATCAGAGATTTGCCATGTATACTCTTGTAAGAAGTACCTCTATTAGTCAGAAAGGTAAAGTGCATTTCACAGAACAATGTGGGAGGGATGCACCAGATCTCTGACCACTTTGCTACTATGCACCCCAAGTCTGGGGCCTCCAGAGATCTAAGGAAGATGTTTATATGTCATGTTTACTACCTGTCAGTGTAGGACAGGGTCACTTTGAATAGTGTTCTGAAACCTGCTGCAATTTTCTTTTTGGGTTTGGTATTTGCAAACAATTTAGGTTAAAAAAGGCATAATGCATGCAGTGTTTTAATTTCCAATGAATAACTTATGTTTATGTTCTACAAATATAATTGTTCCAGTTCACTAAAGGTTTTATTGCACAATTAACTCACTTTATATCTTACATATTGTTTATTATTACAGTATTTTGAATGAGAAGTCAAGTTCTGAAACGAACACTTATATTTGACGGATTTAGGTCCTAGAATCACAGTCCATGCATTAGAAAGGTTAGGGTTAACTGAGCAGAGGATAATGCACACATGGTGGCTGCACTAATTTTAATGTTTTCATATTCTTTCTATTTGTATTTAACAAACAAAAATGGATCACAACTAACTATAAAAGAGGAGTACTGGCAAAACTTAGTAATACCAAGGGAGGGCAGATCTACATTCAACTACAAGAATAAATATGATGTATGAGCAGATGTCCTCACCCAGCATCCTTTGTATAAATGGCTCCAGTTCAAGCTCCTGTAAGGGTTGACCTGTTTGGGCGTGGAACAGACGCAAAATGGAATCCAGTCGGACAGACACCCACACGCCATCCCCTGCAGCTGCAATATGTCGAACTTGACTTTCAGAGCGAGGCGTTGCCTCAAACCATTGCTAGAGGAACCAAAAGCAATGAAAATCATTTAATAAAAATGATGTCTTTAAAAAAATAATAGATACTATATTTCAGCGTTTAATGCGTTTACTGTACTATTGCATTACAAAAAAAAATATCTTACCTTAATTTTGGCGGTGCGCGGATCTACTACATATATCCGATTCCTGTAGCCGCACCACACCTCTCCCCGTACAGACACAGAACAACGAATGGACAGCTGGGGTCTACCCAAGTCTACAACTTTCGGATTGTCCAAATCCCAATTCCTAGCTAATAAAATGCTTTTATTTATTACAGCTGAAATAGTTACAGATAACCTCTGCAGCATTCAAGGTATACACAGTATTTATAATTGTATAAGTAAGTCTACAAAATAGGCACTTTCCTTCATATCTTCTCCTTCAATGTCTTTATGGTGGTCTTGTATGGTAAGCAAGGTAGAGTCTCAGTATGCTGGTTAGGGATTCAGATACACATGGACAGAAAACTTGTAGCCCAATCTTTTTCCATTCATATACTGCTCAGATGAATGAGCTTACTGTTGTCTGCAACTGGTTAGAGTGTGGGTGTTCTGTTGTCCTCGATCAAGAAATCTGTCAAGGTTGCCAGGTGACCAAATCATAGTTGTTAGACCATACACATAGATGGCCAGAACCCAGGTTGAGTCGGGTTGCCTAACACATATCATACTTATGACTGGCTTAATACTGTAAATTTTCGCACACAAAGCCTCGTCTCACACAATGTTGCATGAGAGAAAAAGTATCCTTAAAACCCAAAACAACCTGACTCTCCCTTGCACTGTCCCATGCTATGCTGGAAACATAACAGGGAGGATGCTTTCCTCAGGCTCCTATATCTCTAGACCATTGTGTGATTGCATGTGTTTTTTGTGATTTCTGCAGATTGTAAAGCTGAAACTGTACTCATAGAATAATAATAGTAAATCACACTTTTCAACTTACCAGCATTTCTACTAAATATTGCAAGTGTGCCATCACCCAAAGTTGCAACTACGCGGTCACTGGTAGGTCTATGATGTAGACAAATGAGAGAGGAAGAAAAAAAAAAGAGAATGAGGGAGAGAAAAATAGAGACAGGGAGACAACAATGTACAAGTGCAGAAATTCTCAGTAATCAAATGGAATTCACCTTTCCCTGATCTGGCCTCCGTAAACTGAAACCAGACAGACTAGTACAAGTTGTTGCAATTGTCACATCCTCTGTGATTTTTGCATAGGACCGAATAATATAATACTATATTGAGCTCTGTATATCACAGAGTCTGCACCCTTCTAAGGAGAAATAATAGTAAAACTATAATGATAGAAGTAGATATTAACATTAAAATGAGTAATTAAAGAGTTTTAGATTACTGCATATCAGTTATTGATTAAGCTACAGGCACCAACAGGAACATTAGCTGGTGTGTAAATTAAGACACAATCTGCACATCTTTCTCAAGCAATACTGTGAATAGGGCACCTTGCATTCTCTGAACTAGAATGGTTTTACTTGTAACAGAAACCCACCAAGCAAATTCTGATTTAAAAATGTGTACCATGGTCATTTAAAACAATACAAAACTGACAGACCTCCTACTTTGAAAAGTAATTATTGTTAAGCAAACTTAGGAGAAATTGAGATTTAATATGAATTCAAATTGACTTAGTATTGATATCTGCAGCATTTTCTCAACATGAGTCGTTCTAAAGCGGAGAAAGATTCTGGGAACAGTAAGCAGTAAACTGTCAAGAATAAAGACAAAAGAGACAGTGCTGAGCAACAAGATAACTCTACAGGTAATGTAGAACACACCTTTATCTCTTCATAACACCTACATAGTATGTATAAATAGCATGGTGAATGATAACTTACACAATACTGTGTATGGCATCTTTAAGCTGAACTTTCTGTAGGCAGTTCCTCCAAGCAGATACAGCAGAATGAATAAATAAACTAAAGAAAACAAAACAAGAAAATATTACTTTAAATAAAACAAGAATAAAGCGTGAATATTAAAGTTATCCACGTGCCATTTCATATCATCCGCACCTTGGAAAAAAAAAAATTATCCATAAAGTTCATGCTGAACTCCAGGCAAACAACTATAAACAAAGACTAAATACACTGATCAGCCATAACATTATGACCACCCACCTAATATTGAGCAGGTCCCCCCTTTGCCACCAAAATAGCCCTGACGCGTTGAGGTTTGGACTCCACTAGACCTCTGAACGTATGCTGTGGTATCTGGCACCAAGCCATCAGTAGCAGATCCTTTAAGTCCTATAAATTGCAGGGTGGGACTAGTTTTTCCAGCACATCCCACAGAAGCTCGATTGGATTGGGATCTGGAGAATTTGGAGGCCAATTCAACATCTCAAACTCATTGTTGTGTTCCTCAAAGCATTCTTGAACCATTTTTTGCAGTGTGGCAGAGCGCATTACCCTGCTGAAAGAGGCTACTGCCATCAGGTAATACCGTTTTCATGAAAGGGTGTATTTGGTCAGCGACCATGTTTAGGTAGGTGGTACGTGTCACAGTAATATCCACATGAATGGCAGGACCCAAGGTTTCCCAGCAGAAAAATGCCCAAAGCATACTGGTGCCATCTCTTCCCCAGGTTAAGCGAGACACACACACACGGCCATCAACATGATGTAAAAGAAAAAAAGTGATTCATCAGACCAGGCCACTTTCTTCCTTTGCTCCGTGGTCCAGTTCTGATGCTCATGTGACCATTGTAGTCGCTTTTGGCGATGGACACAGGTCAGCATAGGCACCCTGCTACGCAGCCCCATATACACAAACTGCGATGCACTATGTGTTCATACACCTTTCTATAGGAACCAGCATTCACCTTTTCAGCAATTTGACTGAACAGTAGCTCTTCTACTGGTTTGGACTACACTGGCCAGCTTTGGCTCCCCAAATGTATCAATGAGCCTTGACCGCCCATAACTCTGTTGCCGTTTCACCCATTTCCTTTCTTGGACCACTTTTGGTAGGTCCTGACCACTACAGACCATGAACATCCCACAAGAGCTGCAGTTTTGGAGTTGCTTTGACCCAGTCATCTAGTGATTACATTTTGGCCCTTGTCAAAGTCGCTCAAATCCCTACGCTTTAGGGACAAAATGTTCACTTGCTGCCTAATATATCCCACCCACTTCCAGGTGCCATTGTAACAATGTTATTCAGTTCACCTGTCTGTGGTCATAATGTTATGGCTGATCAGTGAACAAAATGGGAGTGGCTTTACCTGCCAAAGAAATTGGCCAACAAGTCCTGAGATCTAAATAGACCTGTCAAACAGCAAAGTATGGTCAGTGACCTCACTTTTCTCTACTGCAGTAAAGCAGTATAGCATGGTCACCTCCCCTAGCCTGCGAGTGGTCAGAAATAAAAACCATAAAATACTGATGAGTTCTCTCTACTCTCTCCTCTTGTCATGATATGAGCATGCGGCACACCTGCTCCACGCACTCCTAATGTGACCCCTCACTCTCCCAATCTAAGTTCTGCTGTACAGGGGGTTTGAAGGGACCGATACCAACATCGATTTGGAGGCTTGACTGCATTTGAAAATGCATGTCATTCGATTTTAATGAATATATCATTATTAACTGAACTGTTTGCTGTATTTCTATATCTGTCTAGAGTCTGGCTTTAAAGAAGCATGCTTCTAACCAGCAGAATCCAAGCTTAAAAGGAAATGTACAGTCTTTTTAAGGGTGTCTTCTTTAGATCTACTTGGAAACCAGCTAGATGTAAACATTCTTATCAATGCGTGGTAATCTTATCAAAATGTGGATATGTTTATATGCACACTGTGTGATTATGTTTGCTCTCTGTGGCTGATATCTTACTAAGTGGGAAAGTTAAGTGATTCCTTTGAGCAGCTGAAAGCTTCCTCAAATGGCTAATCTAACAATCCCTAAATTCAATACACTAGCAAAAATATGGAAGAGGGGCCATGAGAAATGCGAGAGTCACATCACTGGAAAGTAAATACAGCAATATTAACTCAAAATATTTGCTCATTGAAATTACACCATACTTTTCCTTCATACAACCACACTATGCTGCTACATACATAGTAAAAGGAACACAATTCAAATATATTTATGAAGATCACATAGAATACAGGAAGGATATCTGGCTGCCTTTTTTACAAGAAACAAACATCATTGAATTGTAAAGATGGGTATACACAGTCCTAATTTTTTTGTTCAACCCATGGGCTGAAGGAAAAAAAATAGAACAGACTCCTTAGGGCTTGTTCACACCAAGCGCAGAGCAGATCCAGAGCAGAGCAGGTGCAGACCAGATCAAAACTGCGTCCAATGTATTCCTATGGTATTTTGAGCTCCAGTTCACATGGCAGCGTGCAGATCCAGAGCAGGTGAAAAAACTATTTTACCTGCTCTGGATCTGCTCTGGAACGCATCAAAAACACATGCAAAATGCATGCAAGTGCCTGAAAGCAAAACTTGAAAAAAAAAAACGGCCCGTAACGTATCAAAAACGCGGCACAACCCACTGCACTGCGTGTGCAGAAACCTGACCGATCTGCTCTGCATTTGGTGTGAACAAGGCCTTAGCGTTGATGGCCGAATCCCCCTTTGTATTCCGACAGTGGCCAGCTGTTTGTTCTCTTGGCTCCGTTTGGCCACTAATTTTCTGTTCTTCTCCTTCTAACAACTGATTGAGAGATGCCGGGCGGAAGGGTGCCGACAGTGGCACCCACACCGTAAATTTTGGCCGGTTTATTAAGAACCAGACGAAATTCAAAGCGTATATAACCTACTTAAGACAGATTAGGCCCCATTTACACCTGTGATTGCATGACTGAAGGAGAATTGGCTGGAGGCGCTGTACAATGCAGTCACTGGCCGTAGCTGTTCGCAGGCTGTTTGCATGTAATCACATAGGCTGCGATTACCTGCAGATGATTGCACCTAGACACAACAGTCAGTGTATTTAGGTAGGATTAAAAATAAAAAAAAAACACCAAAAGCGAAATGTGCACTACTGTTTCTGGGCTGTACTATGGGTACAAACAACAATATGTGGGATCACTGAACATCAGGAGTAGAATTTTGGGTGGGTGGTGGTGGGTCATGGGAATTATTAAAAAAATTATACAGATTTAATGATGTAACAAAAAATATTTTTGACTTTTTTAGGCCAGTTTTCCTTTGATAATAAAGTGACACTAAACTCCGGAGTTAAATCTTAAAAATGCATTCAGGTACCTTAACTATTAACAAAATCTTATTTGTGTATCACTCGGCTGTAGATCCTCAAATCATCTCTGAATTGGTGCTGACACTGTCCTTCCTTCTGGAGAGTGGCTACTTTTGTTCCCCATGGGCCCTGTGTGTACTGTAAAGTAGTCACCACTCCAAGCTTGCTCCAGTGATTAGTAAACTAAACCTGAGATTGTAGTCCATCACAGGAGTGAGCTTGAAACCATGTGGAACAAAAGTAGCCCCCCCCAGAAGGAAGGACAGTGTCAGCACCAATTCAGAGATGATTTGAGGATCTACAGCCGAGTGATACGCAAATAAGATACATATTTGTTAATAGTTAAGGTACTTGAATGTATTTCTAAGATTTAACGCCTGAGTTTAGTGTCACTTTTAATTAAAAAAACAAAACCAGGAGATATCCATTAACATTAGCCACCAAATAAAGGAAATTAAACAATGATTTGTCCTGAAAAAAAATAAGGCATACTTTGCCAGGATACACCAAATTGTTGCAGAGATAGATACAGTTTTACTAACACATGCCAGAGCTGCAAAACTGGATAGGGGTTCTAAGGTTTGTTTTACGTTCCGTCATTAAAAGGGTTAAAAAGTTTTCTGAACACAGATGTGAAATTATTTTAATAAACACACATTTTGTGTATGTTACAAGTGACTTACCTCCCTTCCTGTGTCCCTAGCCACATGGTGGCACCTATGCCGCTGTCATGACCCCCCTCCTCTTCACAAGCTTCCTTCTCCTTTAAACATTCTAACCTGTAGGCTGCATGGAAAGTGAAAGAATTGGTCACAATCACTAATGCAGGAAGTATGAATTAGCAGTGGATCTTAACATGACAATTATCAAGATCAAGCCTAAGGCTGGGTGCAGAGGGGCCATTTCTACACTCTATTGTCGTAAGCAGTTATCGCTATCAAAAATCACCGGTGTGAGTGTACCCTAAAACTGAAGTCTTACAACAGCTGGAAAGCAAAGAGTTAATCCTGCTGTAAGAGGGAGACATTGGTGTGAATAAAGTTTGGCAATCAATTTAACAGTTTACATTGTTGCCTTTCATTGACATTTGATTAAATCTAAGCTCTGGAATATGAAAATATTGTCAGGATACAAAAGTCTTGTGTATGTTTACATTGAGGATGCACCAATACCGATACTAGTATTGATATCGGTGCAAGTATTTGGGTGAGTACTCGTACTCGGCCAAATGTTCCGATGCCTGGCCTGATACATGAGCTTCCGGTATCAGGAAGCCACGCAGCGAGTCATTACACGGCCCCTGGCTTTCTGATTGGCCAAAAAGCCGGCTTCATGCTCCCTCGTCACCAAGCCAGCTTCTTGACCAGTCATTACACGGCACCTGGCTTCCTGATTGGCCAGAAAGCCGGTTCCATGCTTTCTCATCACCTGGTGACGAGGGAGCATGGAGATGGCTTCCCTTCTAATCAGTAAGCCGGGTGGCTAGTCTTTACACGCTTCCCGGTTAATCAGGAAGCCCAGCGGCGAGTCATTACACACCGGCTGGCTTCCTTAATGGGACTTCCGGTATCGGCGCGTACCGAAAAAAAAAAAAAAAAAATATTGGTACTCGTAATCAATACTGAAAAACTTGTATCGGTGCATGCCTAGTTTACATGTATTCCGTGTATCTTTTCCAGATCTGTGCAATAATCCAGTGTGAAACATTGCCTCTGTGCAAAGGCTTCCTGCAGGACCGGTCACTGCTGCTCTCTCTCGTGGTGCAGGGTGACAGGTCTTGTATCCGCCCCCACCTGTGGTTTTCTGCCGGCAGCCTGTAGTGGGTGAAGCCTGCTGAGCCCCTCCCACAGCTCTGCTCTCTGCACAGGCTATGTATAGCACAGTGATGATGTAATTGCAACTTTTATATGGTAATACTTGGGTTTGCAAAAACAGTTAGTGCACAGAAAGTAAATGTATTTGCTCTGTGACTATCCAGAAATATATGTGAATTAATGTTTTTGTGGCTGAAGTTAAGCCTTAAAGCAGAACTCCGGGCACAAATTGTATTTATCCTTGCAGTGGGGCTACCCCCGCATTGCAAGGGTTAACTGCTTGTTTTGTCTAGGTAACTCACCTGTTCCTCCGAGCCGGCTGTGACAGTGCTCCCTCCTGCCTCTCTCCTTCTCCACTCGACTGCTGGTATGTCCCTCAGTGTCCTTGCGTCCTATACACTGTGTACAGAACGTGATAACTCAGGGACCTTAGACAGCTGCAGTGGAGGAGGAGGGGTGAGGCGAAAGGAACCGGTCTAAGAGCCAGCCAGCTCCGAGGTTCAGGTGAGTATAACTTTTCTTTTTTGAAGAAGAAAATGAGCAGTTAACCCTTGCAGCGTGGGGTTGCCTCACTGTAAGGGTTAATAACGTGTCCAGAGTTGTTCTTTAAGTTTTAAAAGAATATGCATAAAAAACTAAATCTACTTAGTTTACAAAAAAAAAGAAAAGAGAGAAACACATCTGAATACCTGGCACGCTGGTTACACAAAGGACGTGGGTGTTGGGAATCACAAACTGATCCATGACATGGTTTGAGGAGTTAGCATCGATCACCATGATTTCACTAACAGAATGTGTACCCGAGCATATCCACACTAAGCTGGGGTATGCAGCCTGCAGATAACAACAAGATTATTTAAAATATTATGTATCCAGAAAACTATCACAGAAACATTCTACCTTCAGAGAAGAGGTGATATGGGAGAAAACAGTAGTATGTAAAGACTATATTATGGAGGGGGAGGTGCTTGTAGTCCAAATCAGGAAAGAAGCTGCTCCTCCATAGACACAGTACAGTGAGTGAGCCATCCCAAAACAGGAAGTGTATTACTGCCCAGAGCACCAGATAAAAATAAGCCAGAAAAAAAAAAAAAAAATGAATGCAGCCATCACAGTTAAGGACTTTAAGCTGCAATATAAAACACAGTTTATGGTTTGGGGTTGAGATACGCTTTAAGTAGCACTTTTACTGTAATAATAAATAAGAAGTATAAAATGGAGCATGAAACTCAGGAAGCAAGTTTCTTATACACTTATCTGTTATTTAAAGTGACACTAAACTAAGTATTTCAATCTTAAAAATGCATTCCAGTCCCTTACCTATTAGCAAAAATGTATCTTATATGTGTATCACTCGGCTGTAGAGCCTCAAATCATCTCTGAATTGGTGCTGACACTGTCCTTCCTTCTGGAAGGTGACCACTTTTGTTCCCCATGGTCCCTGTGTGTGTTGTAAAGTAGTCACCGCTCCAAGCTCACTCCTGTGATGACTACAATCTCATGTTTAGTTTACTGATTTGTATAGAGATAGTAGTCCATCACAGGAGTGAGCTTGGAGCGGTGACTACTTTACAACACACACAGGGACCATGGGGAACAAAAGTAGTCCCCCTCCAGAAGGAAGGACAGTGTCAGCACCAATTCAGAGATGATTGGAGGATCTACAGCCGAGTGATACACAAATAAGATAAATTTTTGTTAATACTTAAGGGACTGGAATGCATTTTTAAGATTGAAATACTTAGTTTAGTGTCACTTTAAATAACAGATAAGTGTATAATAAACTTGCTTCAGTTTGTATTGGAATATTGTATAACTTGTATGTGAAACAATTTATTCAGATGGCTATTGATATCAGACATTACATTTTTGTTTTCTTTGCTTGCTGGGTTGATTGCAGGTGCTCCTACGGCACACCAGAGCTGTAATAAAAATGAACACAAAATGTTAAAACTCTTAACATTCAAATATTAAATGTGATCTAACACAACCAATTTACCTATGAAGTAGGTAAGTAGATTAATCAGCAATGATTAAAGTCAAATGTTTTTTTTTAAATAATAAGATTTTATTAATTTGAACATAAATGTCAACATATAAATAATAAACAGCCGTTTACACATATCCCTGTACATATGCATATTTTCCCCTTATACATACATACATATCTTTATATAAGCTCATGCATCTTGGGTATCTCATTGTATCTCGTATAGTTTTTATTTCTCACCCAATATGACTACACATCTTAATTTTATTCCTATTTGTATCTATATTTACCCCCCTCCCCTTACTAACTCCCCTATCCCCCTCCCCTAGTACCACTCTCCTCTGCATTTATAAAAACCCACATTCTAATATTTTCCGCTATACTTCCATATTACTTAAGGTGTCATCTTTTAAATCTTTAAGTTTCTCCCTTTGTCACAGTACTCCATCTACGTTCTTGTCCTTATATCTACTCCAGGGTTTCCACATGATCTCCCACTGAGAGTGTCGTTCATTAATGTGTGCCGTTAGCTCTTCATATCTCGGAATCTTATTTATTTTCATGGCCCATTCCTTAATATTTGGAACTCTCTGTGTGTTCCAGTATCGTGGAATCAATATTCTTGCTGCTGCCATAAAAAATGTAAATAAATGGTTTTTTGCTTTTTTTACCGAGCCTGGAAAAATTGAAAGGAGAGCTATTTTAGGTGATGGATCCACTCTAGTGCCCGTTACCTGGCTATAGGTTTCAAAAACATGTTCCCAAAAAGGCATTATAAGTTCACATTTCCACCATACGTGAAGATAGGTTCCTTCCTCCTTCCCACATCTTCAGCACACTGATGATTTTATCGGAAAAATTCTATGAAGTTCGGTCGGACACCTATACCATCGAGATAGGATTTTGTACCCCTTCTCTTGGTATGAGGCGGCAATAGATATCTTATGAGTCATAATAAAAGATTTTTGTATTTCCTCCTTTGTTAGGGGGATTTGTAAATCATTCTCCCATGTTGTCATAAAGTAGGGTCTTGTAGGGAATCGTTCTTTCATTAAATTCTGATATAATATAGAAATCATGTGAGTTGGTCTTTCTTTCTGACAACACATATTCTCAAACCAAGTCAATGGTTTATGTATTGAAGCTTTCTCTTGCAAACTTTCATATAAGGCTCTTAGCTGAAAATACTATAACCATTGACTGCATCCACACCTTTGTTCGGGTATCAGAGAAGTCATTGGCTTCAGATTTACTAATGCAAGAGCATCTATTATAGGTGAGGGTAAGCAGCAAGTCCATTGTAAAAACTGTCCCTTTAATTCCCCTGGTTTAAATATTGGGTTCCCCATGATAGGAGTCATAGGTCCCCCAATAGTGGAGATCTGATTTTTTCTTATCATGTTGTCCCATATCTTCAAGAGAGGAGGCACGCAGAAGGGGAGGTCCTGCCTCTGTGGTCTTAACTCGGGTTCTATCCATGGTATTGAAAAAGGAAGGATAGGGGAGATCTCCCTCTCCAGAGTGACCCAGAGCTTATTCATATCGTTAAACTTTCGATCCAGTATATGTGCCAATAGTGTGGAATTATAGTATGTTCTCAGGTCTGGAAGGGACAACCCTCCCCCCTCCTTCCTTCTTATTAAAATATCATATGCTATTCTAGGAGAGCGCCCTGCCCATATATATTGAATCAGTGCTGAGCGATTTTGATGAAAGAAGGAGGCCGGTAATTCTATAGGTAAGGTTTGAAAAAGATATAAAAAACGAGGAAGTATATCCATTTTATAAAGAGCTATTCTACCTACCCAGGAGTGTTTATAGGGTGTCCACCTCTTCATTTGTGCGATAGAAGACTGTAACAGAGGTCTATAATTAAGATCATAGAGTTCCGCTAAGTCATAAGTCAAGTAGGGTTGTAGGTAACTACAAGAGGGGTCCTGGTGATGGAGAAGAAGGGGAGTGATATACTGATAGTAGTATCTGTGACTGTGTGTGATGCTTGTGTCCATATTGTTCCCATTGAGCATCCCCCCCTCATACTTTTTTTTATGGACTCCATACTGTCCCCATTGAGCATCCCCCCACATACTTTTTTTTACTATACAGCCCTATTTACAGGGCTTTAAAAATAACTTGTCCCCTCGTCACGCCGATGCCGGACAAGTTACAGCCCCCGCCGGTTTAAATAGTAACCAGGACGCGCTGTGCAAGGGTTAATATTTTTTTTTACTGTACTCTAAAGCACCTCTTTATTGCAGTAAAAATGCTCTTCCAGCCCTTGCACTGCAGCGCCTTGTGCTATCAGAGCTTAGTAACAGCCACAACCCTCAGCATCATCACACAGACATATATTGAGGAGCATGTTGAGAGCGACGCATTCTCTCACAAATGTCTGTAGAAGCGTCTGCATGCCGACGTGCCTCATTGTATACACCTGTGGCCATGGAGGTGATGGGAACACCTGAATCCAATGATTTGGAGGGGTGTCCCAAAACTTTTGGCAATATAGCGTATCTATATACATATATATATATACACACACACAAAGATACTGGTAATGTAAAGCATTTGAACTGTAGTTAGGTCAGGGAGTGTATCTGCACACATTTTCAGGATATAATATTTAACACTTTTCCAAAAGTTTAATGGAATCTACTGTTCATTTAAATATAAACCAAAAACCATGTAAAAGCTTCATACATAAAGGAAGTCTCGGCCTCATTTCAAGCAGTTTTCCCATGGGGGCCACAGACTATGGCTATGTCTATCAGACTATTGTGTATTTCGTTACAGGTAGTGAAGAGTTCATCTTTCCGGGTCTATAGTGCGGCTTTATAAAAGTACTGGGTGTAGGGGAGAAACTGATACATACCTAGATGTCCCATCTGGCATAAAAAAATATCTTTCATCTACAATGGGACTTACAATATATTTTCAAAACTAACTACAATGTGATATTAGCAAAAAATAAAAAAAAAATGTATTGTGATTACCGTCATTTTACTTAACCAAGAAAATTAGCATTTTTGGTAGTCTGTTCAAATGATTTTTGAGGGACTTAGAGCAGACCTGCTGTGGAAAATGATACTTTAATATGAAGAAGGTATGTTAAAATAGCCTAAAACCCCTCCTGCAATAATTTGGCACCCAGTAACATGACACTGGTTACATGGTCTCTGCCAATGCAAAAGATATAGGGAGAATGTCTTCAGCTAAAGACTGCATTGGCATGCACCTTGTGACCATGGTTCTGAAATGATTCAGTGTTCCCTTTATTGCAGGGAGGAGTAAGATTGTTAGAGCATTCTATAGTGTTTTGATTATATAATGCAGTGTGTATAATAAAAGAACAGTCGGTTACCTTCTTGCTTTAAGGTCAACTGTAACTTGGCCATACTTTGATGGATTAAATAATTCAGAAACGAATAAATCAGACCCTCTAACACACCTTTTTCCACTCAATAGACACATTGGATCAGCTCCCTAATACTGCCTATAGTATAAAGACAAAATTAATCAGTGCTGGGTCAGCTCTACTGATTTCTGTTTCCCTTGGAGACATGACTAGAAAAAAAAAGATGCTGGATCCCTTGTTCTTCTGGTCTCTGGGTCAAATGAACCTTCAACCCCCATTCCCTTTCAACAGTAGGTTTTCTATGACCTTGGTTCCAAGCATGCACAGTTTCCATTCAGCAGACCTAGATTTCTTTAAAGGCAGCTTACTTTTGTACTTGGGTCCTTTTGATCCAAAAGTCTCAGCTGTACTAAAACTGGAACGCCATTGATCTCATTATTTGCTTCAGCATCCCCCTAAGAAAAACAAATCAATAATAAAAACCGCTGCAGAAAGTCGCCCACAATCTGACCAGTGAAAGCAGAGAAATTTAGCATTTGTTGCAAAAGTAATAAAGCATTTAACAAATAGCAAAGCACTCCGTGTATGACATTGAGACATAAACCCTTAACTCATTCACAAGGGGGTACCCCAATGCAAATAAGCCCCCCTTCCTACAGACCCCCACAAGCAACGCCCCAGGGCTTGTGGGGATGAGGTCCTTGTCCTCATCGGCACGGGGAAAAGGTGCTTTTGAAGGGGGGACCCAGAAAAAGCACCCTCCCAGTGTAGAGGGCATGTGGCCTGGTATGGCAGGAAGGGGCCACTCTGCTCACTACCTCGGAGGTACTGAGTAGAATAGCCGAGACGAATGCCACTCGGTAGCATTCGGCTGTTCATTCACTGCCGTTCGGCACCTATGGGAATAGGGGCAAACGGCAGCGAGTGAACTGCCGGAATCCAGGGGTTGGATCGGCTGAGTTGAACGGCTTGTGCACTTCGCTCAGCCGAACTGAGCATGTACGGCTGATTTTAGCAATGTACGGCTGCAATCAGCTGTACAGAGCCAAGAGCATCATCAGCTCAGTTCACTTCGGCTGCCGAATAACCCTGTTAGAAGTGTATTTATGTTGCTTCCGTACAAGACCTGCGAGTGCCTCTTTCACTGGACGGCTTGTATCTACTTGCCTTGAGCGCACCCGGGCCCCTCTTATCTAAATTCAGTGCTCATTATATATATACACACACAGCAATTTTTTTTTATTCTACTTTATATGCTGTTCTAATTAATGGTTGATAGTGTATGGGCATCTATGGTTACTTTGACTGTATGGTCTTTTTTTTACTGAAGTTGTACACTCTGCTTCCTAATAGCAGATGAGAAGAAACTTCAAAGAGGACTTCAAAAGGGTGTCTTTATGTGGATCAGACTGTCACTTTCCTTTCTTTGTTCATGCTTCAGTAATATGAGAAGTCTACTGATCATTATCATTTCATCTTCATTTAATAACTTGTCTTGCCTTTGATCATCGCAGCAGTGAGATTTGTATGTGTCATTATAGGTTCTATATTATATCATTGCAAACAAATTGACTTAAACCCTTTTGGGAGAGTTCAACTAAGATCTATTTTGATTGGCATTCATATGTTTGTATATTTTCTACTCTCCTGCTGTTATCATTGTCAATAATAATTCTGTTCCTAACTGCTTGAATATACTGCACAGATGGAAAATAACCATAGTAAATTATCCTAATGTCACACCTAGGGCTTTGTTTAATAAATAGTATAGAGTACATATAAGCAGTGATCCAGTGATCCGACTGTTCTTTTGTCAGATAATGCTACCTTGCTTGCTGATTAACCAGTGATAGACCTAAGATAGCATGATCTTTGACAGCTCTACACAAAGTCATGCACCCTTGTATATCCTGCAATTTTTCTTGTTTTTGAGCTTTCCTCTTTTGACCCTGTCACCACAATACCCAAAAACATGCACTGGTCACCCGAATACCCAAAAAACCCTCACTGGACCCCACCAACCTCAATAATCTCAGACCAATCTCCTTACTCCTATTCACCTTTAAACTCCTCGAACGCCTTATCTACAGCCGTCTGAGCCACCACCTCACCGATAATAAAATCCTTTACCCCTTACAATACGACTTTCCCCCCCAACATTGCACGGAAGCTGCCCTCCAAAAACTCACTAAATTACTTACCGTACTAACTGCTAAAAACAATGTCCACTACTCCTTACTCTTGCTATTAGACCTTTCTGCTGCTTTTGACACTGTTGACCACCCGTTGCTCCTCAAAAACTTAACTCGCTTGGCCTCCAAGAGTCTGCTCTCTCATGGTTCTCCTCCTACCTATCTAAGCGCTCTTTTAGTGTCACTTACAAATCTAACTCCTCCCCTCCTCTTCCTCTTACTGCAGGGGTTCCCCTGAGGCTCTGTCCTTGGCCCCCTTCTCTTCTCGATCAACACCTCCTCCCTTGGCCAGTTGATCACCTCACATGGCTTCCAATACCATCTCTATGCTGATGACACTCAAATATATCTCTCCACTCCACAACTCTCCCCCTCATTGTCCTTGCATGTCACTAATCTACTAACTGACATATCAGCCTGGATGTCACAACACAAAACTAAATCTTTCAAGAAATGAGGTCATGATATTTCCTCCACCCCGTGCACCTTCCCCCAACACAACTATGCATCCCTCCCCCTATGGCAAGGTGCTAGGTGTGGTGCTCGACTCCAACCTCACCTTTCTGCCCCACATCCAATAGCTATCTAAATCCTGCCACCTTCACAACATCTCCAAAATACCCCCCTGCCTAATGAAACCACAAAGGTACTCATCCACATCCATATCGCTCGCCTCGACTTTTGCAACTCCCTCCTTATTGGCCTACCTGTACAATGGCTATGCCCCCTTCAGTCTATCATGAATGCTGCCCCTCCACTGGCTTCAATCATCCACAGGATAAAATTCTAAATATTAACAACCACTTACAAAGCCATCCACAACTTTGCCTCTGGCTATATCTCCAACCTCATTTCAAAGTATCACCTTAACCATCCCCTCCGCTCCTCCCAAGACCTCCTGTTCTCTAGCTCCATCGTCAACTCCTCCCATACTAACCCCTGAAGACTTCTCCTGAGTATCTCCCATCTTTTGGAACTCCTTACCCCAGCCTGTCCATCTATCTCCTACTCTGTCTGCCTTTAGGCAATCCCTAAAGACTCATCTCTTCAGGGAAGCCTATCCCACCTCAAACTAACCACTGAACTATCACTTCTTAATCAATTCATCCCACCACAGCTACCTCCTCATGTATCACTTGCCCTCCAAATTTAGACTGAAAGCTCTCATCGGCAGGGCCCTCCTTACCATTTTGTCTTGTAACTGTAATGCCTTCCTTATATTGTAACACGCTGCTCAAACTGTGGCGCTACTTAAAGAGTCTACGTACCTTGTTTGCTATAATTGGTGGAACACTCCAGCCATGAATTTGCGCTCTGCCATACTCCTTCCAGATGTGCGAGCGAATCTGGCGGTAATGTTCATGCTTCTTGCTTCGCAGTGGTACAGCATCATCATCACTAATGAGGAAAAAAAACATGTTTGTAGCCCGAATCCATCAGTTTTAATCATAGACAATAAGGCAGTAACAATACAGAGGTATCTCCTGTGACCTCAGGGAGACCCTTGATCCTGAGCACAGAATTTATAGATGTTTTGGATTTTGCTCCTGCTCAGAGTGAAGGCCCGTTCCTCCGACCATTTAAAGGTCCAATGTGAGAGGGTTTTATAGGTCATTGTGGTATTTGCTGCAGACTATTAATGACAAAGGCCGTGAGTTGGGGCCTCTGAATATATTGTGCCCAGGATTGATAAACTACCTGAGCACAGAAAACAATATGAGGATTACCAAAAGGTACTTTAAGGTAACACAAGGTGTCTAGATTTTGGAAATAATGTTAATTTGTACAATTATGAAATAACAGGTTTTCTTGAACCACTTGCTGACTGGGGTGGTAAACCCCCTTCCTGCCCAGGCCATTTTCCAGTATTCAGCACTGCGGTACTTTGACAGCGCAGGGGGCGGGGGACTTTTTGGGTGTTTTAATATGAGACTTTCATTTTTTTCCAAAAAAAACTTTTTTTCTTTAAACTTACTTTTTACCCTTAACTTGATTGCTATCACATTGGGGGCTTAAAAGCTTGTATGAGACAGCCGGTAACGGCCGTTATCCTTCCCGGCGGGTTTCTGCTCACGCGTGGGGGGGGAGGAAGTACATTTACGTGACCCCGCCGTAATTTTACGATGGGCGGACAGCAAGGGGTTAATGTTCCACATCAATGACTTGTCCCACTGTCCTTCAACTTTTAATACCTAGCTGTGGCAGATTCACCACAGACTTCTAACTGGTCTGGTTAGACTGGTCTGACAGGGATATTAAGTTCAGTCTCATTTACACAATGTAATCATATCACGTAGCTCTAACATTCTATTCTTAATGTGATCTCCCTTTATGAACACCAGTATGACAGTGGCAGAATGTGCTTGGTTCTTCCTCTGAGCTCCATATATTGCTGTGGGGAAGCCACTAGAGGGCAGGTGACACAGGACTGTATACATTGATTAGCTATAACTTTATAACCACCAGCCTAACATTGAGTATGTCTCCTTTTGCCTCCTAAACAGCCATGACCCATCAAGGCATGGACTCAACTAAGCCTCTGAAGGTATGCTGTGGTATCTGACACCAAGCTGTCAGTAGCAGGTCATTTAAGTCCTGTGGGTTGCGAGGTGTGGCCCCCATGCATTGGACTTGTTTTTCCAGCACATCCCACAGATGCTCGATTGGACTGAGATCTGGAGAATCTAGAGGCCAAATCAACAGGACAAATTAGTTGTTGTGTTCCTCAAATCATTCCTGAACCATTTTTGCAGTGTGGTAGGGCGCATCATCCTGCTGAAAGAGACCACTGCCATCAAGGAATACCGTTCCCATGAAGGGGTGTACTTTGTCAGCAACAATGTTTAGGTAGGTGGTACGTGCCAAAGTAATATCCACATAAATGGCAGGACCCAAGGTTTCCCAGCAGAACATTGCCAAAAGCATCACACTGCCACAGCTGGCTTGCCTTCTACCCATAGTGCATCCTGGTGCCATTTCTCCCCCAGGTAAACACGTAAACACACACACACACACACACACACACACACACACACGGCCATCCACATCATGTAAAAGAAAATGTGTGTTTTGTATGGTTTGGACACTTTTAAAGCCCCGCTTTTCTTTATCCTTCTTGTATACAATTCTAATTGGGGGTGTGGTGCCTATCCCTAATAGTTCAATTCAATTTTTATGCTTTAAACTAAAAGAAAATGTGATTAATCAGACCCAGCCATTTTCTTCGATTGTTCTGTGGCCCAGTTCTGATGTTCATGGCGGTGGGCACGGGTCAGCATAGGCACCCTGACCGCTCTGTGCTATGCAGCCCCATACGCAACAAACTGAGATTCACTGTGTGTTTAGACACTTTTTCAGCAATTTCAGCTACAGAAGATCTTCTACTGGATCGGACTACAGGGCGCATCTGTTTCACACGTGCATCAATGAGCCTTGGCCTCCATGACCCTGCTGTCGGTTCACCAGTTTTCCTTCCTTGGACCACTTCAGACTGGGAACATCCCACAAGAGCTGCAGTTTTGGAGTTGCTCTGACCCAGTCATCTAGCCATCACAATTTGGCCCTTGTCAAAGCTGCAAAAATCCTTATGCTTGCCCATTTTTTCTGCTTCCTACACATCAACTTCAGGGACAAAATGGTCACTTGCTGCCTAATATATCCCACCCACTTTCATGTGTCATTGTAACTAGATCATCAATGTTATTCACTGTTCGTGGTCATAATGTTATAGCTGATCGGTGTAGGATAGATTGCATGCAGTCATACCTCACCCCCACTACACCTTCAAAAGAAAAATCAATTTCAGATGAGGAAATTTTTAAACAAAAACTTTATGTTGACATTAACACAATTAATTAGTTAATACAACTACCATATATGCTGGCGTATAAGACCGGTTTTTGGACCCAAAAACACTGCCCGAAAATCGGGGGTCGTCTTACACACCGGGTATACTGTATTATTTTGGGCTATACTCGTCTTATACGACAAGTATAGTCCAAAACCTATATTTTAACACAAAAAGTAGGGGGTCGTCTTAGACGCCGGCAAATACGGTAATACACAATATAACATTGAACTACAGCAAGTTACTCACTCTGTATGTGAGGTGTTGTGTATGCGAAAATTGACAGACTGGTTCCGTACAGGACTGCTTATCTGACCAGCAGAGTGCACAGCGGATGCAGAGCGCACTCTGTGCAGAGAGGAGGGTGGAGTTGGTGGCGGCGTTACTGCTTTCCCCGGTGGGCTAGTGGAGCTAAATAATCTGTCAAATCTATGCATTAAAAAAAAAGAAGATTCAAATAATATTAAGAAGGGTTGCACACTTCTGGGAATCCTATTCAGTATAGTAATCTAAAAAGTAACCAATCAGGTAAGAAATACGGAAGC
Source organism: Nanorana parkeri (assembly GCF_000935625.1). NCBI lineage: Eukaryota > Metazoa > Chordata > Amphibia > Anura > Dicroglossidae > Nanorana > Nanorana parkeri. The sequence continues at coordinate 844,106 of NW_017306424.1, read as the reverse complement.
AGCCATTACTAAAGGGGATAAAATACCTTCCATTTCCTTTTAGTCTGCAGACCATAATTTGCTGTATTACAATAAGCACAATGACTGTTGTAGCAATTGTATGTGTTTTTGTTTTTAACAAGACTGGAGGAAAAACTTTCCACCCTAATAATCTCTGTACCCTACTCTCCTACTATAAGAAAGTTCCCTGTGTTAGACTGGCAGAAATGGGCAATGCAATACAGTTTGACTGGCTGACACTGCAGGTTCTACATCAGGGAAAGGCAATCTTGAGACTCCAGCTGTGGTGAAACTAAAAAGCCCATCATGCCTCTGCAAAACATATCTGTGGCTGTCAGAGTGTTGCAATGCCTCATGGGACTTCTCGTAGTTTCACAACAGCTGGGGTGCCAAATTCGCCTACCCCTGTTCTACAACTTTTAATCCTAAAGAGTTAAATCTTAAAAATTCATTCAAGTACCTTCTCGATTAACAAAAATATATCTACTATGGCTACTTTACAACACACAAAGGGGCCAGGAGGAACAAAAGTAGTCACCCCAGAAGGAAGGACAGTGTTAGCACCAATTTAGGCCTGGTTCACACCTGGGCGTTTTACAGCGCGTTCCTACGCGCTGTAAAACGCTCAACATGTGAAAAACAATAATTGCCTATGGGCATGGTTCCCACCTGGGCGTTTTACAACGGGCTGAAAACGGCCTACGCCCAAAGAAGTGCAGGAGCTTCTTTGGGGCGTATTTGCCGTGAGTATCCATTAGGATACAGCCGGATAGCCCTCGGGAAACGCGGTAAAAACACGCGGCACGAAAAGCGCATATTCCGTAGGCCCAGGTGTGAACCCAGCCTTAGGCCTTGTTCACACCAAATGCAGAGCAGATCCGGTCGCAGTGCAGTGGGTTGTGCCGAGGTTGTTTCTGATGCGTTTTTGCCGCGTTTTTGATGCGTTCCGGGCCGATTTCTGGTTAAAAAATTGTTTTTTTATTTATTTTTTACGTTTAACATGGGCTTTCAGGCACTTGCACGCGTTTTTGACACGTTTTTGCGTTTGTATGCGTTTTTGATGCGTTCCAGAGCAGATCCAGAGCAGGTAAAATAGGGCTTGCCGCAGTTTTTGCACCTGCTCTGGATCTGCACGCTGCGATGTGAACTGGAGCTCAAAATACCATATGAATACATTGGATGCAGTTTTGATCCGGTCTGCACCTGCTCTGCTCTGGATCTGCTCTGCGCTTGGTGTGAACAAGCCCTTAGAGATGATTTGAGGCTCTACAGCCAAGTGATATACAAATAAGATACATTTTGGTTAATAGTTTGGGTACTTGAATGCATTTTTAAGATTTAACTCCTGAGTTTAGAGTCACTTTAATGCTGCTGGTTGAAAGATCACAGTAAGCTGACATAAAGGCAAATTAAGGTATGTACCAGTTTCAGGTTACACCAGCTGTTTTTAAAAACCCAACCTATTTTTTTCCTGTCTTATAAAACAAAAACATGATTAAAATGTTTTAATATCTGCTTTAGATATTCATTTACTGTAAGGATATAACACATACACCTTCCAGAAAGAGGATTTTTTCATCTGTACGGCCTGAACTTCTTTGGAAGCCCTAAAAATTAAATGAAAAGCGGAACACTGCTTAGTAAACGTAACAAAACAAACAAAAGTCAAAGTGAAAACACAGCACATTTTATCAAATATGTTATTAGGACTTACTAAACAAGGGTTACATTATTTTGTAGCATTAAAAAGAAGTTTTGGTATCTTCATATTATCCTGAGTGAATGAATATAAAGATATATTTCCTAGTTGTTTTATGTGACTCATAGGACATCATGGTGCTTGCGTGTTTGTATTGGCATGCCCTTTGAACAGTAGTTGAAATCTTTTCGATTGTTATTGTCCTATAGTCTTAACAGTCTTCTGTATCAAACAGAACCAAATGCAGATAATGATTTCACAATAACAAAGTAATTTTGAAACATATTCCTCATTTTTATCAATCATTATCAATGACCTTTGCATCTGGAAAGTCATGAATGACATTCAAATCTCAAAATTGTACAATTACCCCATGTATTTTTTAATGTTGCCTTTTTGTTTGAAATTTGTACGCAACTCAGGCATCTGGACCAATAGAAATGGTGTATAAAATAGTGTCGCTACTGGCTTATGCTGATAATGTAGAACCGAGCTACGTCTGGTGTGAATAATGCTTTTGTCTCCTTTCAAAAATCTACCAGATGAAAGTGATTAGTCATAATTCAAGAGAAAACAAAAAGGTACAGCAGAAAAGGATCTCAGTTTGCCAGATATACTCTTCCCTTGGCTAATATAAGATTCAGACGCTTGGCAGCTTCAAGTACTTAAATTCTATTGTTCACAAAGATAATATTAAATCTAAATTCTCATGTAAGAAAAAAAAAATACAGTGCTTTTCTCTATATAAGCCCTGATTGGGGTTCCGTATAAAGCTGGAACCTGTGTACTTTCACAACAAAATGAGATGTAACTTGGGTGCTTTGAGCAGAAAGTACAAAAAATATGTATGGCACAAAACTTGGAGAAACATGTAAATCCATAAACAACTATATTGATTGGCTGTTTGGTGAATTTGATATTGTAAAACTCGTATAGGAAAGCAGACTCAGATGGGCAGATCACATCATTTAAGTGGATGGAATGACACTACCAAAAATCTGTTTTAATTGTGCTGGAAGGGAAGACATCTTTTTAAAAAAGACATCCGAGATGAAGATCTAGAAGTTCTGGCATAAACTGGTGCTCTACAGCAATGTCTGCATTAAAAGCTGAAGCTTTGAGCAGGTAGGCTGTTTCAACATTTAAGCATTAGAACCTGCATCTAATGTATAGTAGGATTTTGTTTTCTAATTGAAAGACAGGCAATATTTTTCAATGCATTTAGAAACACAAAACCGAATGCCAGTCACATGAGGACATGTACTGAACTCATTGAAATGAATACGTTTCTCAGTTATATGTAAGACAGCATTAAAATAAAGCCTCACTTAATGGTCGGCCCCAGATAAGTCATCACCTGAGCATTTCTGTCCTGCGTACTGCTTCCTGCAGTTCCATCAGCTTCTCCTTATACTGGTTCCTTTCCATCAGCACACGTGCCATTTCTGCTCTGGTGAATCTCTTTCTTTGGGCAGCTGGAATATCAACCTAGGAAATAGTTTTGGTAACATAATTTGTTAGTCACTTTTTTTTATGAGGTCCTGTACAAGAATTATTAGTATAGCAAAGGTAAAGTGTTAACTAATATGTGACATTATTGCTCAGTCATCATACAAATGCCTAAACACCTGTCAGTAGAGCCTGCAAACTGCATAGATCAATAATGAGAAAACTAAAGTTTCAAATAAATCTCATCCGTGTATAAAAACTACTGATAGATTTGCTGCAAAAATAAGATTTTGTACTCCCTGTAAAATAATTTTCTTGGAGTCCACTGAAGGATACAGGAAGTATTAAACCTTCGGGTTATACTGCCACCTACAGGAGGATTGGACACTGGCAAACAAAAAAAATGTAGAACAGCCCACGGTACAACCCATCCTACAACCAGCATGCTTCAAAATATTACCAAAGCAGTACCAGAGCATGATCATAAACACAGGGGATGGTACCTGTGTCCCTCAATTGACTACAATTTTCTTTCCATTCCATTGAAAGTTACAGGAGGTCTTACATTTTTGGGAAATCCTAAAGTTGTGCAACTAAGAGGTGAGCAGCACGGCAAACTGCTAACAAGCCCAACAAAAACAACAGAATTGGGGACTGCTTGTAGCTCAAAGAGCCACCTGAGAAACCTGATGCCGAATGCTGGCATAGGAAAAGGCCAAAATGTCCACCTGGTAAAACAGGAACTGAAGAAGACCAGGTAGCAGCTAGCAAACTTGGAAGTCAGTGGCCTGATGCCAAAACACCCAAAAAGCACTCATAGCTCTGGTGGAGTGAGCCTTGACTGAAAAAGGGGGAACGTGCTAGTAAGCTGTGTGTGTCTCCACAAATACACATATAGACATACAATTAACCTAATGACTCTGGGTGCTGAAGGGCAGGGAATCTCCTGCACAGATGGTTCTGTTAATATAAACTGCTTTGGTGCACAGTGTATGCCTCTTTCAGATTTAACGTAAGCCTTTTAAAGAACCTGAATATTTCAGCATGCAGTCCCCCACCTGCCCTATGGAAACAGATAATCTTCATCATACTACTGATTCCAGGCACAAAGCAAGTGACACAGGAAGTTGCAAGGCTGAAATAATAGAATAATAGTGTTTCCTGTCTGGTTATATAGCATTGCAGTGGTGTGTGGATTATATAACGTAGGTAAAAGAAAATACAAATAATGGTCAGAGATTGTCTAAGACAGGGCTTAAAATTTCCACTCGCCTGCTCGCATTTGGCGAGTGGAAATAAAGTGTGGGCGAGCCAGACACGAGATCTATCTGCTCTCTCCCTTCTCTCCTGCACTTCATGTTTCCTCTTGCTCTGTCCTCCTACGATCGGCTCCGGCTGTTGTGTCTTTGTTTAGACAGGTGACGTGTAGAAGCCAGCGTCTCCTGTCACCATGGATACCCGCTCTCTACTGCGCATGTGCAGACAGACGGGACCATGAGCTCGAATTTAGTGGCCCGGCATCTAGCTATAGGCGTCCCTGTTCCCATGGCAGCACAAGTCGGCCTGAACTAACGGCCGGGTACTGTGATCCTTGCTTTGATCTCCACACTGCTATTTCCCAGGAGGGGGAGACCGATCTGCAAAGGGTCATGGACGTAATTTGAGCTCTGCAAGCAGGTACTCCAGTCTATTTTTTAGGATAGTTGGAAAACATTCCCTTTCATGATTGTTTAGGTTTATTATTTTAATAATCTGGCGGGAATGTGACATCATACTGATGCCATAGGAAGAGGGGGGCAGCTCTTTAACGTTTTTCTATTTGGTGATTAGGTTTTTCCTGTATAAAGTGTTGCTGGGAGTTGAAGTCCTCTATAGCTGGTGCCATTCTGCATTTTTGTATAAAGTGTTGCTGGGAGTTGTAGTCCTCTATAGCCGTTATCATTCTGCATTTATATATAAAGTGTAGCTGGGAGTTGTAGTCCTCTATAACTGGTGCCATTCTGCATTTTTGGATACATTTTCCTTTATGTTTACATTGCTTTATGGTAATATTGTAAAAGTTGTTATTTATTTTTGTAACTTTATTCTGAATAAAACATTTAACAATGTAACTTCATAAGATAATTTAAGAGGGCGTGTTTAGGGGCGGAGTTAAGGCCGGGGCAGGGTGCGGCAACTGGTGGTGGGTAACTTTCAGGCCTGGCTAGTAGCTCAAGACTTGAAATTTTAAGCCCTGGTCTAAGAGGACTCTTTAATGCCACAGAATACACAGCAGTTGGTCTCATAATACCCCATACAATAATTTAAGGCTTTTCTGATTAGCATGTATTCCAATACATATACACATATTTACCTCTGCATCTTTACTGCACAGCTTTCGGGCTTCATCCAGTTCCATTCGAGTCCTGAAAAAAACAAAAAAACACCCAGGACATGTCAAGTGTCCAGGTTACACCAATCTCTAACAAATGCCCTTTTTTTTAACCTTAATACATTCTCTCTATTAAAGGTAAAAACCGCCCAGTACCTTTTTGAATCCCCGGTCCCCCCAACACTTACCTGTCAGCGTCGCTTGTCACTGCCGCCGGTCCCCAAAGCGATCCTCCGTCCAAACTTCCTGAGTGAGGGGAGGAGATTGAGGGGGAGGAGCTATAGGCTCTTTCTGCTGTTAATCAATCTGTTGGGCGGAGAGGGGGGGGCATGGCCTGCCGCAGTGCTGTCTGTGTCTATGGATGCACACTGCCACTTGCAGGCATGGCTGGGAACTAGCATGCATGGGTGCCTCCATAGCAGCCACTTAGCTGATGAAGACACCCATACAGAGGATGGGGGGAGAGCGCTGCATGGAGCCACTAGAAAACGAGGTACATTTTTAGTAAAAAACAGCAAAGGATTTCTTGCTGTATGGGCCTCCTATTTATAAAATAAAATAAAAAAACACATGAAGCTTTAATATCACTTTACAGAAACTGGTCTAAGAATAAATACCTGCAAATAATCAAGTACAAAAACGTACCTATCCTGCATCCTGTTTCACCGAACACTGATTCATTGAAAATAAAATTCCTGGCTGAAGTTTCTTCTGAAACCCACATTTCTGGGAATGTTGATCTCCTGCATCCCCCCCCCCCCAAGCTCAGTACTTCTACTGACACCCCACGTTACTACAGGACACAGTAGTGAAATGGGGATCAACAAGAGGAACCACTCAGCACAGGGGACACAAGAGGCTGGTCCCCTCATCCTGGCTTTTTTCTCTTTCCTTTCCCTCGCTTTCATTTAAATAGTGCTCTGCATTCTGATGTCGAGAAGCAGGCTGAGTGCTAAAGACAATTATAAATGTGCGCTTTGTTTGTTACATTTTTTTTTTAAAGATATACACCTCTAGTGTCTCCTAAATACTAAAATATAAATGTGGACTTTTTTTGTGTCTGATATTGGAAAGGTAACAATGAGAAAGTGTGGCTATACCCTAATTTACTTGACTATAACTTGCCATGAGTACAAGCAATATCGGACAACAGCCCCAGCATAAGAAAGGACTCCTGAATGGAACCAAATGAGGACCAGATCTGACCTGAAGTAGGTAGTATTTGGCTGATGGGTCTGGTCTGGAATGGGTGGTTATATTGTTTCAGTTTGGACTTTCAGCATTTTGCTCCGCCAGGTAGAGTATGATTTCAGTTCTCTATACTCACATATGCAGTTCCTGGTCTGTCTCTCTCAGCCTGAACTCACAGCGCGTTAGATTCTGTGCTGTATTCTCGGCCTCACGTCTAAGGGTCTCTCTCTCTGCTGTCAGCTCTTCAACTCTTGCAATCAGGCTCTTCCTAGCCATATCAACTTCATTCCTGTACATAAAAAATACATATATTTAAAAGGGCACCTTATTGGTAGAGGATTAAAAGCAATAAGGACAAGTTTTCTAACCCACCTAATCACTAGTTTCCAGCCTCCAACAGTGGCAGACTTAGGAACCACCCACAGACAAGGTTACCTAATTCAACCAGCCATTCTTAAGGGCATGTCAAGTGGCCAGGGTACACCAATCTCTAGCATTCCCTTTAAAATAAATAGCACCAGGAGTTTCTGCCTGTGACACCCTGTTTCCTGCCCTTCCTTATGCATGCACATACACAGCAATGCCGAATGTTACTGTTCATAGTTCTGTAAACCAATCCCTCTTCCTGAGGGTAGTCAGATTAGTCAGATTGTGTATGCATGTTCAACTGCCCTCATAGGTTTATGAAGGTTAAGGTTTTCAGAGAAGGGGTGTCTTCTGTGATCAACACATAGCCTGCTTCCAATCACATTAAAAAAATCACTTTAAAACAAGCCCTCAATTACCTCTGGATCTTTAACGGACTGTGGAGAAATATATCTTCAAAATTCATAACACAGGCAGTAAATTACATCTCCTTTGACCTTTATTTTGTATGAAAGCCAAAACTTGGCAGCCTTCTAATATATACAAAACAACAAGTTATGAAATACAAATAACATTTATACTTTTTCTGTAAATTAGTATGCAAATTATTCTTATACTATTGATTGTGACACTGACATATTTATCTCTTCCTGTGAGACTAATTCATTCATGTCAAAAAAATAACTTAGCATATCTTACTGTGCATCTCTGAGCTGTGCATTCTCGTCCATAAGAGCATCTACATGATTTCCAACACCTGGCAAAGGAAATAAACACAGAAGTCTATTCAAGCTATGGTAATAGAACAAAGAATACTACATTTGGTAGGCAGGCAGAAACAGACATTTAATTCCACATACAATGCTAATTTACTGTAGTGCTTCTGATTAACAGAAATGTATAATTCTTTCCGAGTATCCTTTACCCCTTATATAACCTCTGGCCACCCCTTAGGTTTTTGTTTTACGGTAACATGTGCATTCAGTCACCATATTTTGGCAGCCCACTGCAACGTATTGCACATTAGTGCTTTGCACTGTAACACACATCTGTTGGTAAGGCGCATTGGGGTGCCATTCAAATGAATAGCACCACATCATAACAATTTTTAAGGTAAAGTACTTCGTAACATGCGTGTTACCACAATAGCATAGTGTGAATGGGCCCTTACTGTACCAAATAAACAAAATTAACTGCCAAGTGCATATAAGCTTCAACCAAATATGCAGTTACCAAACAATTAATTGTTTCCATATACCATAACAAAAATACCAAAAGCATATAAGCACCAGAATGTTCACTCTGTGCTGCTACTCATTTCTAAAACACTTTTCCTGGCCAACATTGAATGTCTTGAAGAGATTATGTAGTAGTGGTGATGTACAGGCAGCATAGGCAGCTTCTGTTTGTAGAAGTGAGCACCAGGCATCCCTCTAGAATATATGCTAAATAACCATCTGCCATTGCTGTACAGCGGTATTGTTTGCTTCCTACACTTTATACTGCTTTTCTGTTTTTAGTGCCAGAAGGACTTGTTTATTGCATCACTTTTTTGTGCGAATAAAGTTAGATGTTTTTATGTTTCATATCTCTATGTTAAGGCTGAAAAGGCTAACTATCTTGCTATACCTGGCTTCAATATATCCAAGTCAAGGATCAAGAAAATCAAATACATACAAATAATGTATCAAGCAAAAAAGCCCTGGACCCTTCTACAGTAACCCTGGGATACATTTATATACAAAACACTGTGCCATGTCTCTCCCTGTGAAATCCCCACATTTTTCTTCGGAATGTTGTCAACTTCATAAACAGAATGTTGACACTGCAAAAAAAAAAAAGTAATGAGTGCAGGAGTGGTACTATAGTGCCACAATATAGTAGAAATATCCTGTGCATGTGCGGTAGTGACTGGTCTATGCGGACAGTACTGTGCATGCGTAGCATATTGCTGACATGTTTGTGACATCAAAATATGGTGATGAGATCCCACGCATGTGTGGTAGTGGGAATGCAGGCTGGCACATCGCCCATATATACTGATGGCGGTTTTTGGTACATCATACGTGTGCAGATATTTACGTGTGCTGCGCAGGTGTGGGGATACGGAATACAGCACGACCATAAAAGGCACACATATAGGGAATTACATTGCAAATGTGCGGGGCAAGGTCTACTGGGAATGGAAGTTTCATTCCTTGACATCCAAGAAACATGAACAAATGGTATAAATCAAGGGTAAATGTAATCTGGAATCCTGTAGAAACAAAAAGCTACCTTAAAGAGTTTCACAGAGGAATTTGAAACCTTTAAAAAAGGTAAACAAAAAGGTTTTTTGTTTGTTTTTTACAAAAGTCAATGCATGCAGATTCAGTAAAAAGCACCACATACCTAAATAAACTTCACGTTTGCCAACGTTATAATCAAAAATGAATACCTTGCAAGTCAGCACCATCATCCACATCTATAATAAACTCTGGACTCGTTCCACACATCTCATCAAAAAGCGAGTCATTGTTACGTTCGATCTCCTCCTGATCTGGCTCCAGTTCCAAATGTAATCTTGGGGAACTAGATCAACAGGTACAAATGAGAAGAATAACAGTATATACATGAAGGTCACAGAGTTAAAAGCTTGCCAGCCTGCAATGTCTCATAACATAGGCTAAAGTGTGCACAGAGAGATAAAAGGTATGGTACGGCGTCAGCTTTACATTATATACTTATGTCAAGCATATATTTCTCTGGAGTTCACAATGTGTACAGGAAGATTATGTTCCCTTTTTTATCAAAAAGTGGCAGTTACATTTATGGTTGTTAAGGTTAAATTACAAAATAAAAGTTACTACCAATCTTCAAATTACAAAATAAAAGTTACTACCAATCTTCAGAACTGTGAAATTGTGATGTTACTACCATTTAGAAGCATGCAGTTTTATGATGATGGCAAACTGAAAATTGAGACAGAAATACAATGAACATTTTCTCAGGATTTCTGATGATATTTTTGTATGCAGAACCAAGAAAGAAGCCCTTGGCTGCGGTCCTGAAACTGGAGCAGCAACATTCCAGCAATGCCTGGTATTCAGATGAAAATATGAAATTTCTAGCAGAGATAAGTATCTGAAGACTTCAGTAATGAAGGCTCAGTGATGCACAGCATAACCTACTTTTAAAAGCATTGCTAAAGACAACAATATTATAGGACGTTATTAAAGGAGAAGTAAAGCCAAACCTTTTTTTAGCTTTCTTATCTTTAAGCCATAGACATACCTTTTCTAATGTAGTCCTATGACCCAAAGTCAGCAGATAGCGGGGTAATGCCCACTATCTTCGAACAGCACAGAGCCGCATCTCAGCCGTTAAGGATCCCCACAATATTGCCAGGTTTCACCCTGGCTGCCTAAGTGACAGTTGGCTCTGCCAATCTAGAACCAGAGCCAGCTGTGCCCATCCCCTACCCTGTCCATCTGCTCAATGCTAGGAAAAGAGATCTTTCTGATCCTGCCAGAAATCCTGTGAGCCGATACATTTCTGCGCACTCTATTCTCTCTTACAACTAAAGAACACCATCTCCCTATCTTATGGAGATGAGGAGAGGGGATGTAGTGCTAACACATTTAGTCCTAGGGTGGCAACGCTGCTCTTCCATGAATACAAAACACTGAATCAGAGTTGTCGCCGCAGGACAGAAGGTGTGCTACAAGCAGGAATACAAGGTGCAAATAAAGGGAGACTCCTCTGAAGGTAGGGTTCACCAATACCTCTCACTCCTATTAAGGAGAGAGGCGAAACCCTCTGTCTGATAAAGACAGGTTGAAAGGTGGAAATGCTGCAGACCTTTCAATAAGGGACAATGAATACCATCTAGTACAGGTGATATACAACTTTAATGCTGAAACCTGATAAGGCCCAATCTCGGCGCACAATGACACTTACCGCCCTTCAAAAAAGGTAATCAAAGCATCTCAAAATGAGGAGGTTAGGAAAAAGCACTAGGCCAGACAAAAGGGTCCACACTCAGAGGTATCAGGAAAATACAAAAAAGGATAAAGCGCACTCCTGTGGGCACAATACGATAAGGTGGCTATTGTGTAAGGGTGTGCAGAAGCTCCTCGATACAGGGAGAGGACCCTGTCTATTCAAAATTGCAGATATGGACAAAGCAGGACAGGAGCGCGACTACCAAAAAGGATGTAGATAGGTTTATAAAGTACAGATTGTAAATGGATCTTTGTGTGTGAACAATACGTAACACTGTTAGTAGAGGACAAAGGGACTTACGGTTCGAGGCTTCCCCGTGGTCTGTGTGGCGCCCTCCTTTGAGAGGTCCAGGGTCGCAAGAGTGTCCCCGGTGGTACGACGGGCTGATCAGTTGGGGGTGCGCATCCGTATGGCCACCCACGGACTCGGCTGGCCGGGCCAAGCCGCGTTGGTCAAAGACGGAAGAATGGGGAGGAGCTACACGCGGCTGGGGCACGCCGTGCGTCATTGGTCAGTATCGGTAGCGGTGTAGGCGGTAGAGATCTCAGGTGGTAGAGGTCTCGGGTGGTCGGGTGTCTCCAGTGGCTACGCGTTTCGAGGAATCCCTCTTTATCAAGCCTCAAAGATACCAGCCGAGTCCGTGGGTGGCCATACGGATGCGCACCCCCAACTGATCAGCCCGTCGTACCACCGGGGACACTCTTGCGACCCTGGACCTCTCAAAGGAGGGCGCCACACAGACCACGGGGGAGCCTCGAACCGTAAGTCCCTTTTTCCACTACTAACAGTGTTACGTATTGTTCACACACAAAGATCCATTTACAATCTGTACTTTATAAACCTATCTACATCCTTTTTGGTAGTCGCGCTCCTGTCCTGCTTTGTCCATATCTGCAACTCAGAGGTATCAGATGTGCATAAGCACACTTAGGATGCGGATGTCTATCCGATGAGGTACAGTAAAAGCTGGTCCCAATTGACCCAGTGGTCTGTAAATCCCACTGAAGAGTCAGGGTACTAGGGGTTACCCAGTGCTACCAAGAGTCTAGAATACCCCAAGGAAAGTGGTGGCCCAGAGGCAAGGGGGAACATGAGCGGACCAGGGTAGGTGCATGAATCTGTGCTATAACACAGGTAAGAAAAGAGGGAGCAACTCAAAAGAGTATCAGAAGCCAGGAGTGAACCTGTGAGCCTAATGTGGAGCGATCTGCATTTTAATGCCTGAAGGCAAACTACCCAGAGGGATGCTCAAACAGCCTCCACTTGTTGAAATGTGGGCACACCTTCATGCCAACAGTTTTCAGAGGGCTTAGCTGGTCTTTGGCCACAAGACTTATGGACTGTCTGGGAGTCCGTGTAGGGGGTCTTGGGAGAGGTCGGCTAAACCCCATCCTATTCCAGAGATTAAGGTTTACGCTCTGGGCGCTTTTGGAATTCTATACAGTTTCAAGTATAGAGCAAAATAAACACTGTCCTTGAAAGTCCCAAGTGAATCAAATGCTTTTTGTATATGACAGCAGCATCCCAGCATCCTTACCAAAGACCTCTATGCATGTGAAGGTACAACAGCTTCATGTGAAACATAAGGGATTTAGGCAGGGATTCTAAATGCCTGTTGGCAGAATACCTAAAGGTAAGCACGTCCTCTACCTGTCAATCAGATGTACTGTTAAGGTGCATTACTAGTGGATTCACAGTGGGCATATAGTAGACCACAGTTTAACAAATTCCTTCTCACAGTGAACTGTTGCAACAAACTCTCAGGTGGGGCCCAGGACCTTTCAGGGTGTTTTCAATCCAAATAGAGAAATACCTTAAATAGTGGGTGTAGTGGAAAGGTCTTTGCAGCTCCACAAGTTCTGAAAGACTCAAGGCTGGAGACCGCAGGTTGATCCTCCAAATGCAGGGTAACGTGCATTGCATTAATAAGGTCTAAAATTACCCCTTGTAATTCTGCAAAAAACTGTTTCTTCAGAGACAGACTTTTGGGAATCGGAGTCCGGTCACAGCGTCCACTGGCCCAACCTGATCTGAAACATCAGGAAGGTCAGAGAAAGACTCCCTGACAATATGGTTGTAGAGAGAAATTTGGAAAGGTGCCCAGTGGTGCAAATAGCAAGGTGCTTTAGCCTGACCAGCCTTGGCCTCCAAAGCTGAGCTGACGAAACATGGATCTGGATAGCAACTATGTAGAGACTATCTCAACCAGTGATGTACTGAGTAATCTTAACTGAATTTAACAAAAAAAGACAAAAAAAAAAAAAAAAGGCTAAAAAAATTGTTGGCTAAGATAAGGTGTCTGTACTCATAGGACACTAACAAAAAAAAATAGAATTCTGGGTAGAGGAAATATTAGAAGGGAGCTGGCTTACCATTTTCTGGCTGTCAATCCTGCTGTAGGCAACAGTATAACCCAACTACATACGAGTTCCTGCGCTCTCAATGAAGGAGACATATATATGGATTTCTGCCTTTGGAAAATGCTAGCTATCTGGCAGTCTTTTTCTTCAGTGCGTCCCCGAGTCGCTGACTTGGGACATAAATGCAGATCATAAAGGCAGGAGTAAAGTCACAACAGATATGCATACTTGTTCTTTCCGATTGAATAGCAAAATGAAATATTTTTAGAAGAGTGGGAAGGATCACAGTCTTTGTCATGGTTTTAATTGTTGTCTACATCCCCAGTGGGGAGATTTCCAAGATTCTTGCCCCAGTGGATATTGGACAGGTAGCGAGGGGACAAGAAACAAAACCTGATATAGGGTCTAACCCATCATGATGCTTTAAATAAAAATAAAATTAATGTAAAAAAAAATCAAACACTGGATGGAATTGTTGGAAAAAGTTAAAAAGACGAGGAATTATCGCCCTTTGTAATGCTGATGTAGTTGGTCCTGGGAAGGCAAATGCTGGTATCTTGCTGCCTGTATCTTCAATGGATATAAAAAGCTGGAAGTGGACTCAAACTGTTGCAATCTATGCAAAACTAAGTTATCAATTAAGGGTACAACAAATTTTAAATATAACACAGCCCGTTTTAATATATATTAATACATAATTTCTTAGGCTGTAGCAAGATCTAATAACACTGTAGTTTAATAGTGGGAGTCATAACACTGCTATGCATGGGACACAAGATATCAGCAAATGAGTTTAATGCAGAATTAAAGGCATTTTTAGCATAATTGCTAGCAGTTAGCTTATTGCAGAAGGGACTCTCAAACTGAACTTCAAGATCTCAAGGGTTTGGCGTCATAGCTGATCACACGTGCAGCACAATATCAACTGCAATCCAAATAGGGGCTAACATGGCGCCTTCCTTGCTGTAAAGCATAGAAGGGTGTAGCTCAGTTTAAGAAACAATATGCCGCTCATGCAATAAGGTTGTCTTTTACACCACTGCTTATCCAGACAACATAAGCATCACTGATAAATGGGAGGTATGCAACAGCTTATAGCAGCCACAAAGTAATAAAGGACATGTTTTTCTTTTACAGCAGTCGTTAGAAATCTATAAAATGTTGGCAAGAAAATTGAAGTTTTGCCCAAAGGAACTATTCAGATTTCAGTCCTCGATACTTCAAAGTCAGTTATAAAATAAACACATCTTCTTCACGGTTAGAAACAACAGCTTTTAGACTAAAGGCTCACTGTAACGGTTATTACAAAATGTAAAATTCTGATTTGATATATTCACAGCAAGTGACAAATTATTTGTATGTGGAATCTGATCAGCTATGAAACACTGCCTTCATAAAGCTAATACAATAAAGCAGTGGAAAAGGAGAGATGATGTGAATGGTGTGGTAACCCATGCACTGTTCCTTCCTTATAAAATAAATGAATTCCTTTTCAAAGCCATTTCGTTATATAAAGGCCTGACCTTGCTTCTAATGGTTCAGAATTTAGCTTCAGCTCCGGGGTGGAATTAATGATGTCATCAACCACAGACAGTGCTTCAGGCTTAGGGGTCCCTGCGAATATTAAAAACACATATACAATTGACCAGTCACTATTAGGAAATACACAATGAATGGATATAGGAACAGGAAATGTAACAAAACAACACAATTCAAACAATCAATGGCCAATATTAAAAGACAAAAAAGTAGGTTTAGTGTTCATTACATTCATAACATTTAAAGCCATAGAAAATTATTTAACCGAAAAAGGGGTTTTGTTTGTTGAATAGTACGGATAACCTGAAACTACCAATAGACATGAGATGACAGCTGCTGAAACTGGAAGGTGGAGTTGGAGGGGTTCCAAGATTAAGGACTAGTTCACAACAGCTATACCTAGGGCTACTAATAAGGGGGCACAGACAGTCACATTGTAACAGGCCCTATTGGGCTGCTGCTGAGCACCTGTGATGTCATCCTTGGCAGGGGAAGAGAGGTCCTCCCTATGATCAGGTCATGCAGGAGTGGAGAGGTCTGTCCAAGGCTCTGGGATTCTACTGCTTGTTACCCTATAGCAGGGATGGCCAAACTCCCATGAAGCATCTCTCTCAGGGAGTCATGTCTGTGGCTGTGAGAATCTTGCAAAGCGTCATGGGATTTGTAGTTCCACAACAGCTGGAGGGCCGCAGTTTGGCCATCCCTGTCCTATAGGGAGTGTGATGACCAAAGAAGCGAGAATCCTTGTGAAGATGGCTGCTTTACTTTGCAACCCTGACCTGTGAGTGCGAGTGACTGAAGATTTTATATGGTGGCAGTTGTATGGGCAGAGTCACCTGGCCCACATAGGACCTGCTGTCCCTGGAGATTAGTGAACCAAGCACACAAAGGCTGTGCATCTCTATGGGCACCCTGCCCTGTACATCTGTAAAAGAGGAACACATTGAGAACCTAAATATGGCTACACTGGCACTGTTTGTGCAGGGGGCTGGGTGAGATTTGCTAATGCCATACACTTGCATTTATATTCCCCCTCCCTTTGCAAAACTTATTAAAGAGAATTTACAGTAAAGATACAGTATTTTGTAACCTAAAGTGTTCCCCACCTGCTGGGAGGCACAAATAATCTTTAGTGATGTCTCTGGATGAGAAGGCAAATAAATGCTGATGCTATACTGCAGAACTATAAAAACAGGAAATCTGGATCCTAAAGTGTAATCAGCAATATGCACTTAGTAGGTCTACATCCTGCACTCCAGAAGATAACATTCTCAGGAAGCAGAGTCGTTTATACTGTCTGAAAGTATTGTTTTTAGGCAAACGTTAAGAATTTTCCAAAATCATGTTACTTTTATACCTGGGTCCTTGTCTCTGAATCCATCTTGTGGTTGCAGCTCATCTTTCAGCGAAAGGTCTGGCACTTTATTAGGCAAAAGGTCTGCGCAAGTTGGAGAACCCGTCTCTGTGCTTGTAGGTTTACTCTCTTCAGGCAGAACCTAAATGGAAGTTATCATCACTATCACTTCTAAATATTAAAACCCAGAGAAAAATTGGCGCTTCCAATGCTTCAGTGGAACTGACTGTGGAACTGACTGCAACAATACTAATGTCACCAAGCAATATAAGGAGTTATTTAAAGTGACAATAAACTCAGGAGTTAAAGGAGGTGAGTGATTTCCTCTCATCCTCATAGTTAGCGTCGAACTATGACAAAGAAGCTGCCACAGGACGTCTCTATTGATCGGGAAGTTAGCATAAACATGCAGCCGATCCGCTCACTTCCTGTCAGTCACCGTTCCCCCCCAAGGATTTCCCCCTCCCCTCTCCAATCCTCCAGCGCTGAGTGGAGGAACGAACAGGGGATGGGGGTGGGCACAGCTGGCTCTGTCTCTAGATAGGCAGAGCCAGCTGTCACTGAGGCAACTGGGTGGATCACAACAGTAATGTTGGGATCTGTCCCAGCTGTGGCGCTCTCAGTGTATTGCGGGCAGTAGGTCGCTATATAGACTGAGCTATGGGTCATGGGAGGAGGTTGGTATATGTCCTCCCGTGACCCTAAAGGGAATTATGGGGAAAAACACTTACTCCATAGTTCTCTTTTAAACCTTAAAAATGCATTCAAGTACCTTAAATATTAACAAAAATGTATCTTATTTGTTTATCACTCAGCTGTAGAACCTCAAATCATCTCTGAATTCATACCAACACCGTCCTCCCTTCTGGAGGTGTTTACTTTTGTTCCCCATGGTCCCTGTGTGTGTTGTAAAGTAGCCACTGCACCAAGCTCGCTCCCGTGATGGATTACAATCTCAATACATATTAGTAAACTAAACGTGCGGTTGTAGTATATTGTAAGCTTGGAGCGGTGACAACAACACACACAGGGACCATGAGGAACAAAAGTAGCCACCCTCAAGAAGGAAGGACAGTGTCGGCAGCAATTTAGAGATGATTTGATGATCTACAGCTGAGTGATACACAAATAAGATACATTTTTTTAATGGTTGAAGTACTTGAATGCATTTTTGAGGTTTAACGCCTGAGTTTAGTATCACTTTAAAGGTTCAGCTTAGGGATGCACCGATACCAAGTACCGTACTCGGTACAAGTACAAGTATAGAGACTTTTCGAGTTCCAAGACTAGAGAAAAAATCAAAAGTTAGGAGGCAGCTGTCATTTGTAAGGAGCACACGGAGCTCCTGGGATTTGTACATCTCTGTTTTAATGTATGATTTTGTTTTTATAAATATAAATAAAAGGGATGCACCAATACCATTTTTGCAAGTAGAAGTACTGATACTTGCCCAAGTACTTACAAGTACAAGTACTGATACATTTTTGTTTATTGTCATGTGACATTTTTTCTAAAACAATACAGACTTATGATTTCAGGACATGGGTGGAGCACCAGAGCCAGGTCCCAGCTGCAACATCTGCAACCCTGGTAGTTCTCATGAAAATGCCAAGTATCGGCACTGGTATCTAAACTGGTATCTGAACTGGTATCGGTGCATCACTAGCTCAGCTAAACCAAAGCTAGGGACAATTTATAAAACAGTGAAGGTTACATTCACCAAATATTCACAGGTGGTTGATCATTGCCTGTAATTTAAAACACTTGAACCAGGAAAAAATTCACATGCAGCTAATATTTGGTGAATGTTTTTTTAAAAATATTTCTTACATTTCAAGCGGTTGGTTTGGAGCAGGATTATACATTGGACACTACAGACATCTTCTAGTGGTTAGAAGAATAAATTGCAGTTAATTATGGGTTAACAGGGTTAATTATGGCAAAAACAACTCTCCCCACCCAGGAATGATAAGCGAGTGGATAAAATCAATGCTTTTAACTATTAATTGGGTAGTATTTGTCCCCTGGGTTTAATGGCACAATATTCACATTTGTCATTTGCATTAACATTATTTGTACCTTTAAATATTATGGCTTTTTTAAATGAATGATTAATGAAGCCAGCTACCAGCTGGCTTCATTACTGAAACTTTGATGTTGTGTCTCTGCACCGACAGAGCCGTTTCTTCCAGTGACTCACAGAGAAGATTACTGGTAATATTGCCACTGACTGTCATTTCCAACCACAGAAGTAATGTATCAGTAAAGGAATAAGGCCACTTCTGTGGGATCCTACAGAATATAATATATAGAGATAGATATATAGATATATCTATATATCTATCTCTATATATATATATCCCTTTACTAGCACTGCTATAGATTCATTACTGGACATTAAAACATCCTCTATTAATCGTTTATAACACTCCCAGGTATAACTCATTAATAATTCACTACTCCAATTTATTTTTCCCTCTACAAATGACACTGCATGAAGAGCAAAGAGCAATGATAACAAATACATGACTCTAGCCTAGTTCCATCTCCTTCCAACCTTCCTTCTTTGCCACTGCAGTCAAAATAACAGACAATGTTCGGGTCGGTTCACTTTTTTTTAACAATCAAATATGGAAAGGACACTGGAGTACCTAAGACATATAAAAAACCAGGGGTTCATTTAGCCAACCGGGTTCCACCTATAACTAGAACAGCAAATTGGAGCTATAGTTTTGGGGGGGGGGGTTAAACTTTAAAAATAGCTATCATTTTAAATAATACATATATCAAAATGTAAAAAAATGGTTATAGTTCCTTTGTGTAAAATGTTGATGATTTAACTGTAGGATGGTAATAAAAGATAATGACTGATAGATACACCCTTTATGATACAGGACGTTACCAGGCAAAGAAAGAGATGACTAGCAGGAAGCAAAGACAAAAACAGACTATATCCAGTCATAATAAAAAAAGCTCTTCTATCAAATTTTGTAGAAGTGTTTCAATGACTCTTTATTGGCTGTGCTGAGGCAGATATTTGTGAGTGGCTACGGTAAAGGCGAATCCGTTTCAGAGGCCCAACAGAACAAGAATGACGTACAGACACTGAAAGATAAACTCGTTATCATATAGGTTGATAGGTTCTACTGTGTGGTTTTCAGACACTCAGTGGGCTTAAACTAAAAAGAAGATTTGCTATAAGGAAAATCTACAAATATTAATTGTACCCAAGAAGTACCCCGAAAAATGTACTGCATTTTTTTATCCTAAAAATCCTCCTGAAAAATAACAGTGCGCTTCCTAGTATGCGAGGGTGAATCCTCTGCACAGGGTCCAGTAGTTGTAGATCTGCAGTGTGAGATCTATTGCGCTGCTGCCTCTGACTGCTAGGTTCACTAGATATGAAATGAGATTTGGTGATTTCACTACTGTGCTGCTCACTGTTCTTGTTGCAGACTCTAACAAAAAAAAGCAAAGCCCTTTCAAGTTGGTTTCCTACAGACAGAGACATACTGCAGAACAAGGCATTGGATGTCAGTAATGGGAAAGGAAATAGCTGCAGGGTGGCCACAGACAATACCAGTGACTAGTCATTTCCCCTCTGCCTTTTTTGGGGTATGGCACCGAGGCCTGTTCCTTTTTAAGGAGTTGGCTTACAAATGAAATTTTTCTTAGGAAGCATTTGGATTAAAGGTGTCTATACAACAGCCAATTAAGCCACAGTTTTAAGATAATTTAAATTAATTCTTGTGGTAATCAAGGATTGTTTGGCGTCCCTTTTAAATGGCAGAATAATCTTTACCTGAACACCAAAAAGGTATAATTAATTCAAATGTTGACCTCATCTGTATACAGTATATGCTGTAGTAGTTCACTGTATAATTGCTTTTCAGTGTGCCAATCAAAGCTCACCCCAATCCCAACTGAAAAGGAAAATTTTAATTTGGGACAAAATACATTGATTAATTCAGAATAAACCTTTTCATTATTAGGGATTTCTGGGCCTCCACTGTCTGAAATACTCTCTAGAGACGATGGAGCTTCCTGGAAATCAAGCAGCAGCATTTTCTTTTCTCTAAAATAAAGAATGAGAACATGATATGAGACTAAAAATGTATTAGCACACCCAGAAAAAACAATACATTTCTTTATCAACGTGCAAGAGAAATCTGTGCTAATAAAAGAACAATTTGAATCTAGCACTCAGAATAAAAAAATAAAATATATTTCATATATTAAAAAAGTAAAACAGAAATGAAGAAAATGAAAAATGTATATCCAAACCATCATGGGCTAAAGTGTATCTAAAGCCAAAACTACTTTTAGGTTTTCGATAGCGAAGTGTCAGGATCTTTGTCTATTTCTACTGAATTATCATCATTTGCAACCTTTAGAATACAGAAAGGTTGGTAAACATTATAGAGGGGTACATGTGCATATTACAGGTTGTATTATTAGTTCACAAAATCGGAAGATAGAAGGGTCAGAGGTTAAATCAAAGTAGGGTAGTTCAATTGACAGGTAATAGGTGGTGTATCAGCAGTATTTCAAGTGGGATATTGGTGAACACCCAAGTAACACGTGTATGTTATTAGGTATAATTTTTCTTTTTGTTTCAGACAAGTTAGATAGATAGATAGGATATCCCAAAACTCTTGGGAGCCTCTGAAAACTAACTGAGCAGCCCACTTTGTGTATTGTTCTCTTGTATCATGTACCTTGACAGTCAGATGTTTTATGCACATTATGGAGTTTAATTCAGTGACCCATTCTGCAATGGTACCTCCTGAAGGCACCAGTGATGGGGGGGATGACAGCTCTGTCAGAAAATATCTTTCTTTATAGATTTTACAATACAGATTAAGAAAAGTAGGGCAGTTTGAGAGGTATTTGTTTCCATCACTTTGAAGTTAAAAAAAAAAAAAAAAAAAAAAAAATAATTTTTGTGTCCCAAAATGTTTTCATTGCAGGGCAGGCCCACCATATTAATATTTTTACAGTATTTATATAGCACCAACAATTTACATCAGTCCCTGCCTTCAAGGAGCTTACAATCTAAGGTCCCTGTCTCACATGCATACATACACACGCACACATACTATGACAAATTTCCATAGAAGTCAATTACTGCACCAGCATGTCTTTGATTTTTGGGGGGGAAACTAGAGTGCCCGGAGTAAACTCATGCAAGCACAGTAGGGAACAGGGAAACTCCAAATAGTGTCCAATCTGGTATTTGAACCAAGGACCCTAGTGCTGTAATGCAGAAGTGCTAACTACTAAAGCATATGGGTTATATTCCCCTTTTTGAGTCTGACATCTCCAACTGCTGTCAGGGGGAAAGGGATAGAAGTGGTGTAAAATTTCAGGACATCTGTATCAAAGCATTCAAATTTTTACGTTTTTTCCTTCTGTGTACTGCTAGCTTCTGCCAATATGTGGGGAAGTATGAAGGTTTGTTTCACAGTCATCAGGGTTGATGGTCATGCTTAAATGACACTTAACTCAGGGGGTTAAATCTCAAAAATGCATTCCAGTACCTTAACTATTAAAAATACTGTATCTTATTTCTGTATCACTTGGCTGTGGATCCTCAAATAATCTCTGCATTGGTGCTGACACTGTCCTTCTCATGGAGGGTGGCTACATTTCTTCTGGGGGATGGCTACTCTTGTTCTCCATGGTCCATGTGTCTGTTGTAAAATAGGTCACCACCCTGTTGTAAAGTAGCGGTGACTACTTTACAACACACACCGGGACCATGGGGAACAAAAGTAGCCACCCTCCAGAAGGAAGGACAGTGTCAGCACCAATTCAGAGATGATTTGAGGATCTTTAGCTAAGTGATACACAAACACACTATTATTCATAGTTAAAAGGTACTTGAATTAATTTTTAAGACTTAACTCCTCAGCCTATTGTTACTTTAATTATTTGGATCACGTCTCTGTGTATTTGTATTTGTATTCCAGTATCAGGTTAAAGTTGCCTCCTAGGAGTATGAGCCCAAAGATCTGTATTCAACACACTTGCAGTGACTCGTTCACTTTAAAAATGGTAGTTTTAGATAACAACGGAAAACATGTTATATTAAAGTTGTTATATTTTACCCCTATGGGTATTAATTCATTTTAATTTAGAAGAAGCAATAAAATGGTATTTTCAAAATCTTTTTCTTATAGCATTTTCTATGATTTTCTGTCTATGTACCCATTCATCCATAAATAACACACAAATATACACACCAACTATTTTGTTTCCTTTTACACAGTGTCCCTTACCTAGTGGTTTGATATCATTTTAGACCTGTGATTATGCAGCCACATGGGAGGCTCCTGAATAGAATCCTTCTGTGTCAGATGGCCCAGGTACACATTAATGGCAATCCCCTATAATTAGCCTGACTAAACACTGAGAATCAACTCTTCTGATGAATAGTGAGAGGTAAATATAGGGCTAATTACAATTGTATTCACTGCAAAACTATTTTAAGATCAAAAAGGCAAAAACAGAAGAATCACAAAACAGTTCAGTCATGCTATGCAGTGTGACTGGATACAATAACAGTTTCATATATCCAAATACTGACATAAACAAGGTACATGTCAGTTTTTAGCAGTTAAAAATTAATAGGTCGCCTCAACAACATAATGTACCACAACCAAGCACTAAAATGTAAATAGGCTGTTAAGCTATACATACACTATATTGCCAAAAGTATTGGGACACCCCCCCCCTAATCATTGGATTCACCTCCATGGCCACAGGTACACCTAGGCATGCAGATGCTTCTACAAACATTTGTGAAAGAATGGGTTGCGCTCAGGAGCTCAGTGAATTAGAGCTGCAACAATTATTCGATTAAGTCGATTAAAATCGACGATGGAAAACGCTGTCAACGTTTCCCATCGTCGTTTTGTCGGCTAAAATTCAAATTTCCTGCTTGCCGCTGCACGCCGCGCCCACGTCGGTTAAGCCGCTCACGCCACGCCCACGCCGGTAAACACGCGATGCCGCTTACGCCACGCCCACCACACACGCTGAGGACATGTGTCTGGCCCTCTCCTCCCGGTGAGCTTCCCGACTTACCGCTGCCCGCCGACAACCAACAATGCCGCTGCCCGCCGACAACGCCGTCATTCAAAGTAAGTCGAGATCGGCCGGCAGCTTTTTAATGTTTCCTCTTGTGTTTTTTTTTTTAAAGCATCACACTGCAGAACACCAGCAGCTATAGAGGAACACCAATAATACATTAAACAGCCTGTATAGGTATTATTGCTGGGATTTGTTGTTCCTCTATAGCTGCTGGTGTTCTGCAGTGTGCCGCTGTATTATACATTGGTATTCTGCATTGCATTGTATTGTGCATGGTATTCTGCATTGTATAATACAGCGGCACACTGCAGAACACCAGCAGCTATAGAGGAACTCCAAATCCCAGCAATAATATATTAAGCAGCCTTTATAATGTATTATTGCTGGGATTTGTTGTTCCTCTATAGCTGGTCAGTGGTAATCTGCATTGCGCAGTATAATCATTATACAGTGCAATGGAGAATACCACCAGCTATAGAGGACTACAAATCCCAGCAACAATACATTATATACAACGCAATGCAGAATACCAGCAGTTACTAAGGACTACAAAATCCCAGCAATAGTACATTATAGTATAATGTTGTACTATTGCTGGCATTTGTTGTATTCATCTATAGCTGCTGGTATTCTGCACTGTGCCGTATAATCATTATACAGCACACTGCAGAATACCACCAGCTATAGAGGACTACAAATCCCAGCAACAATACATTATATACAACGCAATGCAGAATACCAGCAGTTACTAAGGACTACAAAATCCCAGCAATAGTACATTATAGTATAATGTTGTACTATTGCTGGCATTTGTTGTATTCATCTATAGCTGCTGGTATTCTGCACTG
>NW_017306424.1:811678-819811 GCF_000935625.1 Nanorana parkeri | reverse complement strand
AAAATCTGGGTCTGAACGTGCAAATTGTGGCCGTCAGCGACTAGTCAATGTTAGGGCAGAACGAAGAGTGGCAAGACTGGTACAAGACAACAGAAGGGCAACAGTGCAGTGTCAGATTCCTCGCATCACCTTTCAACATCTCGTGGAGTCACGAGGCGGCCCAACGAAGTCAACTCGTGGAGTCATCTCGTGGCCCAACGAAGTACTGATGGGGTGCCTATAATAATCTGGCCACTCTGTGTATAGTATAAGCTGCTGGTATTCTGCACTGCACCGCTGTATAATGTACTATATTGCACACCACACTTTTTTTTTTACTTCCACCGTGCCAAGCTTGCTCCCGTGATGGACTACAATCTCAATAGAAACTATTAGTCCATCACTGGAGCCTTTTTTTTTAATCCGATTAATCGAACTTGATAATCGGCTAACTAATCGATTATGAAAATAATCGTTAGCTGCAGCCCTACAGTGAATTCAAGCGTGGTACCATGATAGGTTGCCACCTGTGCAATAAGTCCATCCGTGAAATTTCCTTGCTACTAAATATTCCATGGTCAACTGTTAGTGGTATTATAACAAAGTGGAAGCAACTGGGAACAACAGCAACTCAGCCGCGAAGTGGTAGGCCACGTAAAATGACAGAGCGCGGTCAGTGCATGCTGAAGCGCACAGTGCACAGAAGTGGCCAACTGTCAGTGCGTAGAGAGCTTCATGGAATGGGTTTCCATGGCCGAGCAGCTGCATCCGAGCCTTACATCACCAAGTGCAATGCAAAGCGTCAGATGCAGTGGTGTAAAGCACGCCGCCACTGGACTCTAGAGAAGTGGAGAAGTGTTCTCTGGAGTGACGAATCACGCTTCTCTGTCTGGCAATCTGATGGAGGTGTCTGGGTTTGGCGGTTGCCAGGAGAACGGTACTTGCCTGACTGCATTGTGCCAAGTGTAAAGTTTGGTGGAGGGGGGATTATGGGCTGGGGCTGTTTCTCAGGGGTTGGGCTTGGCCCCTTAGTTCCAGTGAAGGGAACTCTTAAGGCATCAGCATAGCAAAACATTTTGGAAAATGTCATGCTCCCAATTTTGTGGGAACAGTTTGGGGATGGCCCCTTCCTGTTCTAAAGTCACTGCGCAGCAGTGCACAAAGCAAGGTCCATAAAGACATGGATGAGCCAGTTTGAGGTGGAGGAACTTGACTGGCCTGCACAGAGTCCTGACCTCAACCCGATAGAACGACTTTGGGATAAATTAGAGGGGAGACTGCAAGCCCGGCCTTCTCGTCCAACATCAGTACTTGACCTCACAAATGCGCTTCTGGAAGACTGGTCAAACATTCCCCATAGACACACTCCTAAACTTTGTGGACGCCTTCCCAGAAGAGTTGAAGCTGTTATAGCGGCAAAGGGTGGGCCAACTCAATATTGAGCCCTACGGACGAAGACTGGGATGCCATTAAAGTTCATGTGCGTGTAAAGGCAGGCAACCCAATACTTTTGGCAATATAGTGTATATCTATACACACACACACGCATGCAATAAATAACTGTAGGAACGACTCCTCTTTACACATATATTAGTTTATTGTGCATTAACCACATCGTCCTTGGCTGCTAGGACAGAGGCGACCCCTGCTTTACAGCCTCGTTTGTTGCTAGGACGCACACGGACCCTGCCACACAGCACCCTTTGTTGGTAGGATGTCCTAACAACCAAAGGGGACTGTGCGGAAGGGGGGGCCTGCATCTTAGCGATCAATATAAAGACAGAGGGGGGTGGAAAAGCAAAACTGACAAGATCCCTCACCCTGCATACCTATTGACAGTGCTGGTCCCTGGGAAGCGTTTGGTTCCTGAAACAAGCGCTTTCCTGAGACAACAATCACAGCTAATTAAATATTAATCTCCTTGCTAGATGGGTGGTCTGATAGTGGTTGGGAGAGGGGGGCCCACTGTTGACCATGCAATCTCAGCAATGAGACAAGAGAGAAAGACAGAACAAAGTGCTACAGGCACTTTGTCTTTTGAGGGACAGGAGCAAAAAAAAAAAAAGAAAGTGTAGAGAGAATTCTTCTTTAAAAGGTTTCTTACATTAAAAGAAAAAGTAAAGAAACAGTAAAGAAAAAAAAGAAAAAATATTCCCAATAACTTCTATTGTGTACCTGTGCCCTTAGATTTCTACATTAATATGTCCTCTAAAAGAAATTACTTCTTGATCCTGCCATTGGCTAGGACTTCATCCTTCTTGGTGGCAACAATCCGCAAGCTCACAGAGCCTCACCCTCACAGAGAGCGTGCATGTTTACTTCTTAGTTCACATGACCCCATTTCTTCTGTACAGCCCAGCAATGCCTGAGTCCCTGCTAGGCTATGCCACTGACGGGACAGTTGCCTGGAAGGGAGGGCATGTAAAAGCTGAAGCAACGTCACAGGGTATGTGACATGCTGTGTCTTTGCCTAGCCAACAATTTACACTGCTGTGTAAATACTAAAAAAAAAGCAAATCGCCTGACTATATAATGGAGGATAAAAAAAAAGGTGTTTGTTCTATGCTTTGACAAACTTGTGATCTTCAATTTAATTCTTGGTTTTGTGCCCTCTTGTTTACACAAAGGAATATCACAAGAGTTTAGAACCACTTAAAGATATAACACATAAAAACCAAGAAGATATAAATTACTGTGGCATTGCGTGGCAATACCACGGTGTTATGTGGCCTCAAAGTGACCCAGGATTCTCAACTAGAGTGGCTCCAGGAAGCAATTGCTTGTATCAGGAAAGAGCTGGCTTTTCAGTCCTTGGAGCTAGATTTCTTAGGCCTGGTTCACACCTGAATGTTTTGTAGCGCGTTCAACGCTCGACGAACGCTCTACAAAACGCTCAAACATCTAAATCCCATTGTATTCAATGGGTCTGGTTCACACCATGCCGTATTTCCGCCCGTCCGAAGAAGTACATGTACTTCTTTGGGGTGTTTTGGTCTCGCGTTTCCATTGGGATACAGCCAAGTAGCCCTCGGAAACGGGCGTTTGTTGCACGTTTTTTTTACCGCGAATCGCGGTAAAAACGCGCATCGACAAACGCGCATATTCAATACACCTAGGTGTGAACCCAGCCTTACAGCTCTGGGTGGGATGAAATCTCCATTCCTGGGTCAATGCTTTAGTAGCGACCAGCACCTAATTGTGCACCTGTGTACAATCCTTATTAAGGAGGGTGCTGGGATGTGTTGAGGGCCCCACCTGGGAGACAGGAGAACTCCACCCAGGAGTCAGAGTGGAGGCCAGTGCAGCAGGGAGCTGCAGGCTTGTGAAGCCTATTGTGCAGGTTAGCACAGTATTGAGGTTGTGGAACCAGACAGGGGCCCTGAGGATTGAGGACGGAGCAGCAGTGCTGCAACAGAAAACTGTTAAATGACTGGGACACTGTAAGTGTGTGGGGCAACTCAAGGATTGGTGAGCCAATAGCTGTTATTTGCTGAAGACAAGCTAATTTATGTTGGACTTCCTTTATTGTCTGCCTTTGAAAGAATTTATATTATTATTACCGTATTATACAGGATTTATATAGCGCCAATTGTTTGCACAGCGCTTAACAATATAAGGAAGACATTACAGTCACAATACAATTTAAGACAAGATGGTAAGGAGGGCCCTGCCCGTGAGGGCTTACAATCTAAAAGAATAATAATGCTTTTAGTTAATGGAAAAAAGCTGTGGGAGTGCTCTGTGAGCTCCCCAACATCAAATTACATATACAACATGAAGCTACTAACAGCATACTACTACATGAATACATGACAGAATACTAGTACAAAACAAATTATAAGAGTACTCACATGCCATGCAAGGGAGTGTTCCGACCAGAAAGTCGAACAGCTTCTGATGAAAGAGATCTTTGGTACCTTAATTCTTTCAAGCTCTTCAGTACCTGCAGGGAAAAAAGGATAATCTGCCATTGTAACCTCTGTACAAAGAGAGGGTTTAGGACAATCTTTGGCATATACTGGGTGCCTCTAGTCATTATCAATCTTCTCTGGGAAGACCTGTAATGAAGCTGCAGCTGCATAGCAAGATGTTCATAGACACGGTGCCCCATCTAATTTCTCCTTCCTGCCATAACCATTCAAGCTGTATAAGCTCACAGATACCACTGGACGTAACTGTGGAACTTTCTGTACTCCAAGTCATCAGAACTGATGTAACCCTTGTACAGTCAACTGTATTGATTGTCTCATTCCTGTCTGTATACTCCCCTGATTTGCCAGAAAAAAATCTCAGCTGTATAAATGTATTGACAATAATGAAACTTGCATTTCTGCAGTGTGCTAGTGGAGATTATAGTTCTGCCTTCTGAACAGGACCTGCCACAGAGCTTCAAAAGGGAGGTTTCACAGCCAAATTCCAGAAGAATGCACTCCTACTTAGTCAGATTATCTGATGCCACATGATCTGCGGGCTGAACAAGCGAAATCGAACAGATCACTAAACACTAACACTAAACAGCATGGATGGACAACTCTTCCCCAATGGGCTATTATCATGACTGTTGGCTTTTGCTGCTGTCGGAATACCCGAACAGTGACTGCAGCAAATTGGCTTCCAGTTTTTGGCCCGGCTCCTTCGACAAAATCAACTGAGTAAGTCGCCTTTTGTGGAGACTGCAGGGCCACCCAATGCTAGAATTTTGGATAGTTCACTTTCAATACCATACTCATACATGGCCTACATTTCAGTCAATTCCTGTTGAATTGGGCGACATTGGAGCTGTGGATGGCCCTGTCAGCATCACCTAGCTTAACAAAGTTTGATTGAAAAATTGAAGGAGCCGGGTTGAAAATTGTTGGCTGAAAAGCGACTGCATCCAATAAGATGCAGTCACTGTTCAACTATTTAGACAGCCGCTGGTGCCAGCTGTCAAAATTCAATAACCACCAGAGGAGATACCACCATATATGTTTAGCGTGGATGGAGAAACAAGTGAAAGAGAAATCTTGCCATGTATGACTAGCTTAGGTACCAGGGTCACATAGGAAAGCTTCTCTGCACAACTCAGCAGAGAAAGGTCCTGAGGACCTGAACTCCAATCTCTACCGCCACACTTTCTATAAATGTGTTTTATTCCTGGGAAGTAATAAGCGTATACATTTTATTTCTGGGAAGAACAAAGACCAGGCCTCACATTTGACCACTACAGCTCCACTTTCAATTGCCCCCAAAGGCAACATATTAGTCCTAAAAGAAAGGAATTAATTCCTGAATGAGCATTGCCTACACAGAGCTGAAAGCACTTGCTTCAAACACGCTGGCATGCGATAATCCAAGTCACGACCCAAATTAAATTCCCCTCAACACAGATTAGACAAAGATGCCGTTGAACGCCAAGTAGGAATCCAGTACATGTATATGCCCCACACCTAAACGGTTCTTATTGCTCACTGTTTACCTTGGCATGGACTAGGGTAAGGGAGGTCAGTTCCTTATTCAGCAGGGTCTTCTGCTCCTCCAAACTAAGGACTGAAAAAGACAAGCAGAAGCATTCCATAAGTCATCTGTGAGAGAGAGCATTCTTCTAAATGGTGTCAGACGATGGGCTGCACGTTCTGATTACCCAAAAGAAAAATGATAGAATCAAATGAATGATCTATACAAAAGAAGTATAAAACAGAAAAGCATATGTCAACACTACTTCAAACTTGTGTCTGCTGAACCACTTGCTGTCCGGAGCAATTTCTAATGCTGCCAGCTTCTCCTCCTGGCTGCAGGAGCCAGAGAATGTAAACAGTGACACCAAAATTGATGTAATACACATAACTTCCGGGTCCAGTGATCGGAGGAGAGATCAGTGGCTGGAAACTTGCTGATCTCCCTCCGATAGGTGAGGGGAGACCCGCTATGCCAGTCCTGGACCTGCACGGGGGACAGCGGAGCTCGGGGTAGCTGGCGGCGGAGGAGGGCACACATCTGCCGCACCGTACAAGCGATCCGGAGGCTGTGTTCTTAGTATAACTGCTTTAGGATCAGGATGTTTTTTTACGGTGGGCGGTCCTGAAGTAGTTGAAACATACAGATGAAATGTGTATATTGGAATCTATTTACCTGCCACATGATCTGTAGCCCTGTCCATTCAGTCCTGAGACTGACACAGTTCTGCCACACAGCACTGCCCCGTTTAGCAGGGCACCTGATTTTTGCTGCTGTACACTAGCGCTGGCCATACACCTATAGATTATCAGCAGGTTTTCTATGGTCACAGGGAAAAATTGCAACAGATTCTTCCATCTACGCTGAACTGTGTGGATGGAGGAATCTCCTGCTGGCTCAAGCTTCAGTATCTTGCTAGTCGGACCTGCTGGCTCTCAAAATACCTGAACGTTGCCTGCATCCAATCAGATTGTTCAGGTATTTTGACATCTGACCATATAAAATCTGCAGATAATCTATAGGTGTATGGCCAGCTTAACACTTACAGGTCTGGTCCCTCCCCAGCCTGTGACTGGGCATTGCTGTTGTACAGGGATTGCAGGTCAAATTCAGGTAATTACACATAAAGAAACATATAAGGCCCGTTCATACCTTGGCATACCAGAAACGAGTGTCGCATTCACATGCATTTTTCCCACATTTTGCCATATGTCGCCCATTGATTTCAATGTATGCAGCACGCGCAAACGTAGCTCACATAGCAGATTCTGCAGCAGGCACACCTCGTTTTTCTCCTGCGTGATTGTGCACATTTTAACTCGCGTCCATGCTCAGGAAAAATACACGTTTTGCTGGCTACTTTTGGGGTGCCATTAACAAGTAATGGCACCGCATGTGTGACGCATGTTTTTGATGAGTTCCAAAAAACGCGTGTCAAAATGTGCACATGATGTGTGCTTGGTGTGCATTCACGCAACGTGAAAGTGTGAACGGGGACTTAATGATGTAATAATGAATACAAAGCTGCATTAACTGGTGTATGTTACATGTGCCTGTCTGACTATGCCCATTCCAGGGAAGGTGGGTATTAGTGGGTACAGGGGGTCAGGATGGTGGCCTATGAAGGCAAACTAAGAGATTCACTTGAACTTTAGAAAACAAAAGCGTAAAGCCACATTCATACGGTCAGTGACATACACGAGTGTATAGGACATTTCTAAACAAATATAAATGCATGTCATGATATTAAATCATATAATTCACACTGTGTGTATACATGCGTGGAGGTGAATTCAGAGAGAACTAAATTCTGTACATCCAGGGTCATATTACATCCTCTGAAGGTGTCTAAACGCATGTAAGCACACATGAATAAATACATGTAAACGCAGGAAAGCCACCTGGGAAGCATATAGTTTGTTTACACTTCTCAGATAACTGCTCCTGTATTCAGATGTGTGAATCTGAATCAGATGTGAATGTAGCCTAAAGGGGACACATCTCTTCTGTGTGATAAGGCCACTGAGTGGGCCTCCACTGCCCTCTATGACTGCTATAGTCAGGACTACGATTGTAAAATGCTGCAGCAGAATTTTTGTCCTCGGTTATTCATCAACCTGTTTAACAGAAGAGTGATTTACAAATTCAACATGATCAAACATGCACTGGTCTGACTTTAGCTGCTCTACAGCCTTACCTTCAGGTCTGTACTGAAATTGCCCACTCTGATTTAGTGCACACTGTTAGCTTCACGCAATGTGCATTCAAAAATGTAACAAGGCAGTCAGAGCATCCCATATTTTCTGTCTGAGGTTGTTCAACACAATTTACCCCTTTCCTCCCCAGCCTTACTGTTTCTGTTCGGCCCTTTCATTCATTGGATTTCAGTTCTTTTAATCATGGAGGCTGGGCATCTCACGTGGTCATTACCCAGGGCAGTCAGCATGCAAAAGCCCCCCCTCAAGACTGTAATCCACCCATCAAGCCATTTTGACATTTGCATAACTCCCAATAGCAAGCCCACTGCTTAACATGGAGATTGAGGGTTCTTGAGAGGAGTACTGAGGATGGGTGCTGTGATGTTTTTAGGAAGCTATAAACCTTGCTGGCCCCCTTCACCCTGCATTCCATAGAGGTGTAATTACTGGGTCTAAAATACGGTGTGTAATGAATACAGAAAGGTTTTTATTTAAAAATGTTATTAACAAAATTGATATC
>NW_017306424.1:805565-811651 GCF_000935625.1 Nanorana parkeri | reverse complement strand
AATATGCAATGTATTAAAAAGTTAAGTATAGCGTATTTTTAATGAGAATTAGTTATCCAACTGCCCCATTGGACCATCTTTATGAGAGATGGACCCAATGATCAGGAGGGAAGTGTGTGTGTTGTCAAAGAGTGTTGTAAGATGTAAGGGCACATCAGAATTTAAGACACCAAAGGAGCTCATATAGACATTGGAGTGTATATGTGCTCCACTGGATACCAATAAATATTATGAGAAGGGCATCCAATGTTGAAAGTGCTCATTATCACCCTGTAATGTAGCCTTTAATGGCCCGAACCTTGTACTGCATGGGTAAATTGGGGGCAGGATTGAGCTATATACTGTATGACTGCCCCCATATGAACCAGAATAATCAATACCATTTATGCAGTAATACATCATGCTTATTAGAAGTAATACTTCATGATATAATAATATATTAATATAATAATAGTCTAAAAATGGATGGTCCTTATTATAAGTAATACATCATTATATAATAATAGTATAATAATATATCATCCGCTGCCGATTATTGCTACTTACTCTGGTCTGCACAGCTTCGTGCTTTCATCTCCATGTTTTTAGTCTGGGCTTCCAGGTTTAGCATATTTACTTTGAAAAGCTTCCTTTCCTGTTCAATGCCATCTTCCATTTCCATGCATCTCTAAACAAATAAATAAAACGTAAATAAACAGATCTGCAAACTTTGGCATTTGAAATACTGGATCACCATGTTGTTTGTGTATATAATGAATTAACTTTCTGCACATTGTCATAACAAAGATAAATTGCCAATAAAGTCATTGTTTACATCACTAGCAGTTTATTCAGCCACTCAATTCAGTTCTTCCTGTGTGTGTTACCCATTGCCCATTGATACGAGTGAGACTACTAAAGAAGATAAAAAGTGTACATGATACCAATCTAACTAAAGAGAAAGTGAAGAAAGGTGCACCTTAACCTTTAAAGGGAACCTATCAATTTCCTGTACTTTGTATTCGGCCATAACAAGGCGAGGGTGCTATCAAGTGAACCTTTCACTTCTGCTAGGCACCTAAAGTCTCTTTTGTCTGCTAACAGGCACCTCAATGAGCAAACTCATGCCAGGGTTTCTTGACAAAAGTTCATCTGCATGGAATATTTAAACTGAAAAGGAAAACTTTTCTGCCCAGATCTTCTCTGCTGCCACCAAATAAATAAAAAGAATTGAAGTGAACCTAATATTACAAATTACTGTTTACGTCAATCAATCTGGCACATGTCATCATTCGCAAATAACATAATTTTGAGTAAAACAAAAAAAAGTCTCACTTACCTGCCATGGACCAAGAAAATTATTTATTTACCAGCTAGGTAAAGCTGACATGGTGGTTTAGATGAGGGAATTCCCAGAACAGAGGACAAATGAAAACTCTGCCATATACCCTTATTACATACAGTGTTAGTAAATGTGCTAAGAGCTGGAATGTGTTTTACTGTTATTCTGGTTTATGACTGAGTAATTCTGGTTCTATAGAAGGGGGTGACATGACTGTATACATCTCCCATCATACTCTATAGAAGGGGGTCACATGACTGTATACATCTCCCAACATACTCTATAGAAGGGGGGTCACATGATTGTATACATCTCCTCTTATACTCTATAGAAGGGGGTCACATGACTGCATACATCTCTCATCATACTCTATAGAAGGGGGGCGGAGGGGTCACATGACTGCATACATCTCCCGTCATACTCTATAGAAGGGGGTCACATGACTGTATGCATCTCCTCTTATACTCTATAGAAGGAAGGGGGTCACATGAGTATATACATCTCCCATCATACTCTATAGAAGGGGGTCACATGACTGTATGCATCTCCTCTTATACTCTATAGAAGGAAGGGGGTCACATGACTGTATAAATCTCCTCTTATACTCTATAGAAGGGATATGGCTTTACCAGTAAACTGGTTTTAGTTCTATTGCTACTAATAACATTTGAAATTAACCTTCCAGGGATGATAGAACCAAGTTGTATACCATACTGAAGTACAGTTTTCCAGGCCAGGTCCCTTTAAAGAACTAAAAAATGTCCTATGTAAGCACCACACCTGCCATGTATTTATTTATTCAAGTGGTTACTCAGCAGAGGACAGGCTGTAAAACTCTTTTTCATGAGGACCAGCCATGTAATCTTGATGATGCAATCATGGCATAAAACACCTCCTGCAAGAGCAACTATTACCTGGTAGATGTATGCTACTTATTACCTTTGTCATCTTGTTTAGAAGAATGTCAATATATACAATAGGGTTTTCCAACAATGCAGATACATCTTCTACACTTACTAAAGGTTCCCATTCAGGCCTATGTAGCCGGACTTCAGACCGTGCAGGAGGCCCCAGCTATCGCACATGGCAAGTATGGACCTGCAATGTGGGGGTGGGCAGCTAGTGATATTGAGGGGGATAGGGAGGCCTTTTTTTATAGGTGAACATGTATTTTTAGTCTGAGCAGCACCATGAATGCATAGCAGGCATCTTCCAGAGTTTCTCTTCGCATAGCTTTCCTATAATACAGCCACCGTACTTTGTTGCAAGCTGCAGTCCCCATAGCGAACATTCTATTATTCTTTTAATTCTTAGAGGAGTAATTACATCACTAATCAGTACAAATGGTCACTGCTAGAGACACAATAGACAGGGTAGAGTCCTACTACCTTAACGAGTATCTATTGTCAAAAACTAAAAATAAATCTGTACTTCTATATTGAATTTCCATAAGTTCTAGCTCTCTCCTAATAATCATTAATCTAGAAGTTTGTAAACATACTTATTGAAGATGCCCATAGGATGCACTCTCCCAATGCACTTACACAATTTCAGTATTTCAGTCAGCCCTGTGAATACGCAGTTCCTTGTGTCACAACTCACACAGAGCCCCCCTTCTGAACTGCAACTCGATGTCTGAGCAATGTATCATTATCATCTTGCTGGAAGCAATGCATGATGAGATATGTAGTCCTGAGAAATCGATATTGTATCACATTATGCAGTAGGGAAAGAGATTCAAAGCACACTGGGAATCCCAGAAATAGTTGAAAGTGATGGGCAGACGGAAGGCAGCACTCACTACATAAAAGGGAATTTTTCAAGTAAGCTTTGATTGCATCATCACAAACAACTGTAGTATGTATTCCTATTACAATGCTGATGTTATAAAAGAATAGTATATGCTGGGATTTCAGAGCTCCTTTAATCTTAACATTTAGATTTCTCTTTAGCTGCACAGGGTAACAGAGAGAAATCAATTGATTCCCACTTCCATGCAAAACAACATGGATGAGGGCAAACAGTGTGGCCAGAGGCATCTCCCCTGCCAGCTGTCAGAACACCCGTACAGTGACTGCATCTAACTGCTCACTAAAGTCACCAACAATGGCCCTCAAACAAAAGTATAAAAGAAAAAGAAGAGGAACAGCTACAACAAGAACATGTCTACCTCCAGGCAATGTCGATGATCAGGTCCAGTATTTGCAATATCACTCAAACAATACTAACTGCTAACGAAGGGTTCAGTTTTTTAATGGAGAGCGAGAGGAGATCACTATCCACATTATGGCCCATCATTATATACCCCATTCATAAACTGTGCACTGCAGTGCGGAGTGCTCAATGCAGCAGTAAATGTCCTGTGATTGGAGGAGAGGCGGTCATGTGCCTTTGACAGACTATGTGACACACACACCCCTATGCCTAATAATTGTGTGGTGTTATTTTTTTCACGCTTTATATTTTTAAAAGGAACAGTAGGCTGTAGTGCGCAGTAGTACTTTTTAAATGAACGTTTTAATATAGATGAAAACAGATTTAATACAGATAGTGTGGATACAGGATAGATACACTTTATAAAAGTTGCTGTGGCCAAATTAGCTTTGGGGCCCAAAAGTGGAAGTTGTGCATAGCAAGCAGACCCCATAGGTTACTTACACAAAGCAGCATAGGGTGTGACGATGGACCAATTTTTACAATGTGACTAGTTCAGTTACAATAAACAATGTATTGTAAGGCAGCCATATCGCAGTTTGCCATTACTCCAGGTGATAAATGTCTGAGACGAAGCCCTTGGTTTGCAAGGCAGTCTGACAATCAAGTACAAGTCTAAGGAGCTTACCAAATGTCCTAGTTCATGACTGTATCTTCAGTAACGAGATTAGAGAATTCATTACATTGACACTCACACAACCTACTGTGTTTGATTTTATACATAACCTACACAAATAAGATCTATTACTTGTACAAAGGACACAAACGTACAATTCTGAAGCTCCTACCACCACGGTACAGTGTGTGTGGTCTGTACGGTCCTACTGTGATGCTGGGAAGTTGCATAAGAAGAGTTCTCAGCCAATAAAGAGGCCTTGTGGGCACCTAAACATCCAAGGAATACCTATATGGGCAAACTGTGACTTTTACAGTGCCACTCAAACTATAGCAAAAAGAACAACGCTATTTATGTTTGCTGTAAAAATACAGATGTCTTATTTTAATAATTTTAAAGTGATAAGATTAAAAAAAGTTATTAAAAACTCACCTTGGAACTTACAGGACTTAAAGGATCTGCTACTGATGGCTTGGTGCTAAATACCAGAGCCTTGCCATGCCTTGATGGGTCAGGGCTGATTTGGTGGGAAAAAAGGAACCTACTTAATATAAGGTGGGTGGTCATAATGTTATGACTGATCGGTGTATGGCAACAAAATAAAAATGCTCTCATAAGAAGGAGGGAAATAACAAGCTTATCTATAGCCAATATTAAGTTCAGAAGTCTCCCTTAGCCATTGCCTGTGGCAGGAGGAAACTTTGACACACAGTACTCAGCACAGCTTCCAGTATCTGCAAAGAGTTTTAAGACCCTCCCCACTTTTAGTTAACTATGGGGTGGCCGGCAAGGTAACGTGTTTCGTGGCCAAAAATTATTTGTCAAGGTGCCGGGTGGAAAATAGTTAGCCGAACAGTGACAGCAGCAGAAGTCGGTTGTCAAAATACAATAGCCCTGAAGGGTAGATTTGTCAATCTGTGCTGTTTAGCGTGAATGGAGAAACCTCTTAGAGATCTATGCATGTATGGCCAGCTTTAGTCTGACAGCAATCTGCAATGCAGTAGACCCCTGACTGGCTCAAACTGCTGGCTCTCGTACTCGTCATTATGTTCAGAGTTGCTCCAAAGGCAAATATCTATTACAGGATATGTAGCCATGGTCTCTCCCACCTTCTCCCAACCCGCAAACCTCCCTACTGGCCTCCAAATGCAATAAGCAATCTCACTGGCCAACTGGATGGCATGGGGAGAGCCTGACTACAGGAGCTGTGGTTGATATTTTTATACCAGAGTATGCAAGGATGGGAGCAGGGAACAAAAAGGTGTGTTCCCTATGGAACTAGGATTATTCGTGTATGCAAGGAGATCTTGCTTATAAACCATACCAACTAAACACACTGCATACTGTATACGATAACACAGGGATGGTCAAGGGAATATGGGATTTTTTGTTTTTTTTATAGGAGCCAGCTCCGCCGACAACTAGAGAACACCTCAAAAGTTGTGCCAGCTGTAATTTATAAAGAACTCAGTAGCGCTAGCATCGGTTAAGTGCTCGTTTTAGTCTAAGAGCTGGAATAAAGCTGTTTTACTTATCTGATCCCGGCTCCTGCAGCGGTCAGCTCACAGTCACGGCTCACCCCTCTCCTCCATATGGTGGAATGTGCCTTGGCGTCCTCATGCCTATAGCGGGTGAATGGACCTGCATTAGACGTGATGACATTAGCAGTCCTTTGACCGCTGGAGCCCAGGGAAGAAGAGGTTGTGCGACCGGTCTAGGAATCTGGGGAGAGCCAGGATCAGGTAAGCAAAGGAAGCAGTCAACATTTGCAGTGCGGGCTAGTCCCACTACAAGGGTAAGTTTTTGTTTTTTTTATTTGCCCAGAGTTCTTTGGCTACCTGGCTCCTGGGATTTGTCCAGCCATGCACAAGAACACTAGCTACTGTAACAAATCAAATCAGTTATCAGTAAATTAGATTTTTTATATATATATAT
>NW_017306424.1:787354-805535 GCF_000935625.1 Nanorana parkeri | reverse complement strand
CTCGATCTCGCAATAGGAATTAACATTTGTTGACTTAAATCACATTGAACCGTTTTAATTGAACATTGTTGATACTCTTGGGGAAGCTGTCAATAATCTGTACCACAAGCAACAAGAAAATATTTCAGTCTAATTTTAGCTATACTGTGAGTGGGTGGCTGGGCAGAGCACACCAAGTACAACAGTTGTTCAACATGAATACATTTTCCACTTTCATGTTCATTGCAAGAGGAAGTAAAACCTAAAAAAATCCCCAAAGAAACAACACAGTACCACTTGAAGGATAGCAATCTTGTAGCTGCTATATGTGTGACATGGATGTAATGCTTCTAACATATCTGACAGGCTTTTCCCACCATTTATTTAAAAGGAAACCTGTCATGACAGAAATACGACCTGACCTGAGTAGCATGTGTGTTACGGTGGCTGGTGCCTAGAGCTGCAGCTAACGATTATTTTCAAAATCGATTAGTTAGCCGATTATTAAGTTCGATTAATCGGTTAATCGGATAAATAAAATACATTTTAAAAAATGGCTCCAGTGATGGACTACTAGTTTGTATTGAGGTTGTAGTCCATCACAGGAGCAAGCTTGGAGCGGTGGAAGTAAAAAAATGGTGTGGTGTGCAATCTAGTGAAATGGAAAGTGTAAAATTATACAGCAATGAATGCAGAATGGCAGTTGGGGGGGGGGGGGGGGGGAGTGCAGGCTTACCTGAGCAGTCTTCCAGCAACTTTCTTCTGAGATCTGACCTGTCTATTGGCGGCTGTCATCCCCCCACACCTGCTCCTCCTTACTACATCTCCCCGCGTCCCTGTGCCAATCGTGGATGTGGGCGGGCGGTGAGTGTGAGGCGGGAAGGAGGTGCGGCGTGTAGAGCATGGATGCGGGCGGATCTGGCAGCGGTGAGCGTGAGTTGGGGAGGAGGTGCGGCGTGCAGCGTTTGTGGACCCGTGAACAGGGCCAACTGATCGGAAGCCGATTAATCGATTATTGAAAAAGTTGACAACTTTTTCAATAATCGATTATAATCGATTATGTCGATTAGTTGTTGCAGCCCTACTGGTGCCACTTGGGACATGAGGTGAAGGCAAATTAAAAAACATAATTTTGGGTTGTCATCAGTACCGGAATCGATGGGAAATCTTCCTATGGGGACACTAATTCTGGTGACCCTGCTGTCCAGCCAGGATTTCCCCTCACATCCTGTTGTGCTTATCAGACAGCAGGTGAAGAGGAATCTCCCCATTGGGAGGCAGATAGCAAAAAAATGATGACATAGGTTATAACCCTCCCTTACACTATCCAAAACTTAAATAAAAAAAAGTCTTGAGTACAGTTCTACTTTAATCAAGGGCACCAAGGGCCACACATAATAGTCATGGGACGTAATGCTATAGAAAGCTGTGTCAGGCTGAAAACAGGAGATGGTTAAAGATTGCAGTCATGCTTCAGGAGTTTTCATGCGGTGAGATCGGAGACACATTACATTAAGACTGCTAAAAATCATTGCTATCACAGCCCCTTCACAAAGCAATGATTCCACATTTGCATTCCCTACAGTCCCCCTATAAATATTTGCACCACATTTGATATTTTAGAGAGCACCCAAGTATGTATTCCCTATGCTCCCCAACTCCATCTAGTGGCCATAATGTGCTATTACAAGATGACATTTAAAAATAAAATATACAAGAATGTTCATTTTGTGCTTCTATTCACAGAGATTCACAGGGCAAATGGCTCTGCCAGTTTAAAAGGGCACTAAGGTGCCTAAGGCTGGGCACCAAGGAAATAGAATCTCATATTTTGTCCTGCTGTGTGTACACATTGTGGAGATTTCCCCTTGATCCCAGGCAGTAAAAAAAAAAAAAATTGACAGAGTCCAGAAAAACAATTTCTAGCTAATTTAAATCCAAGAGCAAAGATTAAGCACAGCTTTTTTTCATTCTGAAAACATTTTCAGCAAAAACTTGTCCATCTTACTTCCTGTGAGCTGAACTGAAAGCACAAATAGTGTTAGCTTATTTCTGGTAACTATTAATTCCCCCGACCCCATGTCATGCAGAGGATGAAAGAAATACACTTTTGAAGCCCAGCCTGGGTGACAACCTTAGCTCCCTTCATATATACAGTGGCAGACAGAGCATAACCACCCAGGAGCAGGAAGTCCGCTATTGAAATAGTCATCAGGTGCAAATAAAGGAGAAGAAAGTCTGAAAAAAATGAGCCCCTTCATCTAAGGACTGGTAAGCTGCACAATATTGTGTTTGGCTTTAGATATGCTTTAACTGCATTCCAAGCCAAAAATATTACTAGTCTGCAGTTGGAACTGTCTGCATAATCTTGATTAAAAACACTGATGAGACTCATCTGACAGGCATGGGACAGATAAGCAATTACTCAAAGCCATCACTTGTAAACAACGCTTCTTTTCCAGCATGTTAATGATGATATTAAATTAAAACAACTGAACCATCTCTGCTAAATGGGGAGCAAAAGACATACATGGGGCCCAATGAGTAAATGAGTGAACGTATAAAATAGGTGCATGCTGTGTCTTTAGGATTAGGGCTAATGCCTTGAAGAGCTTTGGATAGTGAAAATATTTAGCAGGTTTCTATGGGGAGATGGGGAGATCCACCCCTCATTATTTGCTCTGTGATCAGGACAGACAGTGATGGGAAAGTCTTTCAAATGGGGACACCCGTTCCAGTGACAACTGTCCAAACTTTGAAGAGATTTACTCTCACTTCCTTTATAGTCTCCAGGACAGGAAGTGAAAGTATATCTCCTTAATGGGGTACAGATGGAAAAAAACTGGCCATACAGTTTTTTTTCTCCTCATTCATCCTGTGGGCTGTAAGAGAGAAAAGCACTTGATTCCCTCATCCATGCTACACAGCACGGATGGAGGAATCTCCTCTGCTGGCTATTGTGTTCTGATAGCCTTCGCCCATCGCTGTCAGAATATCTGAATAGTGACTGCAGCTGACAATTTTCCACCCAGCTCCTTCTAAACCAAGTCTGTTCTGCAGAGAGGTGGTGGCAGGGCAACCCATGGTTCAAATTTTGGCCAAGTCCCAGGAATCGGCTTATAATTCCACAGTGTATGTCCAGATTAAAGATATTAAATACTTGCAAGCTCTATCCAAATCGGAAAAAAAAAAAAAAGGTAAGGCTTTAGATTTACTTGAACCATGTTGTTGGCACCGTTTCCTAAAGTAGAACTAAAGCCAATTTTTGTTAACTTCTGGATAGAGTAAGGGAGGGTTATAACCGGTCAGCTTTTTTTTCCCCATTGGGGAGGTTTCCCTTCCTTTCCTGTCCAATACCCACAACAGGAAGTGAGAGGAAATCCCCCCCAAAGTTAGGGAAATCCCCAATGGTCATCAAGGTTACCAGAACAAGTGTGCCCATTGGAAGATTTCCCATCTATTCTTTTTCTTTTAGTAAGAATGGTCACCAAGACAAATTGCGAGGATGAATCTCCCTAACAGGGGCACAGACCGCAATGAAAAAAAAAAAAATCCTTATGGGTTTTCATTCTCTCTCTCTCTCCACTCACTCTATCCAAAAAAAAAAAAAAAAGTTTTGGCTTCATTTGCACTTTTATATTACACTTGTATTAGGACATTACATTGTGCAAAGTGTGCATTTCAAATGAAGGAGGACTTATGGAACAGTGTGAACCCTTCTACATTTTGTGGGGTGTCCAGTAATAATCTACATCAGTCTATTTGAGTACTCCAATATCCTGAAGATATCCCCCACAACAGAATTCACCCATACATATCATGTTTTCTCTACAAGTATTAAGTGGTTTACCTTCTTAATAAGTGTCATCCTTCCGCGATGCCTGTTTGTCCTCAGGGGATTTCAATGGAAGATACCAGTATCTGGACTTCACTTAAAGAGGAACTAAAACTATAAACATTTTGCCCCAAGGGTTTTATTTCCAAATATAATACTTTACGTAAAATATGTAACTTCCTGCATATACTGTCTAGTGAAGAACAAAATGACTCAATGCAAATTACTAGCGGGGGTAGCTTCAACATCAGAGCAAAGTCCTGTAAGTCAGTATACTCAGCTTATACCCTTAGGGCTCAACTCTGCTGTGCATTATCATGCCTTGCATTAAAGAGGACCTTTACCCCCTTGCATTAAAAATCACATCAGCATGCATCTCTGCATGTGGATTTAAAATCATCTTACATTCATTATCTAAACAAACATTGTGACGGACTGAACCGTCACTGGTGCTGCTGGAGGAGCCTGAGGGCTAGCCTCCTTCCTAGAGACTATGGACCTAGGACTATAGAGACCCCCCCTTGTGGGTTGAACTGGGTGTCCGGGGCCCATGGACGGCTGTTGCGGGGGAGCCTGGCCCTACAGCCGTCCAATTTCACAATTCAATACCGGCTCTGGAAACCCAATGTTAATGACAATGGTGCACATATCAGCCCTCCCATTCAAGCAATCAGACCAATCCCTGTTTACCCTGTTTCAAGTCCTCATTTGAATGGCCAAGAGGACCTAAGTGAGGACTAGAGCAGTGCTTCTTAAAGTGTGGGTCGTGACCCCATATGGGGTCCCGCAAGTGAACAGGGGGGTCGCGATCTGAGTCCCCGGCCAGGACCGCCATCAGGGGGCAATGGCCAGTACTTGTGTGAGGGGTCCAGGCGGCCAAGGAGGCCTGGGTTTCAAGCTCGATTGTTTGTTTTTTTCAGTTTATTGTATAATTTGCAGTGTAGTGTAGTTTTTTAAGGTCGCGGCCCCCCCTGTGCACTTGGTACCTTCCTGAGTACGTGTGCGCAGGAAGGTTTTTTTTCTTTACAGTGACACTGACTGGTGCTGGGGAAGGGAGAGAAGAGGAGAGAGACACTGACTGGTGCTGGGGGAAGGGAGAAGACGAGAGAGACACTGACCGACGCTGGGGGGGAGCGAAGAAGAGAGAGACACAGACTTATGCTAGGGGAGGGGGGAGACACCGACCGACGTTGGGGTCCCTTAAAAATTTCCTCAGCCAAAAAGGGGTCACGAGTGGAGAAAGTTTAAGAAGGCCTGGACTAGAGGATACTTTACAATTGACCAATAGAAAGGTGGTCGGTTGGG
Organism: Nanorana parkeri; assembly: GCF_000935625.1. NCBI lineage: Eukaryota > Metazoa > Chordata > Amphibia > Anura > Dicroglossidae > Nanorana > Nanorana parkeri. The sequence goes on along the minus strand of NW_017306424.1, from coordinate 800,416 downwards.
CGGGGTGTTCAAACTGCTGTGTGTCCTCCGCCCTGTCCTATGTTTGAATCACTCTGTGTTTGACTGTTTGTTGCTTATGTCATTTAATTATCTCCTGGGACGTCTCTGTGTCATTACACATATCAGCCCTCCCATTCAAGCTATCGGAGCAATCCCTGCTGACCCTGTTTCAAGTCCTCATTTGCATGGCCAAGAGGACCTAAGTGAGGACTAGAGGGGACTTTACAATTGACCAATAGGAAGGTGGTCGGTTGGGCCACCTTCAAACTGTTGTTTATAAAAGTGTGTGTGTGCATCCAATAAAAGGAGATTCCTGTTTGAACTTACATACAGCCTGTATTTGTTCTGAGCTATCACCACTGGATACGAACGGCACATAGCTGCAGTTCGAATCCCGAATTATCAGATGACCGACATATCAGACGCTGCGGTCTGAAATCTGAGGAGTGCCGGGAGAGTGGAACCGAGCGAGCAGGGGATCGTTACAAACATATTTTTATTTTACTTACAATTTCTTTTTTTCTACTTCCTGGTCCACTTGGGCACAAATGATGTAATTGTGTCTAAGCATTGCCTCCTGGGAAGGTTACATCAGCAGAGCTTTGATGGAAATCTCATCAGATCTCAGGAAAAGGCATATTCCTCCCCTGAGATGATATCCATCCAAACATGCCTAGCCACCTAAAGACATAGGACCCAGCCGTGATGTTGGTATCATTGTAAACAGCCAGCGCTTGGCTGTCATGTACAAGTCATCTCTATAGCCACCTGATTACTTATACAAGCCTGAGAAGGTAAAGCCCGAAACATCCCCTTTCCCGCAGCAGTATTAGACATATTTTCTGGACTCCCCTGCACCTCCAGGGACCCTGGGGGCCACAATAGAGAACTTTGGGATGGTGAGTGGAAGCAGATGGAGTAATTTCCCATCTGTCGCAATCAGTAGACCTGGACGTTGTCACATTCTTGCTGGCATGGCCAGGTTTACAGCCAATCAAGCATGATCTGTGCTTGATCATCTGTAACTGAGGGTCAGGAAGACATTAGGAGTCTAATAGACCCCTAAAGTGTCTACATAAAGAGTGGAGTATCTGTCAATGCCATCACGTAGGTAACTGTTAGCCCGCTTATGATAGCAATAAAGTTACACAAAAAGTTACACGTTCTATACACTGTGTATTGAATGTAATGATTTACGGGACATGCGGTGGAGATAGGCTCCAAGAGACCGGTCTAACAGCAAACTGGTTTCGAGGATCAAGTGAGTATAACGTTTCTATTTTCCTCCATACACCAAAATGAGCACTAAATCCTTGAAGTGTGGGGGTAGCTCCACGGAAAGGGTTAACAATAACTTTCCCTAAAGTTCTTCTTTAAAGTACTGAAGAGTAGGTCAGCTTCAGAGCCAGGCAACTGGCGTTTTCAGGAAACAAGGTCAGTAACATTAGCCCAATATTTTTCTACTGACTAAGCATTTTTTTCTCCTCACAAAGTTTTACTTCTTCCATTGTTTACTACTGTGGGTTTCTTATTCAGGAGAAGCGGAGTGATAAAAAAAAAAAAAAACTTTGTATTTTCATGCAAGGTCAACATTAACACTTCAACTCTGACATCTATACGCCCCCCTATGGAGCAGAGCAGGTTTTACATTTCTGCTATGGGCGGCTTTATTCTGCAACAACTTTGTATTTACTTGAGATAAAAGTAACAAATATTTTGTTAGGACAAACAAGGCTTTCATCTGCTGATATTGTCTGGCAAAAATAATCTTTTGTATGAAATCCACAGACAGAACCCCCCCCCCCAAAAAACAAAACTAAAACAAATTGCACTTGTTTTAAATTTGATGAGTATTCGTTTTTAAACAAATTGTGTTACTTTAGAAAGAAAATATAAATGTTATTCTGTCATTTGTCCTGTTTAAAATTACACTAAAATCACGATTCCGATATATAGTATTGCAAAGATATTTATAAATGAAAAGAAGGCTTTTCTTCAATTCTGCAGGTTTTTTTAAAGCAACGTTTAAAAAATAAAATGAAAAAAAGATAAATAAGTAATAGACATAAACAAAATGAACTAGCTAAGGGCGGAAACAGAAAGAGGAGATCATTAGGGCTAATCAGGGTAAACTAAGGGCTAGTAAAAGCAGCGTACAGGAACAAGAAGCTTTTCTGGCAAAGAGACTTACACAGTCTCATCTGTCATAGAAATTCTGCCGGCGCGCAATTGTTTTTTTTTTTTTTCGTTAACAAACTTAACTTCCGAACATCAGAAGGTCTGTTTACTTGACATCAGCTGCTGAAATGGCTGTTGTAAAAACACGACAACTCTCAGCTGTCATTTTGAAAGCCAGGGACTGCCTGCAAAAGGAAGGGGAGGGGATAATCAGTGGGGCAGGACCTTGGCATATTAGACCCACCTGGTTCACTTCTATGAAGATTCTCTGGGTATGTGTAGCACACCCAGTGTCCACAACTGGTTAAAGAAACCTGTACTGAGAATGGTTTGGAAAATACCAGTTTACTGGCTCTCATGCTGGAGCAATAATTTGAGTCAATGACCTGGAACAAGTATTTAGATCAGAACTCCAATCTGACCTTTAGGTTTTGAAGGCTTGTTTTGGATCAGTGTCTTAGAAACTCCACAAGGATCTTAACTCCGGATGCCTAATATGAAAATGTTGACCTCCACTCTGAAACTGGACCTCTGGCATGGACCTTCTCTATAATATGTGCTTATATAGTCCACTGTGCTGGGCTGCACAGTGGGCTAGTGAGGGGCTTTTTGGTTCCTTTACACCCAACCCTCACCATAGCCTGTTCATTTATACCTTCTCTATTGTTTAGTGAGGCTTGCCAAAATGCACTCAAGAATGGGTGGTAGGCATGACAAAAATGGAAATGGAAGCTGCCTCTGACATACTGAACACCAAGGGGTCTACATATAAACAATTTACAGAGACATTCGCCCTTCAAATCTCAGTGAACATTCATTCTGTGCAAATTGAGGCAAAAACAAATGTTGTTAGTTTATTTTATTTTCAGGTGAAATGTTTTATTTTTAGAAAATTCCTCATTATGGCCCCCAGATGGAGCTGAGAATCATAGGAACTACCGCTATGCTATGCTATATGTTCTGCAAAGTATCTTCTGAAAAGACAATATACTAAGAACGTTTGTTTTTGCCATACTCGCGCAGAACAAACGTTCACTGAGATTGACAGGGCAAATAGCTCTGTGAATTGTTTAAAAATAAACCCCCAAGGGTCCTTGACAAAAGATAGGTATATGCAGGAATCTGTATGCCCACTTATAAAATCCCATAGCAGCTACTACCTGCAAGATACAGCAGGTCTGTGTTCAGGAGACGGTGGCCGGAGACTGAGGCCTGCTCACAGCTACACTGCAGTACAGGTACCGGTCTACTTCTCTCCTTCTCAGGCATTGAAAGTCCTCCTTGTACAGAAAAATATAACAGGTTTGCTGCTAGAAGCATAGCTGAAGTAAATAATCTACAGGACATGTGTGCTAAGCAAGTTTTACATCTGCAGAAGAATTTATTCAAAATGGACCAAAACAAAAAACTCACAAGAGCCTCTAAAACCAAGGTGAGCAACTCTTGTCCTCCAGCTGTTGTGGAACTAAAAGTCCCATGAGGTACTGCAACACTGACAGTTACATGCATGACTCCCAGAGAGAGAGGCATGTTGGGATTTGTAGCTAAAGCACAGATGGAGGGCCGGAGATGCACGCCCACGCACTAAAAGGACTAAAAGCTCACAGGGGTGCGACATTAAAAAAAAAAAATGGCATTTCCAAACTGGATTTGTTTGAGGTTTCAAGAACCTGTACAAGGAGGACTATCTGGGGAATAATTATCATTTAGATGGATGTGGGCACTGCCGAAAGCTAGACCAAGAGGACCTATGGCAGCCCCACAGCGCCAGATATTATGTATATGTGCATAATGATACCACAGCACAGGGATTGTTGTACTAATGCAGAACTCTCAAAGTATATCTAAAGATATATAGTCAAAACATTTTGTTTCCAGTTAGGATACAGCAGTGCAGTACTGAGTATGGTCATGTTTTTATTGCCTCTTCCCACAAAGACCATACACCCTCCCTAGTTGTCGGGGGTGCACTGTCACGGGGACAGAAAGGAATTAGAAATCCAAAGTGGTACAGTTGTCACCAGAAAAAAAATTGAGGTGAATTCATCTAACAGAAACACCCTTTACAGTGACAACTATGTAAGTGGGCAAGAGAAGGCTTCCCCTCACATTGGAGAGATTTCCAGACTCAGAGACAAATGAGGGGAAATCTTTCCAATGGCACACAGGCAGACAAACAAGGGCCAGTTCACAGCCAAGCATAACATCAATTGCAAGATACCGTGCAATTAACGCATGCAATTGCACAACACACCTAACGTGCATTACTGTACGCTAGGTGCCTTGCCATTCATTTGAGTGGCACCTCAACACACCTCCCAGGTATACGGCCTGGGACACAGACATGATGAATCCAGGTCCGTACACCACCTATGTGCAGCGGTCAAAACTCGGAGCTGAGGGAAGCAGTGTGTGAGGGCGCACCGCTCCTGACTCTCCATAGAGTTGTGTGAGCTGCCCGCACACATCTACCCACAGCTCCGAGCACATCAACAATCGTCCCTTCATGCAGTACGGGGCAACCACCCATGTGAATGAGGCCTAAATAGGTAGGTGTCTCCTAACCTGCCCGTTAGTGGCCAACCCTAGATTTAGACTGCCGAAGAAGAAAATGAAGAAGGAAGCAGCAAATCAGACAAATCAGCACTAGCAGCAACATGTCCAGCACAGCAGGAGGAGAAGAATCAAGCAATCCCTTGTGACTGTGACCTCTACAACTCCAGTTCCCATTTCATTTCTACTTTTCTTGCCCAAAAATGAATGAACACATTTAAAAAGGCACATGTGCAAGATTTCCTTTCACTATTATTAGTCGCAACATTTGTCTACTTTCCAAATGACCTCAGGACACCACACAGACTCAGAGCCGGATTAAACCCACACAGGCTCTTCTAGGCAATGAGAACAGCAGCCATCCAATTAGGCTTCAATAACTAACATCTTTAGAAGCTGTTTTAGTAGAATATAAAAGGTCTGACAAACAGTGCATCCCTTGCAGCATCTGAAATACTTGGGCTGCGTTGGGGTTAAATGTCAGTAACACCGACAGCGAAAGATTAAAGTTGACCCAACAAGTCCCGGTAGCCGCCTAGACACCATTAGAAATCATGTGGCCCTATACAGTCTACATGACAGGACCCCTCACACTCCCCTTCCCTGCAGCTATACAGCCACATGATCAGAGCTGACAGAAGTCCCTTTTCTGCTCTGAACACAGCAGGAGGAGAATTACCAGCAACATTCCATACAATGAGGGAATATACCGAGGTGTAAATCCCTCATCAGATCCTGACATGTCCTTCTTAAAGTCGGGTATGCACTTGTCTATTTTTTTCCTTCAATATGAAAAAAAAAAATAGAACAGATTCCTCCACCAAGGCTTGCGATCGTTGACCGGCCGCTGTCAATACTACCCAAACAGAGCAAAAAGCTGATTGGCTGGCAGCTCCAGTCAGCCAAGAATTTTCCAACCTGCTCCTTCGATCAGCAGATTGAAAGATGTCAGACGGAGGGGTATTGAGTGGCACCCACTGTGAGAAATTCAGCTGGTTCAGGAGGAACCAGCTGAAATTTGTACCGTGTGTACCCTACTTAACGATCCGTAGCCCTCGGTACTCCTGATCCAGCTCCTCCTTGCCTTTCACCATTAGGGTGACAACATGACTGCCACTGTCAGACCTCATCTACACTAGGACTCACCCTGCTTTCGAGCAGACCCCAGGCACCCCTGCTGACCCAATGGGGCCACCTGATAGGGGTTACAAGCGTACTCCTATAATCGGTGTCCCTGCACCTAGATCACAAGGCAGTAAATCAGATTCTGCATCTTCATGGTGTGTTCCCAGAGACTCGTACCATTTTTTATTACATGGTTTCCTTAACAATCCTATTTCAAATCTTATGCTATGATGAACTGCAATAAGCTATACTAACAAATAGGGTAATACTTCATAGAGCAGCAACCAATCTCATATCAGCTTATTGTACTCAGGTAAGTAAAAGTGTCATTCAGATATTCTGGGTTACTGTATGAATATTACACTGTCATCATAGAGAAAAAGGTGAACTGATGTGGGGAAAATAGTATTTTTGTAAACAATTCAATAACCCCAGGTACTTACAACACTATGTAATCCAGCATATGGAATGATTTAACTGATTTGGGAAGATTGAACCTATTCAGAAATTCTCCCAAATGCAACATATGTGACAAAAATTGTTTTTTTTAAACTTTTATAGGAAGCAAAATCTGTTTGCCCAAGCTTCGAGGCCAACTCATCTGTAGCGGCCTCACACTCTGGCTTGGCATTACTATTCAGACTGAAAGCCTATCTCCAGGCAAAACAAATTTCCCTTGCAGTAGGGCTACCCCTGCTTTGCAAGGGTTACTGCTCATTAATGTATAGGAGAGCTGTGTAAAGAACCTTTACTTACCTGATCCCCGCTCTCCCAGTGTTCGACGTTCTCCCCTCTCCCCCTTTACTGTGGCTTGTGGACTGCCCCTTGCCGTCCTCATGTATAATGCAGAGCTATGGGCCCTGCATTAGATGTCATGATATCAGCGGGCCTCCAACCACTGAAGTGACGGGTTGGGGGGAACAGGCTTGGAGCCAGCGGCAGCAGGGATCGGGGAAGTAAATGTCCTTTACTCAGGTACCATAGACATAAACAAGCAGTTAAACCTTGCAGGACGGGGAGAGCCTCACTGCAAGGGAAGCATTTTTTTAAAACATTTTCCCTGGAGAAGGACTTTAGTTAATTTTTTTCATCATAGAGAATTTAGCAGACAGAAGGCTATACATTAACATTTGACTAGTCGCTGACAGCCACAATTTGCACATTCAGACCCAGATTGACACTGACTTGCTAAAATCACTGGGGACCGCTGATGAGAGAGGAAAGAGGGCTCTCTCTTCAGCATTTACTACAAATGGGCAAGTCCATATATGGTGAATGATGTCACTGGGGAGGGAGTGGATCAATGCACTGCACACTACACGTGAAGTAGGCGGGGCAGATGTAGAGGAGGAGGGAGGGGATCAAGGGCTACACAGCAGCGTGTCTGGAAGGCTGGCACAGAGGACGGGGACGTGCAGGTAACGAGAGAGCTGTGTGCAGAGAGCTGCTGCACATATCTGAATACTGAAAAATGGCCTGGATGGGAAGGGGGTTTAACACCGCGGATGTCAACTGGTTAACGCACTTCCTGTCGTTTACAGTATCTGTAGAGGAACAGTGTTGTCACCATAGGACAGGAAGTGTGTTAGGACTACAGAACCCCCTCCCAAACCCCATAACATGGTGGAGATGAAGACACTGCTTAAGATAACACGGAGGAGAGCGCAGAAAAGTACGTGCTCACTGGATTTCTAGCAGTAGCAAAAGGTAGATTTTTTGCAATCATGGAACAAATATAACAAAATGCTCTCAATAGTATATTTAAGTGATAAAAGAGAGCAAATAAGGGAAGTTCATTGTTAGGACTTCACACACTGTAAGCTGTATAAGAAACCAAAAGTTGATATAGTTCTGTGGCATCCATGCTTAAATGAAATAGAAACTTGCCATGAAAGAAATAGAGGCTCTCTGCACACCTCTCCTAATGAAAATGCTACATGTCTGGAAGCCAGGCACCTGAAATTTCCAAAAGAAGTTGAAAGGGAACCTGTGCTTTGCCAATACAAAACAAAGAAACAGATTTGCTTTCATAAAACTCTTACAAAAATCACCTTCTCTTTGTTCACCTTCCACTAGAAATGGAGAAAGGGTACTTCTGAGTATAAGGGATCATGTGACTCATTCCCTCTCTCTCACAGGACAGCGCTGGTGCTTGGCTTTCTGCCATCCTGTTGTGACTTGGATCTTACAAAAGGGCTTAGTCTCTTCACTCCCAGCAGTCAAAAGTGTATGTTCAACTCATTGGACTGGCATTAAAGTAACCCTTTACTGAGAGAGACATGGAGGCTGCCAATTATACTTCTTATTCTGCAAATGTTAGCTTGTTGTCACTTTTGTAGCTTTTTTCCCCCCATTCTGCTGCGTGGGGCTGAACAGGAAAAATCACTTGATTCTCCCTTCCATGCTAAACAGCTTCCATGTGGGAATTTCTCCTGCCAGGTTATTGTATTCTGACAGCCAGTGTCTGCAGCTGTCAGAATACCTGAGTAATTGCGCAAGATTGGCAATCAATGAACAATTTTCAACCTGGCTCCTTTGACAAAAGTTAATTGGAAAATCGACTTGTTGAACAGAGCGGTGTTGACAGGGCTGCACACAGCTCGAATATCAAGCAGTATATGGCCAGCATGACTTTATTTAGACTTTACAGAAATGCAGACTTGTTCCAGGTCAATGACTCTAACCTTATGAACTTGTGCACGATCCAGATCAATAACATCTTCAGAAGAGGATTGGCCTCTCTGTGTACCTGGTAGTGGGCGTATACAGGTGTCTGCTTACATCCGGCTGCCCATAGGGATATATTGCCCTCCATTCTTGATCAGTGTAATCATGGGTCAAAAATGGACTGACAGAATGCTAGAGATAAGTCTAGGTTTTCTGCCAACCCAGTTGGTCTTAGTTCACCCAAGCCTGCTCAGACCTGTGACTGCCACCACCTCCGCCCGACACAATTAATTGTCGAGAGGAGCATTCTCCATCCCACAGCTATACATCACAAAGGGGGTGGGGGGGTATGCCCCTACCACAGCTGCCTTCACTGATTGGGCCAAGAGGGGAGAGCGGCAGTCACAGTTTTGAGCAGGCTTGGGCTAACTATGGTGAACTGGGTTCACACCAAGCCCAGCCTCATCTCTACCAAACACCCGTGTGAAAGGTGCCTGAGATGACATATGCATTTCTAGATCTCTGTTACCTCTTCAGCTCGTTTTCTTCCATCACGCTCCCTTTCATACTGGATCAGCAGCCTTTGATTATCTTCCTGCAGCAGATCCAGTTGGTCCTCTCTCTCCCGAGCCCTGGCAGACGTGGATTCTAAACTTTCCAACACGGACACCATTAATGGCATCAGGCCTGTTACTGTCTCTTGTCCATAGGCCGCTACCAGTTTCTCAAGTTCAGAATAAATACTTCCAGCCAAGGCCGTGACCATTTCATCATAAACTTCTATGGAGTTTCCTCCCTCCACATCATCCCCAAAGATCTCCTCCAGTTTATCATCCATGGTCAACCGCAATTCCGACAAAGTTTCTCTGGCCATTTAATCTTCATGCAGCTTCCCGTGGGAACCCCTGTCATATAAACATAGAGGTAAGAATAAGTCAGTGTACATACACAGCACTCAAACATCAGTTCCAGAACTTCCCATCAGCTGTGATATACAAGACACAATCTTAAAAACATCTGAAGAGCAGAAGAAACAATGTAGAAGATTAGGTGGCCGTACATGTAGTGCTATGTGGCTGATCTAGGTGGCCGTACATGTAGTGCTATGTGGCTGATCTAGGTGGCCGTACATGTAGTGCTATGTGGCTGATCTAGGTGGCCGTACATGTAGTGCTATGTGGCTGATCTAGGTGGCCGTACATGTAGTGCTATGTGGCTGATCTAGGTGGCCGTACATGTAGTGCTATGTGGCTGATCTAGGTGGCCGTACATGTAGTGCTATGTGGCTGATCTAGGTGGCCGTACATGTAGTGCTATGTGGCTGATCTAGGTGGCCGTACATGTAGTGCTATGTGGCTGATCTAGGTGGCCGTACATGTAGTGCTATGTGGCTGATCTAGGTGGCCATACATGTAGTGCTATGTGGCTGATCTAGGTGGCCATACATGTAGTGCTATGTGGCTGATCTAGGTGGCCATACATGTAGTGCTATGTGGCTGATCTAGGTGGCCGTACATGTAGTGCTATGTGGCTGATCTAGGTGGCCGTACATGTAGTGCTATGTGGCTGATCTAGGTGGCCATACATGTAGTGCTATGTGGCTGATCTAGGTGGCCATACATGTAGTGATATGTGGCTGATCTAGGTGGCCATACATGTATGGCTGATCAACCATAAATGCAGACACTTCATTAAAACTGATCATACAATGATCTGCATTACAATTGGTCCCCTGGCACACATATTTGTTCAAGTGATCAGAAACAAATCGACAAAATTCTAAATCAGTCAAGAGCTCGCTAACTCGATTAAGTGGAGGGTTTCTAGTTCTATATGATCAGATCAGGTATATCAAAATGATCATGTCGATATGTGAGTGGCCACACAACAATGAAGTATAGACTCTACAGATATCTGACGATCTAGGAGCTGCAGCTGATCACTGTCAGTGCCGAGTGATCCTTCCTCTATCTATACCCACACAAGCTTCCTTGTAAAGTTTTGTCAAGTCAGCAGATCTCCCGCAGATTCTTCATTGTAGGGACCTCAGAATGCTCGTCATCGGAAGTTTGTGACAGCTGAGTAATGTCATAGTGGACAGGTCCCTCGTCTCCGTGTTTTCCTGGCCATCCCATGTGATCCCGATCCCCTTGTAGCAGTCATGCAGCTCCCAGATCCACTGACACTGTGGTGTAACTTACATGAGTCTCAGGACGGGGAGGGGGGAAGGAGGGGGCCTGAGACTGTCGGCTGAGTGGCGGGCAGCACGGGCCAATCAGCATCTTGCTCCTGGAAGGTATTGGCCAATCGCAGGAAACTCCAGGTTGGAAGTTACAAGCAGCTTCCTGAGCTCTGCAGAGTCTAGGAGGTGCGGGGAGGAGATAGAGGCTACCTTATGGGGGAGTCATGTGACGGCCGGCTCACGTCACGTGACCAGCGATTGGCATTGGACACCTGGGGAGCGGAGAGAGCGGGTGCTCTCCTCCTCCTCATGCTAACCTTTCCTTGGGGTGGAAGGATGGGCGAGCGCAGCTGTTGTGACCAGCAAGCCAGGAATAGGAACAGCATGAGCTCTGAGGTCACTGCATAGCTCTAATATGGAGGGACAGTCCTTATTCTGGACCCCGATCCCTCTGTCCTTCCTCAGGATGGGGAGGGGGTCTGAAGCATTAAAGCTGAACATCAGGCATATATAAAAGGCACAATTGAATGCAGCTTTGTATTCATACACACCATTAAAGGGTCAGTGCATTTATTCTTTGTGCCCCCCTGCTGCATCCTCACCACATTCCCCCCTCACCATCCCCCTCAATCAATGTAATCTTACCAAGATCCAATGTGCGCAGTCTCCCAGGATCATTTACATCCCACGCTGCAAGTCTTCTAGACTTCCTATGGGACTTGTCTACCTAGCCTGGTAACAAGCCCCATAGACTTCTACGGTCCTCTGTTGCACAGCCAGGAAAATGCAGACTTATGGCACAGGATGTTACCAAACACAGGAGGCTGTGAGTGTCTAGACACTAAAATCTTTAAATGTCATGTTTAAATACAAGCAATGTGAGAACCTACATTTTACTTGGTATTGGCCTGTTGATGTCCCTGTACAACAGGGCTCAGACTGGAGGAGAAGCGATCAGATCCGCTTCAGTGCAAGGATAATATTGATAGGACAGAAAAATGAGCTCATCAGTATGCTGCTTCTCCTTTCACTCTCGATTCAAAGGCTGGGGGAGGGACAAGACCTGTAACTGTTCCTGAACTGCACAGAAAATGCAGGTCTCCTGACTGCCAGATAGGACTGTCCAGTGTGACAAGACTGTGTACACCTCAAGAATAGATGGACAGACGTACAAGCAGGTATAAGAGCTCCCCTTCATGTATCTTATCTGTGAATTCAGCTGTTTGCCTGGTGTTCAGGTTTAGGCCCCAGTCACACCTGATCACTTTGTAGCTTGAAGTTACAAAATGCTAAGTATTAAAAAACCCTTGTATTGTATGGATCCTGATCATACCTGAGCACTTTGTAGCTCAAAGCTGTAACAAAAATGAAAAATCCCATTGTATTGTATGGTGCCTGTCCACACCTGAGCACTTTGTAGCTCAAAGCTACAAAAAAAATCCCATTGTATTGTATGGTGCCTGTGCACACCTGAGCACTTTGTAGCTCGAAGCTATAACAAAAATGAGAAATCGTATTGTATGGTGCCTGATCATACCTGAGCACTTTGTAGCTTGAAGCTGTAACAAAAATTAAAAATCCCATTGTTTTGTATGGAGCCTGTTCGTACCTGAGCACTTTGTAGCTTGAAGCTATAAATAAAATGGAAAATCCCATTGTATTGTATGGTGCCTGATCATACCTGAGCACTTTGCAGCCCAAAGCTATGAAAAATCCCAGCCTGGTCATACCTGAGCACTTTGTCGCTGGAAGCTATAAAAAAGAGGAAAAATCCCATTGTATTGTATGGTGCGTGTCCAACCCTGAGCACTCAAGCGTCTGAAGCAGAACACTCATCACTCCAAAAAGTACAAGAGCTTCTTTTCAGGCAGGATGAAGCTTTTCACCTCAATGGTGTGCCTGGAAAACATGTCTGTTATCAAAGACAACACTGTATGTAAAGAAAAAAGTTTTGCTGTGTCCAGCAGATGAAAAGTCTGCTTTTTAAAAAAAAAATTAAAACAATAAGCTAGAACAGTGGTTCTCACCCTGTGTAACCTCAGGACCCACATTTGTCCTTGGTCATTAAAGTGACATTAAACCCTCAGATTTTTTAACATAAACCAATACTGTAATGTGCGCCTTACTGTAATCCATGCTTGTTTCCCTTCTCTTTGCTGCTCTTCCTTTTAAATCCACAACTCTTCTCATGCTGGGGGAGAACTTCCCTGTGCAGCTGAGTGCCTCTTCCTGTAGTGCTGGCTCAGGTTGTGAACCTTCACACAGACACCATGTATCCATTCCAGAGACAAGGCAGTCTGCTGCAAAACAGAAGTTCTGCCCCAGCATGAGAAGAGATACAGATTTAAAAGGAAGAG
>NW_017306424.1:744929-787299 GCF_000935625.1 Nanorana parkeri | reverse complement strand
GGCGGAGGGAGCCACTGCACCGGCGGCCGTAAAATTCTAATTGCGGGGCCAGTGACGGGCCCCCTGACGGCCGCAGGCAGCGCGTTCGGGCCCCACAACCGTTATTGGGCCCGGGGGAAGTGCCCTCTTTGCCCTGCGTTAAAGACGGCCCTGGATAGGAGATCAGTACACAATCTTCCTCTCCAGTCCCTGAATGCAGGAAGTGATGTATATTAAATCACTTCCTGCATTCAGTGCCACAATCCAGCTACAGGAGCTGATGAAGCAGATCTCTGGGGGTCCCTAGAAGACATTAGGGTTCTTGGAGACCCCTGATATCTACATAAAGAGGGCCTGTCATGTAAATTGGCTATCACATAGGGGGCTTCTTAGCCCCCTATGTGAAAGCAATAAAGTTGTGTGAAAAAAAAAGTATTATAAAAAAATAAAGAGGCATAAGGCCCCCGCCCCCCACGTGCACACGCAGATATGCTTCGGGTGTGCCTACATGCAATTGCACCTTTTGTGCCGCACATGATATACATCACCACGAACGTTGGAGTGAGAGCAATAATTTTAGGGTCATTAATAACCAATAACACTAAACTGATAAGCAATATAAGCGTTTAAAGCGTTGCCTATGGTCAGTTTTCGGTGTGGTCGTTTGCTGCGATTTTGCGGGCGCGCACAATTTTAAAGCTTGACATGTTTGGTGTCTATTTACCCGACGTGACCCCGTCTTTGATATTTTACCACAAATATGGGTAAGAATAAATGTTTTATAACATAACGGAGGGAAAACATTTTTTTATGTGAAATGTACAGTACTTTTTTCATTTTATAGTAAAAAAGTACCACCCTCAGTGGTGATTATATACCACCAAAAGAAAGCTCTATCTGTCCCCAAAAAATGTTACCATAAATTGCAAGCCGATAGTCTGGTCATGCTGACTGGTGACATTTTTGACTGACTGGTGAGACACCCTAACATTTTTCAAGCCCTGCACATAATAAAATAAAATGCAAACAATAATTAAAAATTAACTGCATAAATTGCATATTTTAGGTCAAGCGTTTTTAATTCCAGCAGCCATTTCTGTCTCATATCTAAATTCTACATATAACTTTACACAAAACCCTGACCCTATGGAAGTAACGCACAGAGTGCAGAGCTCCGAAGTAAGCAACGCATAGAGTGCAGGGGTAAGATGTAAGCAGAGCACATAGTGCAGGGTAGAGCTGCAACAGTTAATCGATTAATTCAATTAAAATCGATGATTGAAAACGTTGGCAGCGTTTTCGATCGTCGATTCGTCGGCTATCGATTGATTAGACTGTTCGGGGCTCCGCACTAAGCCTATGTCGTGCGTCACGCGTCACATGCTGCTCCTGACGTGCCCACCGCACAGGCCGCAGCCGCCGCATAAGCCACGCCCACCGAACAGGCTACGCTGAGGACATGCGTCTGGCCCTCTCCTCCCGGCGAGCTTCCCGACTCGCCGCTGCCCGCCGATAACCAACAACGCCGCTGCCCGCCGACAACGCCGTCATTCAAAGTAAGTCGAGATCAGCCGGGAGCTTTTTAATGTTTCCTGTTGTGTTTTTGTTTTTTTAAGCGGCACACCGCAGAACATTAGCAGCTATAGAAGAACAACAAATCCCAGCAATAATACATTAAACAGCCTGTATAATGTATAATTGCTGGGATTTGTTGTTCCTCTATAGCTGCTGGTATTCTCCATCGCGCTGTATAATGTATTATTGCTGGGATTTGTAGTTCCTCTATAACTGGTCAGTGGTAATCTGCATTGCACAGTAAAATCATTATACAGCGCACTGCAGTCAGCTGGATTTTTTTACATAGAACATTTTTAGCAGCAGATGAAAACAATGAGGGCCCATTCACACTATAAAGAGTGCGTTCCAGTGCATTCAGCCTCTGGAACGCAACTCGGCCAGATCACTTTGTTTTGGGGTGGAGGGGGCGTGACGGTGCATTGAAGTGAATAGCACCGTCACCACGCCGCCGGCCCGCAGTGCGATCGCCAGCACCCAAACACGTGGCAAATTAGTGTCTGCATTCCGGTCCAGTGCGATCTACAAAAAAGTATTTTTGCAGATTGCACTGGACCAATGCGCAAGCACTAATATTCCATGCGTTTGGGTGGTGGCTGTGATGCTATTGACTTCCGCCACGCCCCCTCCCATCCCAAAACAAAGTGAGCTGGCCGGGTTGCGTTCCAGAGGCAAAACGCACTGGAGCGCACTCTTTATAGTGTGACTGGGCCCTGACAACAGTATTTTTTTTAAAAGGATGATTTTTTATTTTTTTTGTAGCATGCATTTTCCTTTTTTGAAGAGGGGTGCTTCACTTACCTGATCTCTCTGCACCTGCTGCTCCTGATCGAGGGGTTAACTCCCTGTGTCCCAGACCTTTCTTACCCTCTGATGGTATCGGCCTCCTCCTTGCTCTCCTCCAAATCCGATGCCACGGCTGGATGCTGGAGGAGCGGGACCCTCTGCTCTGCATGTCGATGGAACCCGGCGGGCTCTCTCATCTCTCAGGGAAGGAAGGAAGTGGCGCTGCTGGCACCCCATTCTCCCCGTGAGACCCGCGGTGTCAGATGGGGGGAGGGGCGGGGATTTGCGGAGGCCGCAGGCGCCCCATTCTCCCCACGAGGCCCGCAGTGTCAGATGGGGGGAGGGGCAGAGATTTGCGGAGGCCTCGGACGCCCCATTCTCCCTGCGATGCCCGCAGTGTCAGATGGGGGGAGGGGCGGGGATTGTGCGGAGGCCGCGGGCGCCCCATTCTCCCCGCGATGTCCGCAGTGTCAGATGGGGCGGGGATTGTGCGGAGGCCGCGGGCGCCCCATTCTCCCTGCAAGGAAATTGCAGCTCCCCTCTGCCCAGGGACGGACTCGCCAGAGTCAGGTGCGGTGAATCTGCAAAAGTGAGTTAGGCGGCCGCGAGGCCCTCGTGAGAGCGAGGCCTTCGGCGACCGCCTAACTCGCCTAATTAGAGAGCCGCCTCTGCACCCAGTCTCCCTACCTTATGAGAACTGGAGTGGATACTCAGGCTGGGATCCAGTGTGGCTGCTGTGCTGTGACAGAGCTCCATCCATGAGTGCTTTGCTTGTACAACCCCCTTGCGCACCCTGTAGAGATGTCAGGAGCCAGAATGTGACGTCACACCGGTCCAGGCACCTCTACAGGACATGCGAGGAAGCTGTAAACAATGCATGTGTGGAGCTCCCTCGCGGCCATAGCTCCACCCCACCTTAAGCTGATACTCTGCTCCAAGTAGCGTATGAATGGCTGCTTCGTGCGGGTACTGACAGTGATGTGTTAGGGGGAGGCTGAGAAGCCCAGGTGTGAACCGGGCATTAGGGTAACGGGAGGACACAAACTAGCGTCCTCCCGTCACCCTAAGCTACAGCTTGCGGTATAGTGAGACGCCGCAGCTGAATCGGATCCCGACAATTATGCCTGGATCCGCCCAGCTGCGTGAGTGACAGCTGGCTCTGCCTATCTAGAGGCAGAGCCAGCTGTACCCGCCCCCTCCCCCGTCCTATCCGCAAGTCAGCGCTGGCGGAGCGGGGAGGGTGGAATCCAGTCCCTCCTCTGTCACGGCAGAGAGCCGTGACAGGATAGAGAAGTGAGCGAACGCCGGTATGTGTTCGCTCACCTCCCAATCTACTGAGCCGACCTGTGACAGTCTCATTGTCACAGGTCGGCTAGAACTATGAGGTGAGTGAAAAGCACTCACCTCATAGTTCTCCTTTAAACCTAATTTGCCATATAGTTTACCAGTCATACAGAGCATTCAGATGTGCCTGTAAGTTGGAGACATCCTGTAAGGACTGTATTCCACTACATAACTTGGTGTCATCTGCAAACACAGAAATAGTACTTTTATTCCCAAATTCTATATAATTTATAAATAGGTTAAACAGTAAGGGGCCCAACACTGAACCATTGATCACCACTCTCTGAATACAGTCTTTAAGCCAGTTATCCAATTACAGACTGAATATTCTATACCTACTGACCTTAACTTACACAATAGCCTTCTGTGGGGAACTGTGTCAAATGCTTTTACAAAGTCCAAGTATGCTATAGCCACAGCCAGTGGCGACTCTAGGAACAATATATAGGGGCGGCACATAAGATACCACAGTCAAAATGGTAATAATTTTTACCACTAAATCATACCACTAAAAAGAACTAAAGACGTATATATAAATAAGAGAGTAATGTGGTATGCGATGATACCTTTTTATTGTACTAACCTAATACTTAAGACGAGCTTTCAAGAGTTTTTCTTTCTTCCTCAGGTATTGCTTCAGACTTGAGAAAGAGGAAAACTCTCAAAAGCTTTTCAATTTCAGCAAACACCAGGGCTGTGTAAATAATCACCTATAGCGATAGAGGAATACAAACCGCAGCAATACATTATACAGAAAAGCAGAATACCACCTGCTATAGAGGACTACAAATCCCAGCAAAACATAGAGCAATGCAGAATAATACCACCAGCTATAGAGGACTACAAATCCCATCAATACATTATACAGCCTTGCGGAATAATACCATTAGCTATAGAGGACTACAAATCCCAGCAAAACATAGAGCAATGCAGAATAATAGTATATACATTTGCCACATACTCTGTGCTGCTGCTCTACTCTGGGGTTCTGGCCTAATGTATTGGGCAGAGCTTGTCAGGAGGGGTGGGGAGGGTCTTAGTAAGGGGAGATGTGCGGGTGGCAGAAGCGCTGTAAGCAGGCATTGCGTGGCTTCCCAGAAGGCTGTCGCAAGGTCCCCAGCCAGACCTAAGACACCTAAGTCAATTTGAAAAATGTAAGTGCTGGTATCGGTTTCTAGTATTGGGACAGAGGTCAGTTATAATGAAGAGTGCATTGGTCAATGTATCGCAGGGTGCGGAGGTCAGTAATGTAACGCAGAGCGCGGATGACAGCAATGTAACGCAAAGTGCGGATGACAGCAATGTAACGCAAAGTGCGGATGACAACAATGTAACGCAAAGTGCGGAGGACAGCAATGTAACGCAGAGTGCGGAGCACAGCAATGTAACGCAAAGTGCGGAGGACAGCAATGTAACGCAAAGTGCGGAGGACAGCAATGCAGCGCAGAGTGCGGAGGACAGCAATGTAGCGCAGAGTGCGGATGACAGCAATGTAACGCAGAGCGCGGATGACAGCAATGTAACGCAGAGCGCGGATGACAGCAGTGTAACGGAGAGCGCGGATGACAGCAGTGTAACGCAGAGTGCGGATGACAGCAATGTAACACAAAGTGCAGATGACAACGGTGTAAAATAGAAAGGGACTTACAGTTTTGATGTGCTAGATCATGTGCTCTGTCATGCCCTCTTCTTCCTCTACGGGTGGTGGGTGGTGGGGGGAACAGCGATGTTTCTCCCATGTGAAGCCCCAAGCAGCCTTTTACATTTGCCACATACTCTGTGCTGCTGCTCTACTCTGGGGTTCTGGCCTAATGTATTGGGCAGAGCTTGTCAGGAGGGGTGGGGAGGGTCTTAGTAAGGGGAGATGTGCGGGTGGCAGAAGCGCTGTAAGCAGGCATTGCGTGGCTTCCCAGAAGGCTGTCGCAAGGTCCCCAGCCAGACCTAAGACACCTAAGTCAATTTGAAAAATGTAAGTGCTGGTATCGGTTTCTAGTATTGGGACAGAGGTCAGTTATAATGAAGAGTGCATTGGTCAATGTATCGCAGGGTGCGGAGGTCAGTAATGTAACGCAGAGCGCGGATGACAGCAATGTAACGCAAAGTGCGGATGACAGCAATGTAACGCAAAGTGCGGATGACAACAATGTAACGCAAAGTGCGGAGGACAGCAATGTAACGCAGAGTGCGGAGCACAGCAATGTAACGCAAAGTGCGGAGGACAGCAATGTAACGCAAAGTGCGGGGGACAGCAATGTAACGCAGAGTGCGGAGGACAGCAATGTAACGCAAAGTGCGGAGGACAGCAATGCAACGCAAAGTGCGGAGGACAGCAATGTAGCGCAGAGTGCGGATGACAGCAATGTAACGCAGAGCGCGGATGACAGCAATGTAACGCAGAGCGCGGATGACAGCAATGTAACGCAGAGCGCGGATGACAGCAATGTAACGCAGAGCGCGGATGACAGCAGTGTAACGGAGAGCGCGGATGACAGCAGTGTAACGCAGAGTGCGGATGACAGCAATGTAACACAAAGTGCAGATGACAACGGTGTAAAATAGAAAGGGACTTACAGTTTTGATGTGCTAGATCATGTGCTCTGTCATGCCCTCTTCTTCCTCTACGGGTGGTGGGTGGTGGGGGGAACAGCGATGTTTCTCCCATGTGAAGCCCCAAGCAGCCTTGATGCGTCTTCTCTGTCCCTAATCTGCTAAAATACATGAGCAGCCAATGGCAGTGCTGCACTCTCCCTCTTAGCCAATAGCAACTGGGGTGGACGGAGGGAGATACAAGTGGTTGCCGAGTGCTGAGGAGCCCGTACAGCAGGGGTCTCAAACTCAATTTAGTCGGGGGCTACTGGACACATTTTTTAGTCCCGTGGGGGCTGCTACTATATACGGTACAGTGTTAATGTCTGTACATGTTACAAGCAGCAACTGTAACCCATTCAAATTAATGATTGGGTGACAGCTGCTGCATGTAAATGCCTGCACACCGCATGTGTGAAAGGATTACAAGCAGTTAGGAATCTGTCACTATCCCTGGTTACACGATTGTGTATCCAGGAAAAGTGATTGTTTTTGTAATTGCATGTAATCATATCGCATACAATTACATACGGTATGCAGGTGTGTACATGCAGCGGCTGTCACCCGATCATTAACTTGAATGGTCCAAGTATCCTATATCCACAGCCATTCCTTTGTATAGTTTTCTGCTTACTTCCTTATAAAAAGAAAGTAGATTTGTGTGACAACTTTAATATTTTGTGAATCAATGCTGCCTATCGCATATAATAATATTTTCTAGCAAAAGCTTGTATATGTGATCCTTTATCAAACTCTCAAGTATCTGCCCAAATATAGAAGTTAGGCTTAGAGGTCTGTTGTCTTGGTAAAGACTTTGATTCTTTATAGTCATCAAATTGGCCTTGCGCCAATCCATTGCTACGAAGCCAGTCATTAGGGAGTCTCTAAGAATTAGATACAATGGCTTTGAAATAATAAAGTTACATTTTTTGAGGACACATTGATGTAAGTCATCGGGCCCAGGTGCTTTGTTCACCTTAATTTTGTCTGTTTCTGGACCATATCAATAGTCAGCCATTGTGGTTTAGTAGAGGCTGTGGCACTGGCATCCCCATTATGAACTTGAGTTCCTCTGGTTCCTTTGTGTACAAAAAGCTGAAGAAAGTATTTAATACATTTGCCTTCTCTTAATCCCCAATCAGCAACTTTGAGTGATCTTGTAAGTGGCCTACATGCTCAGGCTAGATTTTTTTTTAACTATTAATATATTTAAAGGAATTTTTTTCCTTTATACATATTTTAGTATATTCTTTGTAACTTTCAAATGACAAGTGTTCCTTAATTTTTATGTTTTTAAATGGCCTTTTCTTATTCTTTATGGCTTTTTTATCATTGGATGTCAGCTTAAGTTAAATTAAATCATGTTATGGTCACTGCTACACAGATTTTCTTTTATATGAACATTTGTGATAAGCTCAATATGGTTCATGATTAACAAATCCAGCAAATCATCATTTCTATTTGGGGCTTGTTCAACCTGTACCAAAAAATTGTCTTGCAATACATTTATAAAGATTCACTCTTTTATTGTTATGGTACCATTACGCCAGTCAATGTCAGGATAGTTAAAAGCTCCCATTTTATTACCACTGTCCCAGCCCTTTCTGTCTGTGTAACGAGCTGAGTCTCTACCTCTTCATTAACACTGGGGATCTGTAACAAACACTGATAATTACCTTTACAGCATGCACACCCATATGTATCTCCACCCAAAATGCCTCCGCACTTTCACTGACAGACGCCACCACCCTTTCATTTTACCTGGTTTTTGCAAAAGAGAGCATAGCCAGGAATATTAGCAGACCAATCATGTGACGAACGAAGCCAAGATTCAGCAATGAAATCATAGTGATCCTCATGCACTAAAGCTCATCTATTTTGCTATTTTAACTCTCTTATTTTACTTGGAAGACTTCTGCCATTAATGGACAAACACTTTAAATCCTTTGTTACATTTTTTACTTGTAATTACTGTATCTTTTTCTGTAGTACAAATAGCACTGTGATTTCCTATCGCTTATCAGGTCTGCAGGAAGCATGTGCAGACCTGATAGGCAACTCAATGACCAACCTAATCACTTCCAGCGGGTTCATGTAAATACACAAACACGGCTGCCGCTGGTATCGTTTTAAACAGCAGACGATTGCTGTTTAAATACAAGCAATCCGGCGTCTGTACAGGTGCCGGATCGCTTGTACGGTGTGACGTGCACCTCCGCCGCCACTGGTGCTGCCGTCTTCCCAGGCTCCGCTGTCCCCTATGCGATCCCGGGACCGGCATGGTGGGTCTCCCCTGATGGATCCGAGATAGATCAGCAGACCTCAAGTGCATTACATCACTTTCAGTGTCAATGGGCACATTCTCTGGCTCCTAGAGCCAGAAAAAGAAGCTGGTAAAGCAGATCTCTGCTTTATCAGCTTGTTTGGGGTCCCTAGGTGACATTAGGGGTCTGAAAGACCGCTGATGTCTCCATAAAGAGGACCTGTCACATTATATTTGCTATTACATTGGAGGCTTGTCAGGCCCATCAATCACTGTTAACACTAAACTGATGAGCCGTAAAGCGTTGCCTATGAGAAATTTTGGTTATTGTAGTTTTTTGCGGTTTCATGGACGCACGCAATTTTAAGGCTTGACATGTTGGGTATCTATTTACCCAGTGTGACCCCATCTTTTATATTTTACCAAAAAAAATTGATATTATATTCTGTATCTGTGCACTAAATTTCATTGAGTGTACTTTATCCTAAAAATACTTGTTTGATAAACATTTGCACAAACACCGTGCAACGTACAAAATTGCACGTTTTATTCTACAGGGCCTCTGCTTTCAGAAAATATATCATTGGGGGTTTGAAGCGGTTTTCTAGCCAAAAATTCAGATTTTATCATGTGTGTGCAAATGTAAGAAATTGCTCCGGGCAGCAAGTGGTTAAGGAGCTCACAATGCTGATGCTAATTGCGAGGCAGTGCTGTTAATAAAAGGATCACCAAGCAAGAAACTTTACAACAAATTCACAAATAATGATTTGCTTTGTATACAGTGAAGTGTGATTTTATACATACTGAAAAATAGATTTTGGGTTTAAACTTTAAATGTAAAAAGTAATTGTTCTAACATATGGTATACCACTGATATCCTTCCACATGTCATCTCCTAGTCTGCCTACTAGTTTTACTAGATTTGTTGTAATGTCCACAATCTTGCTGTTTGTGTAACATGACCAGTTGCGAAAGGCAAATTTCCTGATCTAGTCTCCCTAATTTTCTTCCTGTTTGTTATCTTTATTTAGCAACTTGCTTTTTTTTTGTACAGTAAAGTGTCAAACATCCTATTTTCTAGTGTGCTCCATAGCCTGGCATGCAAGCACATGATTGCAGTGTTTATCTACATATGAGGTTTCATGCCCACCTGCTGATATAGGGGAACCTACTGAGGCAAGATTGCAAAAGAAGGCAGAGCTCACCATTTGAATTTGCAGGTCCTGTTGAAGGCGAATAACTGTCCCCTGAAATGGAATGTATGCTTAGCCTCTTGTTATGAGCAAGAATTTCGTTTTCCTTGTTAAATAATCTAAAAGCCAGTAAAGACTGCAATGATAGTTTTGTTCAACAGGGCTTCGTCTGATGTTAAAACAGGTGAGTTAGTTTTTATTTCAGCGATCATACGATTTCATGTATGTGCAATCATACAAGATAATTAAGCAAAAAAAAAGACAATTTTTACAAAGCAATATTGTTTAGAAAATATGTGACAGGTCAAGGGTCATCCATCCTGTTTCCTGATGTAGGAAGTGTAGTGCAGTTTATAGTGCAGTGCTGTTATTAAGGATTTTAGTATCTTGATGAAGGTTTTACTAACAATGAACAGTATTTTCTGTATTTTGGACAGGGCATTATCCAGTTGCGTCAATACAATCAAAGAAAAAGAAGCAGACAAACTTTTATAATTGTGCAAGGTCACTGAAAAGTACTTTAAAGGAGAATTATGAGGCAAGTGATTTTCACTCAGCCTCATAATCTGAGCTGACCTGTGACAATGAAACTGTCACAGGTCGGCTCAGTAGATCGGGAAGTGAGCGAACAAATACCGTCGCTCGCTCACTTCTCGATCTATCCCTGTAGAGAGCCGCGACTGTCACTCACGGCTCCATGCAGCAATTCCCCCCCTCCCCTGTCCGATCCTCCAACGCTGACTGGCGAAACGGACGGGGGAGGGGCGGGACAATCCCGCAGCTGGGTGGATCCAGACAGTATTGTCGGGATCCGTCCCGGCTGCACCGTCTCAGTATACCGCGAGCTGTAGATCGCGATATACTGAGCTTTGGGTCACGGGAGAACGCTAGTTTGTGTTCTCCCGTGACCCTTAGGAGAACTATGGGGAAAAGCACTGACCCCGTAGTTCTCCTTTAAAGTGGAAGTAAATTAGGATAGGGTTTTTTTTTTTCTCATTTTTAAAGCCACCTTGAGGTGTTTTCCCTAATGTGTTTTTATGCACTGCATATTAGCAAGTTATGGCCTACATACCTTGTAAATGATCCCCTCCAGTGCTGTGCAGTGTCTTCTCTCCCTTCTGGCCCCGATGCTACTTCTTCTGGGTTTGGCATCTTCGGGCCTCTAGATTGGCCATCTGGCATGATGCAAGTTCTGCACGGGAGTTACTTCATCTCGGCATGCTGGGTCTGCGCACTAAGCTGCACATGAAAAGAAAAAAATGCTAACAGGCAAGAGGAGAAAACCTACCTGTCAGCAATTTTTTAGCAGATCACTTTAATTCCACTTTAAAGAAAGCTTCCTGTAGAGAAATGTTGGGGCTGTCATCTCTGTATTTGTGTTCTGCAAATCCCCTAACAAAAATTGCAGGCAAAAACATCACATGAAATGCCAAGATCATACTGCGGCTTGCAATTACTCACATCTTCCAATTGAAATTAATTCACAAAAAACTTTGCAGAAATTGCTCAAGATGCATACGATTTGGAGCGCGTGCCACTGCCTTGTGAATGATGGCTTAATTGTGTCACTAAAATTACAGCCTAACACCTCTTTTCTTAACATCTACAGATGCTGTTGCTCCACTACTGGAGATCCAAACATATGCAGAGCACAAAAGTCCTTCTTAATGCAATTACATCATCTCTGTTGTGTTTGAATTGTGCTGACTTTCTCGGAATTGCCTTCCACATGTCTGCCCAAGGTAATATCCAATAATGAGGTAAAATTACTGAAGGAGTAGAGGCGGGCTGTTTACTTTGCAAAGTGAAAGTTAGTTAAAAAAAAGGTGAACCTTAACTTTCACTTTCCAATCATATGTGAAGAAAAATAAAAAAAAAGGATTTTTGCTAGCGCATGATTGGGTATTTAGTTGAACACAGGTTCACCTTATTCATTCAATTTCATTCTGCAAAGGCTCTACTCCATTATTAAATCAACCCTATTGTGTTATGCGTGTTGTAAGTCTTCTGCAAAATGCATTATTGAAATATCTACCTAAGCCAAAGACAATGCAGTATTATTAAAAAGCATACAAAGTACTTGGTTTTCTAAATGCTCTTTTTTGTCTTCATATAAATAAATAATATATTTACAGAGAATAAAAGAGAATACAAAAAACTCTTGCTCTAGGGTAACATAAACGTGGAAAATGAACAGGTAGAATATTTGCATCTCCCCTATTCTGTAAGCAGACACACAATACACACATATTTTAAGAATATTACATGTGTACATTTGCATTTTGATTCACCCATTGCTGCCTATAGTACAAAATATAAAGAGTCCTATCCTCGATCATCACCATTTAGTTGTTGAGCATCCACTGGTATTTCATGTGCGTTTTTGACGCGTTTTTACCGCGTTCCGTTTTTATTTGTTTGGAGTGGGGCTGTCAGTATGTTTGCTGCAGTGCGGTGCATTTTCCGCGCATTTTCGCTGTGTTTGTGATGCGTTCGTGCATTTCCGGACCGGACAAAATGTGACATGCAGTATTTTCTCTGTCCGGACTGGAACGGACTGCACACGTGAGAACTGTTGCACATTAAAAAAACCATAGGGATACATTGGGTTGCATTTTGGGTGCATGAGCGCACGGATCTGGTCTGGACAGAATCCGGACGTCGTGTGAACAAGCCCTTAAGGTGGATTTCTCTGGGCTAAAGAAAGTTTACCATACAAAGTGTGCCATGGTGTCACAGGTATTGGTGGACATATTGATAGCTGGGTGTTCCTAATTGATATGGGTTATAGTGAAACACCTTCACATTTTCCAACATCAGCTACCTTTGTGGCTCTCAGCATTCATGGGAAGTTGGTGCTGGAAGTGTGATCACAGGTCTGCACTTTGTGTTTTTTGCAGAGCACTGCCGTTCAATGATGTGCAGCACAAAGCATTGATGTGCAGAGACAGAGTGTACACTTTATACAGTGCCAATAAAGTTGTAAAATAAAAACAAAGTTAATAATGCCTTCCTTGCATTGTAACAATGCAAGGCACCATGGCTCACTGCTGCCACCAAGCGGACACTAGCTGCATGGTAAAACACTTTGCTTTACCATAAAGCTAGTGTAAACAAGCCCATTAGACTTCAGAAAACCTCTCTATATGTTTGTTGTGTGTTCCCATTCACACAGCAAAACAAAAATAATAATAAAAAAAAATGATTTGTTACCTTTTTTAAATGTTTTGTTGCAGCAGGCAACATGGCTGATTGCAGGTTTTTCTGAGCATCTTTACAGTGATCTGTTCTTTTAGAGAGAATTAGGACTTAAATTAGTGGATTGCGTTTTTTTCATTAACTTCATTATCATACAGTACAGAAGCCAGGGTTGTAATCCTTTAAATGAGAACTATGAGGTGAGTGATTTACACTCTTTCTTATATTTAGAGCCGACGTGTGACATTGAAACTGTCACACGTCGACTCTATAGATCGGGAAGTGAGCCAACACATACCATCGCTTGCTCACTTCACGATCATCTGCCCGCAGAGATTGGTGACTGTCAGTCACCGCTCCCCGCAGGGATCTCCCCCTTCCCTCTCTGATCCTCCAGCTCTGACTGGAGGAACGGACGGGGGAGGGGGCGGGCACAGCTGGCTCTGCCTCTAGATAGGCAGAGTCCGATGTCAATCAGCCAGCTGGGTGGATCTTGACAGTATTGTCTGGATCTGTCCCGGCTGCCACGCTCTCTGTACATAGCGGGCAATAGCCCACTATATCCTGAGCTTTGGGTCATGGGAGGAGGTTAGTACATGTCCTCCTATCACCCTAAAGAGAACTATGGGATAAAAAGGTTACCCCATAGTTCTCTTTTAACCCTTTTTTTAGGATAGGCAGTGTTCAGATCTACTTTATAAATTATAATGAAGTGTTCCAACACATTAGAGACAGGGTATTTTAGCTGATGCAATGTGAATGTGAACATGTAACAAACATAAAATGGGTGTTACCCCAATTTCACTTAGAAATTGGAAGTACGTCTGTATTGTGCAAAAATCACAGACATTTTGTTTTCTTTAATACAACAACAGAAAGATAATCCTGCTTGTGCTCCCATCTTTTCACTCTTTGTGACTTGTTTACACATTTTAGATACAATTTATTATACAATGAAAAATATATTCTACTGCAATTTCCTTTTCAATCACACGAGGGCACCAGAGACTGTGCTGAATAAGGCTTTCCACTTTCCTGAACTGAATTTAACTAATTGAAACTGACATATTTTCATCAGTTATTTGGTCAACTTTCAAGTAAACTAAAAAATACAATAATTAAAACACTACTGGAAGTTTTACCATTGTGCTGCTTGCATGGCATACAGCTTATTACTGAAACACATTTTACATCCTTTCTCATGAATGTGGAAAATTACATACAAAAATACTGCACATAGCTGTTTTTGTTGTGTAGTTCGTTTAAAACACTGTGCTGTTAATTAAAGCAAACCGTCCTGGTGTTTTAAACATTTTAAGCACAGCTATGGGAACTGACAATAGTGAAGGGGGTTATTATTGTACCCACTGACACCAAAGAAAGTGTGGTATTACTGTGAGGTATGACACCAATGCTGGGGGTTATTATTACTGCCAATTACACCAATGCTGGGAGTTATAAGTTATTACCCACTTCAGGCGGGTTCACTTACATGTATGTCCTCCAACTGAAGTTGCTGCAGCCGTGTTCTTGGTATCATTTTAAACAGCCGGCGATGGCTGTTCAGGTACAAACGATAGCCATCGGATCTTTTGTACCAAGCTGCAGTGTGTACTCTCCCCCCACTCCGCAGCTGCCACTAGCTAGCCCTGGCTCCACTGTCCCCCGTGCTGGACCGGTACGGCGGGTCTCCCCGTATCGATCAGAGAGGGAGATCAGCCAGCTTCTAGCTGCTGATCTCTCCTCCGATCATTGACCCGGATGTGATGTGTATTACATCACTTACGGAGTCACTATTTAAATTCTGTGGCTCTCACAGCTAGGAGATGAAGCTGATGAAGTAGATCCATGCTTCATCAGCTTCCTTGGGGGTCTCTAGGTGACATTAGGGGGTGCATCCCTAATTAGTAGTGACAATGATGACAGTGGGCATCTGACCGCTAGAGTAGAGAAGAGGCTGCAGGCACCAATCTTGGAGCTTGCTTTCAAGTCTGTTGTCGTGCTGCAGTGCTAATTATTTTGAATGACACCCCAACGCAAATTTTTGATGCAACGCACTGTAATGCACTAGCATGCACAGTATTATCAAAAAGGGCATGGGGAGCTGGGACAATGCACTAATGGAAATTTGAAAAAACAATCTATACAATGGGAAGAGAATCTTTTCCTTGCAGCTTCAAGGGTAATATTGAGAATAAACAAATACTTAAAATAACATGTTTGGGGGATGACTTGAAGCTATATGTGGTGTTACGATTTTCAAAGACAGTCCCAGAAGCAGCATACATTTGCAGCGCATATTTGGTTGCGGTACTAACTTTTTTCTTTTACAATTAGCTTGGCCCACATACAGAAGCAGCACCCCAATCTGATTCCTTTTAATTTGAAAAAAAAGGCTTTTTTTAGGTAGCATTAGCAGCAACACATGATTTTTCATCAAGCAGTAGGTCTGAATCAACCCAAGGAAGTAGCAGTAGATCTAAAAACTAGGAAAAAAGGAAAGTTTACTTTAAAAAAAAATAGCGCTAAAGCCTTCTTCTTTGAAGGAATTGGTCAGTGGCACAGCAGTATAGTTTGTGAGTTCCTTTTGTCACAGTTCCATACTGCAAAATTTAATACAATGTCGAAACATAGTGTACAAAAATAATGTAAAACTGCAACCTCACATTCCCTGATTACCTCCCATCCCATCTCCAATTCTATATCCTCCTTCCATTCATTCCCTATCACGTACCTGGTGGAGGACAGATTAGCTGAGGAGGCCTCCCTTGCGGCTCTTGTCTCACACCCCTGGATGTGGAAACGGAGTGAGTAGACAGAGAGAAGCACTGGTGCCAAAGTGTTCAGACATGGTGCCTAGTAGAAGTCCGGCAACTGGATCCCTGGAAGGATGAGCAGGGCTGGTGCACAGCTGTGATGTCAGCGAGGTTTGCAGCAGAAACTGGAGCGAGGTCAAACAAGCCAGGGGTCAAGCCAGACGGTCAGCACGGTACAGCAAGTGGCAGGCAGAGGCAGAGTCCAGATAACAAGCAGAGGTCAGGGACAGGCAGCAATTAGTCGAAGTCAGCAGCAACCTGGGTCGAGGTAACCGGCAACAGATCAGCAGGAACACAAGCACCAGCTGAAAGACCGTACAGCACTTACCCATTGGGCCAGCTGGTTTAAATATGAACACCTATTAGAGGGCCGTGAGTCAATTCCTGTGTGCCACTGTGTTACTTCCTGTGTGTCACTGTGTGCAACATTCTGTTGTGCGTTCATGCGTGCTAACGCATGTTTTCTGGCAACCCAGAGGCTATGTGTTTGGTAGAAAATGGCTAGTGTCACGAGAGTACACAAGCACTTGAGCAGCCCTTTTCCTCCTTTTTAAGGACGCAGAGAAGCCACTTTCCTTCCTAGTGTACTCGTTGCTCACTTAAGCAAAGCTACCCATTGTTTGCAATATAAGGGGATTGGATTATCCAAACACTTTAAACACCCCCTTACTGGGCCTTCTAAGCCATCTGACCTAAGTTTAAAGACCTTCTTAGACACTCACGTTAAACAATGCGGAGGTGCACTCACAAAAAACAGAGTCAAGAACAGATGGTCAGTAGCCATCTGAAAAGACCATATCAACATAAAATATTTCATGTGAGTGGCTCAGAAGGCCCAATAAGGAGGTGTTTGGCTATGTGCATGGCAGCATAAGGGAACATCCGATGAGGACCTCCAGTAATTCTTATCTCATTAGTCTCCCAACCTTAATTTGGACATCATGAGCAAAAATAGCAAATGGGCTGCCCGTGGTGCTGGCTCAGGGGATCTCCCTGTGCCTATATCGCATATCGGGACCTTTTTCACAAGCCGGGGGACTCTACAGCTTATGCATATAGTTACATAGTATCTGAGGTTGAATAAAGACATATGTCCATCCAGTCCAACATATCTGTGTATGTGGTTATGGTCCTATTGGTGTGTAGTGTGTATAGGTCCATGTGTGTTCTCAATCTTAAGAGTACTTGTACCCCTGTAAATTACGGTCCCTGAGGAAATCGTCCAATCGCCTCTTGAATGACTCCACACTCTCGGCCGAAATCACAGCATGTGGCAGCGAGTTCCAGACCTTGACTGATCTAACTGAGAAGAAACCCCTTAGCCCCATGTGCCACCAATTTTAAGTGGTGGCCTCTCATCCTTGTCATCGAGTTAATTGTAAAAAGTTGGTGCTAGTGTAACTATCCCCGTTAAACATTTTATACATGAAAATCATGTCCCTCCTTAATCTCCTTACTTCCAAGGAGAACATGTTTAATTTTAGTAGCCTGTTCTCATAGCTCAGGTCCTCCATCCCCTTTATGAGTTTGGTTGCCCTCCTCTGGACTCTTTCCAGTTCAAGGACATCCCCTCTATTCACTGGTGCCCAAAACTGGACCGCATACTCCAGATGAGGCCGAACCAGCGATCTATAAAGTGGCACAATTACGGAATTGTCTCTGCAAAACATTCCTCTCTTAAAACAGAAAAGGACTCTACTTGCTTTGTTTACCACAGCCTGACACTGCGAGCTATTATTCAGCCTGTGGTCTACAATGACCCCCAAATCTGTTTCCCTTTCTGACTCTCCGAGCGGAGCTCCCATTACTGTGTAATCCGTTTTCTTGTTTTTAACCCCAAAGTGCACAACTCTACATTTATCTACATTAAACCTCATCTGCCATGTAGTTGCCCACTCCCCTATTTTATCTAGATCCCACTGTAATGTTATAGCATCAGATTCAGTGACTCCTAAGTGACTTCAGTGCTCCTAGTATAGCGGTGGAAGAAGACAAGGCGGGTTTGGATGAAATGACAACACCGCCCATGGCGTCTAGGGGAGACTCACACCGTACCATGCTACCCCGTGGATCTTCCAACAGTGAACCAGACAATTTGGTTGTGGGTGACTCCAACTGATAGAAGATATAGAAAAAATGTTAAAGCAGTAGATATATGCAAAACGTTTTTTTTTTTTAAAACACCCAGCTTTAACAGAGGTTAATACTTACCTGTGTCTTCCCGCATGCTTCCGTCCGAAAATCTGAAAAATCTTGGCCGGGAGACGTGGAGAGACACGGGGTAAGTATATGGACGCATGCACCCGCATGCAGACACCGTCAGACAGGAAGTACCAGCAAGGACAGAGGAGTCAGCGCTGGATTGGAGACCCCGCAGCAGCGCTGGAGAGAAGGCCGAAAACTATAGGAAAGAAGAAGAAGATCGGATTAATAGACATCATTTAGGGTAAGTGCTGTAACCTCCTTGGCGGTATTCCAGAGTGTGGCTCGGGGTTAATTTTCAGTACCATAAGCGGTAACCCCGAGCCACACTCGGGATTACACCATAGCGTCTCTTACCTTGTCCAAGATCGTCCAGCCGATGCCGTCATCCGTCTTCCAGGTTCCGTCCCTTGCGAGCGTCCACGTCGCAGGGGGGCGGAACCGGCGGGAATGTTAAAAGTAAAAAAAAAAGAACAAAAAAAGGAAAAAAATTAATAAATAATCAGACCGCCAAGGAGGTTAATTAACATTGGGGGAGCGAAAAAACCTGTTTGCCTTTAATGTCACTTTAAGTGAAATGGAGGACACACATAAGCGGGATATGAATGCTTTGCGCACAGATCTTCAGTACTTCCATGAACAGTTGGATGCAATGGAATCCTCCAAACTCCAGATGACTATGAAGGATTAGCATTCATATATGCAAATGTTATGATATCACATGGACGATTTGGAAGACCGCCACAAATGCAATAATATTACCGTATATACTCGAGTATAAGCCGTCCCGAATATAAGCCGAGGTACCTAATTTTACCAAAAAAAACTGGGAAAAAGTATTGACCCGAATATAAGCCGAGGGTGGGAAATGAGGCAGCTACTGGTAGTTCCGAGCGGGGTCATCTGGCAGTCTCCGGCCACCTAAATTAGGACCCGGAGACTGCCAGATGACCCCGCTCGGAGCGCCGCACACCGGAGCAGCAGTGACGCGACGCTCGGCGAGGTAAGTAAGATGACACCTGGCGCTGACTCGAGTATAAGCCGAGGGGGGCACTTTTCACCCAAAAAAATGGGCTGAAAATCTCGGCTTATACTCGAGTATATACGGTAATCTGTGAGGTATTCCAAAGGCAACAGGCTAATCTTATACCTACAGTAAGGAGTATTTCTGCTATTCTTGATATATCCTTAATATCAATAGCCATTGATAGAGTCCATAGGATTCACGGCTTTTGAATTCCAATTGTTTGCATGCCAGAGAACAAGGCCTGATTGATATTGATGGGGCTCAGGTTGTGCTGTACACATACCTTTCAAGATGAACCTTGTCTCGTAGGAGAGCTGTGACCCGTGCTCTTTCTGAAGCCAGGTTGATGCATCAGTATGATTGCCTTTCAGAATACAAGGAAGGGGGTGGGGGGTCAAACCTGTATTTTGCAGACTCCAGAGGATCTCCCAGCCTTTCTAAGTGGAGTAGGCCTTACTGATATTGTATTAGAGTCTTGAGTAGATTCTTTATAAACAGCATTTATCAAAGTTCTATGAGTTCTGTGGCAACAGGTTAAACTGCAGACTTGCTGTAGACAATTTGGGAGATCAGCCTCGCCTGCCTCTGTGGAGTAAGCATGGGTGTGAAAGATCTTTAATGACTGATTGCTTTATATTTATTTTTTGGGGGGAAATAAGAACAAAGTGGGGCTCCAGCCTAAAAGGGAAGTGTTTATATGTATACTTAGGGAGATTAACATCTTGTGTGATAATTGTAATCAGTAAAATGGATTGATGTTAGTAGAAGGAGGATGTTAGTAGAAGGATAGTAGTCCTGCATTAGAACATACTAAAATCCCCTGGTTCTGTTTTCTATTTATCAGTCTAAAGGACTAAGTGTAGGCTGGAACCTCTCTCTCCTTGTTTTGCCTTTTGGGAGCATATGGACTTAGTGATTGAACAGGAATAGATATCTGATCCACTCATGTAGATATGTTTGTTAAAATACTGTATTACAAGACGAAGGCTGTGTGGGGAGGGGTTTTTTTATGAATAGGAAGAATACTATTAGCACTTTGATGTGGGATCAATGTACACAATTTCATATGTATATTCTTAAAATGTATGTGTTATTATGCTGTGCGGTCAATTTTCATATTTTAGAAGGCCAATCACACTTAATAGGGTTCTTTAACCTCCTTAGACTTTGTTTGATAGGTAATTTTCATGTTCTGTTGCACATTGTACATTGGAAAATATGTATTATAATACACTATAGTGGTCTTATTCTTTAATGTTATTGAAAATAGATCTCCCTTCTTCTCTCTTTGTGTGAGAGAGTATGAGGGCTTTGTACTAAATGTGTGCAGATAGATGTCCCAATTTACTATTGCTGTTATTTCTGTATTTTTATAATATAATCGGTTTAAGGAAAATGCACATAAATATACATAGTGTGGTTAGCACTCAGCTTGGGAGATAACTGAGTGGTTAATTAGTGGTATTTGACAATACTATGTTCTTCTATCACCCCCCTCTTGGAAGGTAGAGAATATTTAAATTCACCCCACCCTTCTATCCCCAAAGTTAAAATAAAAGGTGAGCATTAACTGGTTAGCCCTATTAACCACGATTAAAGCTGCCCTGATGTCTACTTTTACATTGTATGCTGTATTCTCTGCAGTATCCTAAAAGCCTCAGCCTGTGATGTTTGTCTCTGATAAATTGTGGCTAGCCTTAGTATTTGAAATTTGTTTGCTGCTGTTTAATTTGACACCTCTGTGTCATCTATGGTCTTTCAAATTCTTGTAATAAAACACCTGCCTGTACTCTTTGTCTCTACATTTTGGCCAGTTCTCCCTCAATAAAAATGTGTTGCTGCTGGCCAATATTTTATAACTTGGGGTGATTAGAGCAAATCAGTCAGTGGTTGATGACAGTCCATTGAAGAGCTGTCATGTAGCTCTACCTGTTAATTTTTCTGTGATTCCTGTGGATCTAAAGCCAGTTCTCTTGGCACTTCAGAAATCACCTTTTAAAACCCATTAGAGACATTCTTTTGTCTCCTCTTATTTATAAGATGGTATTCCTTGTTGCCAGCACTTCTGTGATGGCAATTTTTTCCTGCAGTCTTATTTTTTTTTAAATGGGCTTTTGTTCTGGGGGTGGTATTTCAGATTTTTAAAAATATACTTTTAGGATATTTTTATTTATTTATTGTCATTTTATGTTGATAGGGCCTTACAGATTGTTGGTTGTTATGGTGGTGAAATAGGACATTAGTTTGATGGGTCTGCAAACAAGCAAATGGACTACTCCACAAAATGGACCTTTATGACAAGATCACCAGGTATTATTTTAATTACAGCTTTTTTTATTGATTGAGTTTACCTGTACTTTAAGATCTGAGTATTATGTTGGTCTTCAGTTGCCAAAGACAACACTGCCATTGCCTGTTCTAAATTTGTCAGAATTGGGCCATGATCATCTAATGTCTTTTAGTAGCTTTGTGCTGGCTAAACACATGGCAGTTGTTTTGTAATTTAAATCAGCATTTTCAATTCATGTTTTCCAATATAAATAAAGAAAACGTTCTGCACAACCTCCCACCATCCTTACCATATAAAGATAAACCTGTAAACTGTTGCAGGTAGATTATGTGTATCTATTTGATCAACGGATGGTTGAAACATGATAAGATCAGCAGAAAAATGCAGTGTGTATTTGCAGTATCTGGATTTAAAAACAATATGGACACATTATATAAACCAAGACAAATATTTCAAGAATTATTTTATTCAATCCAATATAAAAAAGTGTTGTTTTTTTTACAAATAATAAATAACTGTATTACAAAATGTAATAAATAAAATAATTTACAAAAGAGTCCAAAGTGATCAAATTAAAGCAGCTCCATATTTCTTATTACACAGAGCTTCTATTATTGGTACAAGCGAGACATTCTGTGATGCCTATGTAAAACACTTCTTGCACATCAGCACTTATATATTATTAAATAAAAGATAGACATTGACCACTAAACAACCAATTCCAGGTTCTTTACTACCACCAGATTCGCTGATATGCCACCTATTAGGCTGTTTCAGTCTGCAGATAGGAGCAGCTTCACAAGATAATGCTGGGAACTTAGATAGTGCTGTAAAAATGTAACAATCCTGGAAATTTCAGGTTGAGCTTGACCATGTGGTCTACCACCCCCTGAACTTACTTATTGGTGTTTTAATGTGATTGGTGGCTTCTTTAACTATAGGGAGGCTTCAGTGGTAGGAGAATGTGATGCAAATTTCAACTTTTTACTACTAGATTTGTATATAATGTCAGCAGCCTATGTAAATGATCTGTTAATTTTTTTGATATGTTGTTTTTACTAAACAAGTACTGTTAATACATTGTTCTAGCATATGCTTAACCTGAATTGCCCCAGATTTGTGACATGTTATCTGTGCTAAAAAATGTATAAACAAGCCTATTAGAACCCTGTGTGGTTGAGTAGTCTGCCTTACAATCTGATTTTCACTTTTTGCCAGCAATCACAATTTATATAAATAGCAACAACAAAGGACCTGTAAACCTAAAACAAAAAATAATTTACATAAAAGAGCTCTCCTTAAGGCCACAAATGTAAATAAATCATACTTTCTCAGAAAATTCGATATTCCGCATTGTGTATTGTGCAGCCATGTTGAGCTAAAGAAGGCTCCTAAATGTCAGTTATTGGTCTGTGGAATTACTAGGCAGGAAAGCAGCTGTGTGTCAGAAAACAGCTATCATTTTGTAATATGTAAACTAACTTGTGATTTATGCTTACTGGCACTTTGATTTTAAGTAAAAAAGTTAAATACAATTGCACATAATTATGTACCAACTGGGCCAGTAGAATATAAAAATAATTATTGTGTGATAAAAAGAAGACATAAGATAGTACCGATTTTCAGAATGTAATCATCTAAACCAGATGCAGTATGATTCTGATTTTCTTTTTTAAAAACACTATATTAAGGACTTTATTTAATACAAAAGTATGTGCAAATCCACAGCAGCCAATCAAAAACCAGCTTTTGCAGGCTGCACTAAACTAGTATAAAATAACATTGCATTGTTTCTCATGAAATTACTGAACAGTAATACTTTGTAAATAAAGCCTGTTGTATACTTACTAAATGAATAACCCCATACCTGAAACACACTGTACATTTGTACATCTGCATGTCCCTATGGCTTTTATACATAGGAATAAAATTAGAATTACTACAGCAAGACATATTGGAACCAAGAACAGGTGCTTGTCCCCTTTCAAAATTACAATCGGGTAACTATCACTATAAATAACATAACGGAAAAGTAACAATGAAAATGACACTAAACACATGTGTGCAAAGGCTTCTTGAACAGTATAGCAATATTCTGCATTCAAACACTATAATGAATTAAAGATATAAAAATTCTCAGAGATGTACTATAGTTGCATTGATTTTTCAGTATTGTACATACTCATAAAAAACCTGACGATAAAATGGAAAATTGAAAGGAAACATGTTTGTTAAAGTTCAGACATGCCAAGAAGTTAACATTCTGTAAGTCATCTTAACTCTATGATTTCTGTTTTAAACAGAAGGTCTCCAGCACCAGGCATGGCTGAAATGTGAGAACCTCAGAATTATTTGGCAACTGCTTAAACAAACTGGAAATATTTTTTACATGATCATCAGGCCTGGTATTAAAACAAGTCTGCAGTGGAGGTGGTTAGAACTGGCAAAGTATTTTACCCAACAAAATGATAGATCCAACTGTTGCCAGTAGGTTTAATGGGCTTTAATAATTAAAAGAATGTTCCATTAGCAAAATGAAGTTGTGTTCCCTTTGAATACCCATTCAGGTGTAGGGAACATTAAAGCAGACCTCCTTCTGCAATATGCCTAGCTATTATGTTGACTCTCTTGAGCCACTATTATGAAACAAGCCTGCAGATCAGGAAAGTCAGAACCCCTAATCTACATACTTCTTCCAGATTAGTGATGATATACTAAAGGCAAATAGCCTGTTCACGTTGCAAAAAATGCCCAATCACAAGCAAGGAAAATTAAAACACAGTATTTTTGTTTGAACATGGATGATGGAGGTCAGCAGAGCTTCACCTCTAAGTTAAGAGAAAATACCATTGCAAAGTGCAAATTCTCTTGCAACAGCCTATTTGTCTTTATTAAAGCAACCCCATGGCATTAACACCAGACAACTAACATTTGCATTATGGCACAAGCTATGATTCTCTCGGGAAAGGTTTTGTTTTACTAAAGTAGACACAACTCCACTTTGCTAAGTCAACAAGTCCTACCCCAGCTCAAACTTAGTCGAAACCCCAGAAGTGCTGCTGTTCCTGCCTCCATAGACCCAACCAGTACTTTAGAGAAATGCAAATCTTATCTACAGTAGGCAGAGAAGGATAGGCGCACTCACAATGTTTTCCAGCATCATGGATCATTTCTGCACATGTGTTTTTCCCCGTCAGAGTTTTCAGTCCCTCCAATGCAGAAATATTAGATCAGATGTCCCAGATGCTTGATTGGTTTCAATGAAATTAAGCGCATTGGTGGCCAACATACATTATTGAAGATAAGAGGATCAGAAAAATTCAGCAAAAGCAAATTTACATTGCAGAGTTCTGCCCAAGCAATTTTCATAAAGGATCAAGAAAATCCCTACATAAAAGGTACAGTATTGTAGGTCTATTTCCAGGCACTTGCGCGCTGCTCTGGGAATAAATGTAAGCAGCCACAAGGTGTCCCTAGCACTTCATAAAGTTCTGCTGGCATTGTGGATCTGTCACACAGCTTGGCTGAGAAAAGCCAGCTTGTAATAACAAGGCATAATATTTCTGCACATCTCTAAGTGGAAGGATTGAGTGCTGGGCTGCTTGGTGTGTCACACCCTTTTAGAACAGTCCACAAGTGAGAGGCAGAAAGAAAATAAGAGGAAAAACATAGAAAGGCTGTGAACCAAACGTCAGGCACATTAACCAAGCATAAAGTATATGAAAATCATTTATGAAATGATGTCTGAAATGTTGTACTGCAGTGCATTGCAGTAGTGCCAAGGATTTTTTTTTTTATAACCTGAGAGGCACTTTTGTTGAAAAAAAAATGTAAAGGACCACATAATAAACTTGAAGGCAACCACATTATCAATGGTCCCTGACATTCAATAATATATTTTTATGGCATATGCATAATGTTGTTAATGTCTGCTTAGACACAGTTTTGATAGGCACATTTTAAAAATTCTAGAAAAATTAATTTTTTTAGACCCCCACCCCGCGCCCCAGCTGTGCAATAATGCTTTCTGTGTAATTTCATGTTTATATATCCTTGAGAAAAAAAATGGCTCATCCATTAATTGAAAAATATAATTTGGCCAAAGACCTTAAAGAGCAGCCAGATGTGCAGCCACGTTCGGTTTGCTCTCAGGCGCCACAACTAACTTATCATGGGGGAAATATTAATTTAACCTGTACAATCATTATTCCCCTTAGAAAAGTTGACTCTGTCTGTTTTTACCCATAGACAGATAACAGTGCTGAAAATGGCAACATCAGACATGGCTATCCTATGTCTATGCGCTGGTTCAACTGAATACAATTGAGTTCCATAGTTCCATTTTATTGATTCCAGCACCAGAGAGAATAATATAAGTTCTGATGGTTCTAATAGAAGTCAATAAAAGTGATTTTTGCCTGATCACAAAAGTAATTTCCCCATTTAGCAATGAGCATTCTATTACAGTGTGGAATTGGAATGTTAATGAAAGAATAGGATATATGAAATTGTAATTCTTACATCTCTCCTCAATTTTCTAGTGTTTTAGTAATATTTTCTATAAAAAAAAACAAGAATATGGCCAGCAATGGACACAAAAACGGTGCCAGCCAACATGCTTTAAAGACTTAAAGGTAAAAGTATCCATAACGCCAATACCTTTTTAAATATATAACACCACTACTTAAATATATAATAATAACAATAACATTTTGTTAAGAAATCAGCCAAGGCTCTTCTTTAAATTGAGGTCAGACATCCAATCCATCTTTAAAAAAAATATTTAAATATTAACCTGGGAAATAAATAAATAAATAAATAGTTGGCAGTATAAATAGGAATTATAGATCAACATATTACATGTAAAAAAAAAGTTTGTAGTATCACCGTGCATATTCCTGTAAATCAGGTGCAGTAGAAGTTAGGCAATTGTGTTTCGTAAGATCCATAGATCATAAACAATCAATCGGAGTGTCTCTCTCTACTTCAGGCAGCCTAGATTGGTCTTATTGCAGCACATTGGCCAGTCCTGAGGCAGAAGTTAAAAAATGGTAAAGTCCTCTTCACAACTTATTTTTCATCAGTACCAGGGCACGAGTTGCATAGTCCAGGAAGAGGTGGAAATGGTGGAAAACGGCATGGCCGGTTTGCACAACCCCCCACTGGGTTGTCGTGTTAGGAAGCTGTGGCAGAGGTGGGTCACTAGCACGGGCGATGTTTAGTTTTGTCATCTGTAAGAAATAATAATGGAAGTTAGGTCCAGTGTTGGATTATAATGGGAGAAATCATATTTTCATTGCTGTCTGTGCCACTGCTGGGGTAATTCACCCTCTCTTATTGCCTAGTGACCAATGTCACTAGAATGAAAAGTGGTGGAAAATCCAAAATGTTATGGTTGTCACTGCAACAGAAGGTAAGGTAAAATGTTCCAATGGGGATGCCTGCTCTTGTGATAAGATGCCAGTTTAAATATACTGTTTTTACATGAGGACTGCTCAGATTTGCCTATTGCCATAACTGTCGTGACACAGACACAACAAAAAAAATGCATCTACATGCACAACAACAAGATATATTTAACAATACCAACTGGCTGCAGTTGATAAGTCAAGTCTGTGGGAAATGAGATGCAGATTCCTCTTGTTTAAAGCTAAACTGGTATTAAAAAAAAGGTGCAAGTTGTTCCATGAAATCCACTGATACTGTAGAATTGACCCACTTTCCTATCCACTGCCAGTATTAGGGGTCTGTCAGATATTTGTAGCAGCCGAGAAAGCCAGTAAAAAAACAACCAACAAGAAGACATCTACCTACTTCACTACTGATATATGTTCAAAGGGACGACATTTTGTCCATACATTGTAATCAAAAGAAAAAAATGCAGCATTAAACATTTGCATACCAAAGAATCAATTTTCTTCACCAGCTTGTCGATGCGATTGTGAATGCTGGTAAACTCGTGATCCAATGGGCGAACAACATGTGCAGCTTTCTTCAGCCAATCAAAATGCTTCTGATATATGAAGAGCTCAGAGCTGAGCTTTGTAAGACCAGCAGGAATCTAAAAAAAAAATTGAACATTTGTTACAACCTCATTTTTTATGTAAACAGAACATCCAGAAACCTACCAATGTACTGGCCTACATCTATGTCACAGAGAATGGAAATCTGCACAACGCAACATCAGGATTAAAGACTTATTACATTCATATGTCATATTTTTCTTCCAACCGCTGAAAGGAAAAGGCCACATCAACCTAGCGATTTTCCTTTGGGAGAAAAAAATAACTTCACAAGCCTAAACATCGCTGCCAAATATATTTACTTGTTCTTTTACCCTATTAGACCTTTAAATCAATAGGAAAATTATCCCACAAATGAATATATCCTTCAACTTTGTTTATAAGATACAGCCTGGTATAATTCATCTGCGTCATGGTTCTGCTGGATAGACGTTGGCAGCTGGATCGTGTTAATGGTTTGCTGATCTGTTATCACATCTACAGACCACTCTGCAAATCACATCATATCCTCTTTTTCCTTTTACCATGGTCAGCTGCCTCCTCTATGTCATCCTTTCCTTCAATTTATGGTTCGCGGTGAATGCCAATGTCGTAAAATTGTAACACGTTTTGCATCCTCGACATTCATGGATTTACTATAAACACTTCTCTTAAAGAACAACTCCATGCAGTTATATAAACCAATCATTCTTTTAGGAATGCTTTCCTTTCTAAGTTGTGAGTCTATTTTTAATTCAGCTGATATAATTACCTAAAATGTTTCTTTATAATAGTTGTTACACACCAGCCAAGTTTTTAAATCTAGCGCAGAGGGGAAAAAGCTGCTGTGCTAGCTGATGGGTAGCAGAGAAAAAGGCTCTGATGGGGTTAATTAGGGCAGAATGGAACAAGGATGCTTGCATCATTCGGAATTAAAAATCTCACCACTTTCTACCATTTTGCTCTGTTTTTCTTTGTTTGCGGGTTCATAAAGTTTGCTCCTACATGCCATATATTGTGCTTTAATGTGCACTATGTTAAGGTAGGCCATTCATATTGAATGGGCTGCCAGTGCACCACAACCATATTTTAACAAACATTCATAATTTTTTTACAGCACAGAGCACCACAGTGCAGACTGTTCTCACTTGTGTGTTGTAATGTGCTTAAACGCGTTACAATAAAACAGCAAAAAGTTTTCCCAGCACTGTTTTACTGTATAAGGCCCTTCCATGTGCACCTTGATGTAAAGCTGGTAACAAGTTGATGAGTGCGTTTGCCATTTGTTTTGCTTGACTGATTTGGTGCAGTGACGCATGGGGGGTCTCAGCCGCCGTTGTGATGTGCGGGATCCCTTGTGCATCCCTGTGCCTTTAAGGGAGGTTGGGCTTCCTCCTGACAAACCTGCACCCAATTTGATATTTTGCCATATGTGCTCAAAGATGCAGACTCTCATGGTTTAGAGTTAGGACCGCACTATTTAGAGGTGCCTTGACGCAGCTGTGCGGCTTTCACATTTTCTGCAGAAGACGTGTAACTAAACCTCTATTTTTAACCTTAGCGGTGAGACAGGGTTTTTTTTAGCATGCTGGCTGGTGAGTGTGCTGGGAAAACTTTTTGCTGTTTTACTGTATAAGGCCCTTCCATGTGCACCTTGCTGTAAAGCTGGTAACAAGTTGATGAGTGCGTTTGCCATTTGTTTTGCTAAACACGTTACAACACACAAGTGTTGTAACGCATTTTACTGCACTGCCTAGGTGAACTGGAGTGGCATTTAATGATGGCAACGCAATGCAGTGCATTACCGTGCTTAGTATAGTGGGCTGTAACCTAATTCCTTATACAGAACCTTTGCAATGAAAATAGCTCTTGTATATGTTTCAGCCATGCATTGAGCTGCTAGGATGCAGCTACAGCTTATACTTGTGGCATGAGATCGAGACAGTTAGCTGACCTGAAGGGGTTAAAAATCATTGAGCAATTGCATGTTTATGCATTAAGGCTGAAAGCTTCAGAAACAGCGTTAATATCAGCTTTGAAACATTCCTTGATGAGAGGCCAATTCCCAAGATGCCAGAGTGTGGAACACTTTTATTACATTAGAAATTGCTAAAGTAAGTTGGGAATTATTCCCATGCTTCCAGTGCGCGCATGGAAATGAAGTCTACACAGTGATACATTCATTTGGTGGAAATGAGAAAACTGCTGGCAGATCAAGGGTTACCTTGTTTCGAGGACCAAGGAGAAATTGACTCAAATGCATGGAAAATCTTAAGGCACAGGGCCCTATTTAAAAAAAAAAAAAAAAGGTTTGCATTTCTCCATGGCTAAGACTAATATGGGAAAAATGGCACAGAGCAAACTAGCCGCAGATCCTGCAGTAAAAGATTGGTCTGAAAATCATCCAGGCTTATTTAAT
The DNA here is from genome assembly GCF_000935625.1 of Nanorana parkeri. Lineage (NCBI taxonomy): Eukaryota > Metazoa > Chordata > Amphibia > Anura > Dicroglossidae > Nanorana > Nanorana parkeri. The sequence continues at coordinate 757,619 of NW_017306424.1, read as the reverse complement.
AAAGCAGTGCAAATAGCACCAATGACGGGCAAAGTGCAGTAACTCATAGCAATAATTCAAATATCAGCAGATGATGATGTCATTTCATCTGTATGCTGTGCTTATCCTGCTCAACCTAAATAAAGAATTTTAAATATATATTTATTGAAAGGGGATTTTGACTTGCTGCTATGGGTTTAATGCAATTTCAACACTATTAAAATGTCCTTTTGACACAATAGGCTAAATTCACAAAGGTTTACACAAGGTTGAGCATCTTTATTTTTAGCCACGTGACTGTCAATTTTAAATCTTATTGGACTTAACTGAAAATGACTGTCACTTTTTTGAAAATAAGTATCCTTATCCTAGTGCGTTAGCTTTGTGAATTAGACCTAGTCTGTACTGTGTGTAAAGAACATTCTTCCTACAGAACATAGGTAGGATATTATTGAGGTGTTAAGTCTATAAACACGATTAAACCTATTTAAGAAGATAAAGATCGATACATAACTGGTTTTCTGTGATCTGTTGCCATGGGTTACCACATTTCAACGCTCTTCTTCGCTTTGCTTTATGAAAGAAATGTTTGATGTATATTTTGCTATACATGACTGTACTTACAACTCCTCAAGTGAGGAATAAATCAGTGACATGTGAAATACCTTCAGTTTTAAGAAGGCATCTTTTGTACTTTATAGAGTGTAATACTACTTTGGCCACAAGGTGTCAGTGTATTGCACTGCGTTAGCTGTTGAGTTCAGCTGTGCGTGTCCGTACAAAGTTCACATCGCTGGAGATTTTGCTCTTATTTTGATTTGGGAATGTATTGTTTTGACTATTTCCCTTTGTGATTTTGGATGCAATGTTTGCCTCATACACCCGGAGAGCGGAGACAGGAAATATTTTCTACTCCTCTGCTTGCTCGGATGAACATTGCTTATGAATAGTGGGAGGTTTGCTAAGCATTGATTTCCTGGGGTCAGGATTTGCGCAGGAAAGCCCATGTTTGCAAGTTGTTTCCAAAAGTTTCCAGCTGTCGATGACATCAAGGGCTTTGAACATGATATTCCACGCAATATAGATCTCATGCTCCTGTGATATCATCCACTTACACAAAACAAGTTGCCCCCAATGGCAAATTACTGTCAAACTCCAGTGACACAGCTTATCTGTAAGGGTCGCTTTCTTCCCAGAATGATATCATTTTACAGACATAATATCTTAAAAAATAGAACTGCACTTGCACTCCGTGAATTATTACAGAGTAACCTCTCCTTTCCCGTTTAACACTATCTGCATCCAAACTGTCCTTTTTTCCCAGCACTGGGAATTGCTGGTAACTAATGTGATCACATTTTAGATAATTTGGGTGACTTACAAAAAAAAAACATCCAAGAAAACCATTGCTGACATAGATGATGCAGTTCTGCAGAAAGGCATACGTTAATTATCACTGCTTTTCAATGTACAAGTGTTGTGTATAAGTCAGCCGGCTTATGACACTAATGCAGAGCCAAATTCTTAGCAGAAAATATAAATCACATAAACAAAGGAAGTAAACAGCTCTGCTAAAGATAACGCTAATGATTATGGCCTTACGTCCTAAAAACATGAAAAAGAGGCTTGGGTAGTCTGGATTTGGCAAACTGTGAATGCTGAAAACTTTTCACTTGAAAAGCAGCCACATATGATCCAAGAAGACTTGAATGAACTTCTTTGTGGTCTGTGTGCCAGAAATTAAATTTTAATCTGTTTGGGACATGAGCGTCGTGCAGGAAACACAATATAGCAATGTTTAACACCAATTAAGTGCACCAATTAAGATTTAGGTTTAACACTGGCTTAACAAACTTATCCTTGCTTGCAAGATCTAATTGGTTTAAGGAGATTTTTTTTACTAGCCCTGAATGGGAATGGATAGTATTTTTCGATAGTTTATTTATTTATGTATTTTCCTCCAAAGTAAAAAAAAAATGATATATTGTGATTTTTGTTATCTAGTACAGTAAATATGGTTATATTGCATATAAGTTTTACCTCCAGCTAGTAGGTTGGTAGTATGAGTATGATACTACTAGTGTTGCAGTTAACTGGTTTACTGCCAAGCTATACACGTACCTAAATATCAGTATCTCAGGTTGTACACACGCACAGCTGAATGACCCCCCTTATTCTGTAGGGACTACAGTCTAGAACTTTAATCTGCAGAAGCAGTTACCAAGTATAGAGCTAGTACTGGGCTTTCTTTTTAGACAGCCCAGCATGTATTGCACACACTAAAGCATGAACGCCCACTGTATTAAATGTTGTATTAAAAATTAATAACATTGACCACAAGCACCCTTGATTGCTTTGATGTGACTTGGTGTTTAAAGCAAACCTAGATTTATAAGTCTACTTTATATGAGTCTATTTAGTAAGTGATGTCATAGTATACTATGCAATGGTTGCTAAGCCTATTTAGCAGGGAGTAAAATCTATGGGTGGGTACAAATCAAAATGACAAAGCAACACTTTTAAAATGTGTAGGTAAACTCCAACCAAAACTAAAGCAGTTTTGAGAGAAGAGCTTTTGATCACTTTTATAAAATATACAGTACATGCCTCCGCATTACAATAGTATACGCAAGTGAGTTATTCCTTCACAGAAGTCCCAGACTATAGTCTATGAGGAGTTTAATTTAAAAGTTTCCACTTACCTGAATACTAGACAGCTCCACAGCATTTATGGTCAGCACCGGTAAACTTTCCAACTTGTGCTCCCCTTCATATGGGAATTTGGCTTTCTGAAAAGGAAAGAAAGAAGATAGACGTGAATGTTAAAGTAGGGTTGTCTACAGGTAAATTTGACAGTTCAATAGGCACCAAAGTAAGGCCTGCTGCTCTCAGTAATGTAGCAGAATTGGCCAGACACACCTCTTACCATTCTCTGCAATACAAGACTGTGTGTGGAATCTGGTGCTGAGGGGTGTGACCGTTACTTAGCTCTGCCAGCATAGAACACTGCAGTGTGAGGGCAGAAGGCACAAAAAGGTATTTAAAGGCACTTCCAAGGACAAAATCAGCCACAAATCAAAAAAGTTGTGGTTACAGAACTCCAAAGAGATAAAAAAAAATGTGAGACTTCTATTTTGCTTTAAATGTTCTGCGTGTGCCAACATATGAGACTTCCCCTTACTTCCTTTTCTATCTGATACCCATCACCTGGACAAGTTAGGGGGATACAGACAGCAGTTTTAAACCAATGGAATTCCTCATTGTTCCATACGCTAGTATGAAAATAGTTTGTTTCCCTCCATCTAATAGAAAGAAAGTGAGGGGCACAAACAGCATTAGAGAGTTAACAGATTCTTACCATTACCCCTCTATCCAAAAATAAAGAAAAAGTTCTGGCTGGAGTTGGGCTTAAAGGTTGACCACCGCTAACAATATCAAAAGCAGCATTTCAGATTCTTGTGTAAAGGTGTTCTCATACATTTTTACATGTATATTTTTATATTCTAAAATAAGAATTTTACAGATTTGGTTGCACTTTAAGCAATGCCTGGGCTGAAGTGGGGCTTTTAGTAGAAGGACAGCTCTTGCTGCATGGAGAGAAGGCACACAGCACAGAATATGCCTTATGTTCCAAAAAGCCACATCAGGCTCTCCAGGAATAGTTATCTGTTTCACCGCCTCCAGCATTAAAAAGAAAGGCGTTTTTAAGATCTCTGCCCTGAACAGCATCATATAGAGGTTCTTTTCACCACAGGATCTATGTATAATACTGAAGGGATGCTTTAGTCGTTTTCACTGCAGTCTATCTAGCCAAGTTCTCATTGGACTGTTTAAAGTAAAATCACCAAATGTATTAAATACTAAGGGGCATATTTATAAAGCCATGAGGGTGACTGTCACCAAACATTCACTGGTGGTGAATCAATCACTGGTATTTACAGCACATGCACCTGGATTTACCTGTAGTAAATGTTTGGTGAATGTCATATTCCCTGCTGTATGAACATACCTTTAGTGTATAGCTACCGTATTTACTATTTGTTTTTTGTTTTTGACGGCACTATTTCCAAATAATATTATTTCAGAAAGTTTGGGGCAGCTGTCTCAGATGACATCCAATAGGTTCTGATGACAAACTGTCCCTAGCAATCAATGCAACTCCTGGCATTGATCCCTTCCCTATCAAGTATGACCTGACTCTTATATTTGGCGAATTGAATTTTTTTGTTGGAATTGACAATAAAAAATATAGTAATTGCACAGAAGCTGACATGCCATAAAATGCCCGGTCCGCTTACACTGCCAAGGCCCCCTCCCCCTTCACAAATCACCTATTGGTAGATATTCAATATACCTGTAAAGAAAATGTTAGGGGTTATACTTACCTCTTCCTGTCTTCCACCCACAGTGCCTAGGTGAGGACGACCTAACACTCCTTCCAGCTAGATCCTGCATACAAAACAGCTAAAATCTCACTAAAAAGATGCTCTTGCAATGGACTGGAGTGTCTTCTTATGATATTTCAGCTGCCCTGCATTCCCCAGGAATCTTCCTGAAAGGACTACAACATCAAACCCAATGAAGCAGAAGACAGGGGTGAGGTAAGTATAAATTGAACTTTTTTTACAGGTACAGTTCACACCTACTATGAGTAGGTGGTTTTTAAAGAGGGACAGGACCAGGAAAATTTGAGTACGCCTTGCATTTTACCAGTTCGTTTTAACTATGTAACTATATTGGCTCTCCTATTCCTTAAAAAAAACAGCTCAATGGTTAATGTTTGGGGAGCAAAGCTCACATATGTCTGCAGCTTGGAGTGTTAAGCTGAAGAATGACTTAATTCCAACTGGGGCATAGAATTCTTGGAAAATCCCAATGGTCTCATTGTCAATTATTTAATTCAGTAGGAAGCAGTAAGGACATGGGAGCTTTTGCTCTCCAACCTTTAATCCCGCCTTAAAGCCATCAATAGGCAGTTTTTATGTACTTTTAATTCCATTTTTTAAGACTTGGATGGGTTTTGTTTAACATTTAATTGCCATGATTGAATAGGTATGGGATCCTAATACCTAAGATCCTAACCCTTTTATCATTCTAATGGGGACAGTGAAACTTATTTGCAATAAATATGTTTTACAAAACAGACAGTCTTTAACTCCAAAAAAATGATTATAGGACTTCTTGGTCCTAATGAACAAATCTCAGCTTTAATGCTCTAAACTTCAGGGCCCTTTTCTAGCTTGTGAACTATTACAAAGCAGATTGCTCACAATACTTACAAAATTGGTGTAGAGATGCTTGGTGTCACTTAGGAGATGTTTAGCCATGTGGAGGATGCTGTCAAATTCTGTTTTAGGATCTGTAGGCTTTGGCTTTGGGAGGGGAAGTGTCCATACTCCTTCACACACACTCATAATAGCTAGAGCTATCTGGTACACACTGCCTGCATAACAAAAAATTATAATTTTATCAGAAAGTAAATACAAAACATTATTGTTTTCATATTGTGTGCAGTACAGGAATAAAACATCGACAATGGATTTTGAGTTGTAAGAATGTTTACAAACCTTCTGACCAAGCTAAACATTTTGTCACCTTTTACTTAGACTAACAGTTTATGTCCATATGGTCCCATGTTAATGGAAAACACAATTGACAGAGCGCACTCCTGTGGGACGGACACAACTGCAGAAAGTGACTGCTATGGAATGGTGTGCAATGCTCCTCACTGCAATGGGAGGGACCCTGTATATATCACAAACACAAATCAAAACAAATTGCTGAGGAGCGCAACTACCTAAATGCAAGCTAATAACCAATAACTTCAATAACAATGGAGTAACAAAATGGGCTGAGAAACATGAATGTCATATAGAAGGGCTGGCAGCCATAATATGGCTGGCCCTATGAAATAGAACCAATGGTAGGAGACTTACAGTTGGGATGTGAGCAGACGTGCCCGGGAGTCTCCCACAGGGTTCCCTTCAGGGTCTTTTCAGTCGGGTCCTTTGCGCTGACAGATGGAAGGTAGATGGCTGTTGGACCGGAGTTGAAGATCGGGTTGTCAGCCGAGCTCACGTACTCGACTGGCCAGGCCGAGCCGCGGCGGCTGAAGGAAGCGATAAGCCGCGAGTGGCTGTGTGACACAAGGCTCCATGCGTCTCCACGCAGTATCAAGTGAGGCTGTCGGGAGTGTACACGGGGATGGGTCAGTGCATGAAATCGGTGAGGGATGTGCTTGGGGAGGTGATCCCAGTGCATACAGGAGTTTCGAGGGGGGTTCCTCTTTATCAAGCCACAGAATAGTAAAAAAAATAAAATAAAGAGGAACCCCCTCAAAACGCGTAGCGCAAAGGAACCCGACTGAAAAGACCCTGAAGAGAACCCTGCGGGAGACTCCCGGGCACGTCTGCTCACATCCCAACTGTAAGTCTCCTACCATTGGTTCTATTTCATAGGGCCAGCCATATTATGGCTGCCAGCACTTCTATATGACCTTCATGTTTCTCAGCCCATCGTGTTACTCCATTGTTAGCCAATTTGGTTATTAGCTTGCATTTAGGTAGTTGCGCTCCTCAGCAATTTGTTTTGATTTGTGGTCCCATGTTAACATCACGTTACTAGTTACCATTACACCAAACTGGTTTATGTATACCACCAGGATGTTCGCTGAAGTCAAACTTTCTGCTTTCATCTTTGCATTGCTCGCTGTCCAATATATACAGCTATCATCAGGAAAAAGCTGTGTAAATAGCCTAGAACCATGGAATCCGAGATCTAGCCATGCCTTGATTTGCACTCGAAAAAAATAACATTACCAAATATATTTTCATTACATATTTTCTCATAATGGCTAGGGCAAATTAATTTTGAAATACTCCTGTACAAGCCAATGGAAAGCTACCGGATATATTGCGGGCAAGTAACATGATAAAAGAACCATGTCAGATTTAAAATCTCACTAGGTCGGGTCTAACTAATAAGGGACCTGTGCCATAACCACTGTTATAAACATGCCACCTAATTAAAAGAGAAGGAGGTGTGTGGGCCATGCTGTTTATTTAAGTGGTCTAGAACAGCTGGGTAACAGAATGTTGGCTGTCATCCATCCAGATTGCAACTTTTCCTCTACATTCTGGGGAACACCGAGGATGTAGAAAATCTTATAAGTATGGAACATGATAAATTTTAATTGCAGACTAGAAAGGGCACATTTTCTCTAAACTGCCAAGCTAAGCCAGCTGTTCTAAAAGAACAAAAAGCATTCACATGTACTTGTGTTGAAGATGAAATGGGGTACTTTACTTCAGTTCATCATGGCCTATATGTGTATTGAAGAATGTCTAGCATTAAACACTTGTTTTTCTCAATTTGTTTTCTGTACTGGCTGATTTTCTAGATATTGTTTTTAGTAGAAAATGGGGCCAGACAGGTCCTGATGATGGTGCTTGTTTTTATACTGTACACGATAACGTGATACACTTTGACTTCCTATGTTACAAATGAAGTAGGCTAAATGGGTCTCCCACAATATGCAAGCAAGCACCCATTATTCTTTATTCCTATGTCCATATCAAGGTATTCTGAGGAAATGTTAATGTGAAAGGCATATATAGATTTACTGACTATTGGTTGTACCCCGCTGTGATTTGTAAGCTATTCCATAATGTCTACATTGTAACATAGCCTCTGCCACTAACTATATGTATTTATTATACTACATTCTTGACATTTTGTACATCAACAACATGCTATTGAAAACTTTAAAGGTCATGGAACCATTCTGTTTCTATCCTAGAGTAGTTTTCTGTATTATGTGCACCAGACACTTCCCCATTTGCCTGTATGATATTGGGCTGAGACCACAGCACAACACATGCAAAAACAGAGAGGCATACAACCTCCAAGCAGACAGGTCTCTAGTGAAAACTGAACCCATGACCCCAAACATGAAAGACCACAGTGCTAACCACTAAGCCACCAGGATATATTTGTAGGGTCACCAGAAATCTATGGAGCAAAACGAGCTGATAAGTGCCAAAAAAGATGTTTAGGGACTATTTCAAACAACAGGCGTATTTTTACGCACAAGTCGGCAATTTTGGAATACATGGGATTTTAATTTGCATGCAATTCAGTGTATGTTAAAACGAGCAACGAAATGCCCTGGTGTGAACTGGACCTTATAGTGTAACTAGTCTAACGTCTAATGTTTTTGAGCATGGATCACAGCTGTAGTTAGTTGGTATTCAGAGAGAGATATGATTAGATATAATAACTCATAATAACAAAGATGAGAAAAAACTCAAAATGACCAAGAAAAATTAGCGTACAAAATCAATAAACAATGGAGCATTTCACAATTATGGTTAGCATCACATAAATAAGAGTGAATCAATTAATACCAAATTTTACAACTTTTCTACAAGTTAAGAGGAGAAAGTTAAATAGAAGTCAAAGATTAAAATGCTGTACATCTGAACAATGATCTATCCTCCCCTCTTGTGTTTCATCACTGCATTATACATAAATAGCACATAATTCTATCCTGAACTGTTCTCCAAATCATGATTCTTTGTCCAATTGTGCCTGAAAGCTTTTCACAACTATGGGAATAATAGAGACATGTATGAATGAACAGTTTTTTTGTAAGGCTTTGTACTCAGCATATCCCCCCTCAGATGACGTATTTTCCTGGCAACTTTGGCAAAGTACTCAAGCTCAGCTGCCACATCAGTAACAGGAAACCAATGCATTTTTTTTATTCATTCATTTATTTATTTATTTGTGTCTTGTGCAGTAGGGATGAGTTATGCAACAATGATTAAGCTCATGTGATGCTATTCCGGCCATCACATCCACTGATCTTGCTGTATTTATTCAACCACGGTTTTTCCTGACCCTTTCCTCCTACGAATAGACAGCTGATAGTATTCACAATCCAGAATTTACAGTGGGACAAAAAAAATAGCTGGTGTATTTTGCAATCTGACCCCTATTTTCACTATAGCATACAGAGCCTGTGTAAGACTAAGAACATTATTAATACTTTATTAATGCCAATAATTTGTATTATTTCCTTTTTTTTAGAAACTCAATCAAGCTTTTTAACATCACCTAAGGTTGAAATACACCTATAACAGAAGTTTGTCTAAACTTCCCTAGTAAATCCAAGGATTATTCTGAACCTGCTATAAACATCAGTGAATCCCCTCTAGACTTTTTAAATCATACTTAAACATTGGAAGAAAGCCAACTATTCATATATTGTACACAGGCTAGATATACAGTTTCCTTCCACTTGCACGTGCTTCCCAATATGCTGCACTAAATACTTCTGACAACACCACACACACAGTAAATATTTGTCCAAGTTACAGTATATAGCTAGCATAGATCATTATCAGGAATCTATTTAATATAACTGCATAGGATTATCCTTTATAAATAGATATTATATGAGATAAATAGAAACGCACAGTTTTCTTATTGGTACAAGGGGAAGGATTTTAAGTGATCATCCAATAGCAGTACTGTAGAAATGGAAAATAAAAGGTGTCATAATAGTACTGCAAATGAGTTGAATTTATGCAAGTGACCTGTACCCTACCAGCACTATCAGCACCTCACAGTTATCCCCATCCAGATGTACTTACAAACCCAATGCTGTGGATCCACCACTTCCCTGCAATTATAATACTATCTAACCATGCACATACTTTGATAACTGTAAGAAATATTACTGGTGCATCCACTAATAGAGTATTACAGTTGTAGGAGCACAATGAAAGCACAACCAGGTAGCGTAAGCCAGTCATATATTATCATGCCAGGGTCAACCTGTTTCCAATAAATTCTGTTATTTTATGCAGCAGCTGTTGTTAATAACCTTCCTGGTTTGAGTGTTGCCTGAGCTAGAACCTAATACAGAAGTCAGTGAATAACCTAGCTATCTTTGTGATTCTGAAATCATGGAAAGTAAAATGCTTTTTCACAATGTTTTGCGCTTGTAGCAGAAACAGAAGCCTTCATGTGGCGCTTCTTCTGTGTTGTAGTCAGTCCAGGCAAGGTAATGTGGTCCCTAACCCATTTTATAAATGCAGTGATTGTACATCTCCACATACCTGCTAAAAACGATATTTAACTTTCAACACAGAAATTCTATCAGATTCTATTGCACCCAAATATTGGCTGCCTGCCACCATTCTAATGTAAACACACAGCAGGTGTTTCTAAGCTGTTAGAAACCAATGGAAACCAGACATTGGAGTCTTTTGTGGGAACTACAAAGCTTCCAGGCCATTACAATGGTACAGGAAATGGGAGAAAGTGGCGCGCACCCCATTAACAAAGCAGATAGACCTGCAGTTCACAGCAAAACAGAAATTGGTGCAGGTTTCATGTCAAGTTAACCAAGGGATTGTGGAGATTTTAATATATAAGTTAGCTTCGATCTGTCGTACAGGATGTGAACTGTCTGCTGGCAACCTGGCAGACAGTTCACTTGCCTCTTTTTGCCCAAGCAGTGAGAATACTACATGGGCAAAGCCCACATATTGGCAGGGAAAATGTGTTAACCATGGCAAATGCAGGGTTAACAGCCTTCCTTCTCACTCTCAGCTGAGTGAGGGCAAGGGGGCAGAGGGAGGTGGAGCAATCAGCTCCAGCTCTCCTGCTCTCTATGTCATGTCTGTTGAGGAATTTTTGAGGATCATTTGTTGAATAAAAAACTATTTTACTGCTTGTTAAGAATTTGTAAATAATTTATTGTGCATAGTTTGTGCACAGGTGCGCGTGAAATTAAATAAATGTTTTTACCAGCGGACCAAATGCCTGTGCCTATTGCACATCGTTGAATTGGCAGTCCTCATGATAGCAGCAGTCATTAAGCAGTTTTACATGCAATAAACAAAAGAGGGAAAAAAAAAACAGCCACCACTGAAATAACTCCACGTCATTTTATTTTATTGGCATATTTAACTGTGTCACTCTAATTCTGCAGTACGCTACTGGCAATGCCGTGTTGGCAGTGTTGCCAGTTGTACAGCATTCTCTCATTTTCAACTAACTTTCTTTTCCTCAAAAAACAGATATTACTGAACTCCTTAATGGGTAAACCTCTGGCATAGAATGCATTCTTTTCGGGTTGCCCGCTGTCATTTTGACATGCAGTACTTAATAGGATTAAATTGCAGTTACCTCTACTTTACATCCTGCCACTCACTAACTCTGTCCCAGGAGCCTCATAAAGACAGCGGGCATCATAACTATTAAGTGCTACTAAACCTGTCTGTCATAGATGCCTTTGCGCTTCACTCAAGAGTACTCAGTCAGGATCACTGGCATGTATTTACTTTGCTCTTGCTTTTTACTGTCAGTGGGCTAACACCATTAATATTAATACAAATGCACAAGCATGAAAACTTGTTTTCTTGGGCTGGGATGAGAACATTTAATGTACTATAATTTGAAATCTATGCCACTCGACAAAGGCCTAGTGTGTTGTCTGTGAGCAGCAGAGGCTGAGTCTTGGCACGACAGGGAGGTGTATAAGGCCGGGATACAGATGCATATTCAGGCTGTGTGTGGTCTCAGTAATGGGATGACAGGCAGTTAGGCGGCTCTGCTTGTCAGGATTACAGTACAGAACACTGTGTGGGGTCAAAACACTGTAATTTAACAGTTAAGTAAGGCTATCCTTCATTCCTTCATATATTTATTTAGATACATACATACATACGTTTTTTTTTGTTTTTAAACTGAAAAATATACCTAAAAGAGGTATTGTGAAAGGCGAGTTATACTCACAAAACTGACAGCATATGTCTTAGCACAGGTAGGCTGAAGCATCCACTGCCTTCCTATGTATTTACCTTTTTATAGCGTTTCCAGTTCTGCTCCCCAACCAATCAGAAAAAAAAAACATTTGTATAAAAACCTAAAAGATTACTTTACCTTACAGTGCCCTACCTTCTGCCAGGTATATTGAAATGGAAATAAATAGACATAACCTAATATTATCTACACTGATTATAGTTCTTTTTGTTTATGGTCACGATTGGCAGTTGTGGTAAATCGAAAAAATGGGTCTGATTAAAATATCTGTTGGCCACTGTGATCTCTTGTGGACAGCCCAAACCCAATTAATCCTATAAAATAAAACTGCAAAGGTCACTGCAGCCTTTACATATACTGCACTGTTTCTCCTTTGGACTTATTGAAAGTGTGGTACTGAATATAAACATTTAGCTTTCTCTGCATAGAAGAACTTATTTTCATTATGTGTTTGGAGCTACTGTTAATCTTCCAGTTGTAACCGACTTATCAAACCCCAAACACAGAATGGTATTTACTGCCAGTTCTTCTATGTAAATGTGTAATTCTCATCAGGTTTTAGAGATATGCTCTGACCAGGCACAGGCAGATCCTTCCACTTGACCCTTAAGGTGCCCATACACTGTACGATTCTCGTACGAGAATCGCGGGAAATCCCGCGATCGTACGAGAATCGTACAGTGTATGGAAGGCGTGCGACCGTTTCTACTGTACGGTCACACGTCTTTTGTCGAACCAGCATGCTCGAAAACCCGCCGAGAATCGTACGATTGTCGGCGGGTTTCTAGCCTGCTCGTTCGATAGCTGTGGAATGGGCCGGTGTGCGCACGCGCACACTGCCCGTTCTGCATTGCGGTCATCGGAAGCCCGCCCCTC
>NW_017306424.1:712217-740651 GCF_000935625.1 Nanorana parkeri | reverse complement strand
CACGTCTTTTGTCGAACCAGCATGCTCGAAAACCCGCCGAGAATCGTACGATTGTCGGCGGGTTTCTAGCCTGCTCGTTCGATAGCTGTGGAATGGGCCGGTGTGCGCACGCGCACACTGCCCGTTCTGCATTGCGGTCATCGGAAGCCCGCCCCTCTGCGGGGCGGACTTTCGATGATCGCAAGTACGATCTGCCCGTCCAAGGTGGTCAGATCGTACAAGCTTTCAATAAGCATACGACCATCGCAAGACTTTTGTCATAAGGTGTATAGGCACCTTTAGAAGTTGATTTACTAAGGGCAAGTAGGCTGCTCACTTTGCAAGGGAATATACAATTTGCAACAGAATTTTCCCTTTAGATTAGTTAATGAGGTGCAGCTCTGCTGACTTCCACCATCCAATCATGTGCAAGTAAAAATACAGTTTGTTTTTAGATTCACTTGATCGTGATTGGGTATCCTTTGCAACGTGAATTTTCACCACATTCACTAAACTAAGTAAAAATTCCTTAGCAAAATGAACCGCCTTTTAATCTCCTAGTGTTCAGTTAAGTCAACCAACTAAACAAAAGAACATTCCAATAGTTACCTTAAAAGCACAAGTGTATGTGTGGTCAGAAACTAAAGAGACATACAGATACAAACTAAAGCCAGACATTGGCAGCAATCTTCCAGCTCTTCCTTTAATGTTATTGAAAGTATTCTTACTTATGTTTTATATATGTATTGTACATGGTTGTCTGGTTTGCAGGGCACATGCTGCAATGACAGCTAAATAACCCATTAACACTTGTAGACTCTGCTAGCAGTACTACCAGATAATAAGGTTTCCACCATAAAAGATGATGAAGAGTTGTGTAGGGACTGCAGAGATCCCGATCAGAAGCTCTCAGTTGTTTGTCTTTAATTTATTTAGATAAAAAATAGTTTGTGCTGTGCAGAGTTTAGTCGGTGCAGACGCATGGCTTTGTGCTTTCTGTGAGCCAGTACTGTGCATTTAATAATCCATCCATGCTGCATTCACAGAGAATATTAGCAACCTTAAATGGCCTAGTGTAGCTCAGCAAAAAAAAAAAAAAAAGTGTTTCTGCCTTGTGGACAAAGAATAAAGTAAAGCTCAATCCCCCTCTGTCAGCCAAGTTGGTAAAGACATGCCTTTTGGGCAGTCAGTCAATGTACCTATTAGAAAAGAGCCATGAGGACATCATTAGGCAGGATGAGGTTGACCTGTGAATGGGTTTTGCATTCAGAGGAGAGACGTCCAAAAAAAAAACATTTTTGCCATGTGAGAACATTCAACTTCTCTTAGGTCTCCATAGCAATTCCTGCACGCCGTAAAAAAAATAAGGCAATGTAAAGGAGGGAGAGAAAAGAGTGACAGAGAAAGGCTAAAGTGGAATTCGGAAACACTGATGATGTTCAGGCTTTCCAAGGAGGCGAGGCTGGATGAAGTCAAATATTTTATGGAAAGAGGACTGTTAAGAGCAAGGAAAAGGGCATTTAGAGAGAGGTGCCATTGAATGGGCCATTCTTTTTCCAACCAAGCCGAAAAACTTATTGGAACACTTCGTTTTCTTCCACTAGTAGAGACAGCTAGTCTGCTGCTAAGTAGGCTGCCATAGGCTAAGTGCTCTACTTTTTAAGGGAATCCTTTATTTCACTGTGCTCTGTGATAGTTAATCTCTTAGTATAATGAAGGCTTTTATAGGGAAGTTCACGGTGTAGGTGAAATCACTGTGGTGGAGTGGGTGGATCAGAAATGACCAGGCTTGCAGTTTTGGGTTTGTTTACTGTCATGTTAGGTTACAGCACTAAAATGAAACTTCAAGGGGTAGCGCAGTGTTTAAATAAATGCCTACACATAGATAAGTGTTTGACGGGAGGGCCAAGTAGAGGCTAATGCACACAAGTACTATTGCTGCTGGCTGCATACACTGTTGGTTTGGTTTTCCTGCTTTGCCAGCACCAATGCCATCCAGTTTCCACAGAGAAAGATGTTCTCACTGTGTTTGTGTCCACCATTCTGTCCTTTAGCTTTCTAACTAAGAACAGGAAGTGATTTGGAGTTAAAGAAGAACTCAAGGATTTTTTTAAATTAACCATTGCAGTGGGGCTACCCCCGCACTGCAAAGGTTAACTGATCGTTTGTGTCTAGGTTGAAGTAAAATATATACTCTACCCGAAGCTCCGAGACGGCTTCTTCTTGAACATGTCCTTCCAATGTCTCTCCCCCTCCTCTGCAGTGGTCTAAGGTCCCATAAATCATCACGTCTATACACAGTGCATAGACATGAGGAAGATTCCAATTCTGCAGGGAGGGGGAGACATGCTGGAAGGAGTGCCGTGACAGTTGACCAGCTTGGAGCTTTGTGTGAGTATATCTTTATTATTTTAGTACGTAGACACAAACAAGCACTTAATGCTTGCAGTTCTTCTTTAATAGCAATCATGTGCACAAAGGCTAAGCCTTTTACACTGGCCTTAAATAAAAAGCAGGGCTACTTTGGATACATTTTAAAATTGTGTGATGCCCAGCCTAGTATTCGGTATGGCTGGATCAAATAATTGAATAATCAAGTGTCGATGATAACAAATAAATGGACATCTTCTGCAAAGTAATTATAAATGTGTACTCTACATTGCATATGCTAGATAGGAAACTTCCAGTATCTCATATTTGTCACAGAGATTGCAAATTGTTAGTCTTGATAAATGAAAAACCTATTAAAGGCTTCAGTTGTGATTTATTTCGTGTTTGGTGACTAACTAGGCCTTTTGTCAGATCTTCCTATTCTATACTTCATTTGTAACCACAGTAGGTGTATAACCTTTGTATCCTTCAATTTGCGCACATACTACCACTCTATCTAGTCTGTCTCAGATTGACCATGCCTAATGGTTCGAATCAATGTGACACACATTGCCTGTAAATTGTAAAAGACTATTGGCTTGTGTAGACTATCAAGAGTGACAACAGGTGCTTCTTAGTATTGTAAGATGTTGTTTGTACACACACAGATTTTCTATTGTGGAAAATGTCTATGCACCCAAGAAACATTGTTCCCTTTTTTAATGAAAAGGGAGCGCAGCTGTCACTGAGCACATTCTGTATCCATACATCCACCTTGGCAAGATGATGCACTGTGTCCTGGCACTCTGAGGATGCTACCAATGATGCTCAGATGTATCTTGTCAGGAACCTATCTTTCCATCTCCCTCTTTTGCTATGTTCTTGCTCAATCACCTAAAATTTAATAACATGTTTAAGAAATAATGAAATGGGGAAAAAAAATAACCTAGCATGCAACTCCTATTGATTAGTAGTCCCATATCATAAAATGTTGTCCTGAATCAGCTGTCTAGATAATGTAGACAAGTGTTCTTCTATTGATTGTCAGTAATTGCACCATAGGTGTAACGCAAACATTTTGTATTGTTAAAGCGCTGCTTTCTATTAGAGTGCCGCAAAACCTTTATATTCAAGACCCAATAAGTCCTGAAAGATGTCCTGCTAATAGTAAGTGTAGCAGCTATGCTAATTATCTCAAGTGGCTAATTAAGTTGTTACAGAGCTTTCTTTGTAGTGCTGAGTACTGTATATTATGCTCTGCATATTGAGATGATTATATAATAGACATGTTTCGGCATGGGGTAATACCTGTATTGATATTCATTATGTGTTTGTGAATCATAGTCTTTATACTAGGGGTTGGCAACCTTAGAGAGGTGGAGATCAACCTGAACATTATGGGAGAGATCGAAGATCACCAGGGTGCATCATGCTCTTTTAATGAGATAACCTAGCAAGACTCCATTAAAAAGTAAAGAATGTTTGAAAAGTTCTGGGGTCATCAGTAGTATGTAACGCACAGTGCAGGGGTGAGCAGTAAGTAGCACAGATTGTAGAGGTCAGTAGTATATACCTCAGAGTAAAACGGTCAAGAGTAAGTAACGCAGAGTTCCGAGGTCAGTATTATGTAACCCACAGTGCAGAGGTCAAGAGTACCTAACACATATCTCCCCACCACAATCAAAAATTTCCCCCATGCAATACAGACATCTATCCCCTTGACCTAAAACTACCCACAGCATAAATGTCCACTTCTCTCTGTAAAATTCGCTGACCACACCCCCGATGCAGTGGTGCCCAGCAGAGTGAAGAACGTCCCCCCAGGTCTCCCCTTGGCTGTGTCCTCATAGGAGGAGTCTAGCACTTCCCTCAGCTCTGCAATTCCCAATGCATATCTGATCTCAGAGGCAAAGAGAAGGGGGCTTTGCAAATCCCACATAGTGGCAGTTGGCGCCTGGGGGGAGATGCAGAAGCGTAGACAAATATCAACTTCAGAAAGAAGTATTACTATTACATCTATTCATATAGCGCTGACAATTTACACAGCACTTTACATTCACATTAGCCGCAGCCTTTACGGAGCTTAAAATCTAAGGTCCCTATCTCGCATGCATACACATGATTTGGGCTGATTTGGAGAAGAGACAATTATTCTACCAGCATGTCTTTAGAGTGTAGGAGGAAACAGCAGTACCCAGCTAACATGCAAACTTCATGCAGATAGTGTTCTGACCCACTTTTGAACCAGGGGCCCACAGTGCTGCATGGCAGAGGTGCTAACCACTAAGCCACTGTGCTGCAGAAGTAGACTCTTTCTATGAACCCTAGCAACGCTTTGAATATTGCTGGTACTTCCCGATGCCCACTATGCAGAAGCAACTATTTCATAAGTGGTTTGAGCAGTATGGGTTTAATTTGTGGATTTCTATCATATTGGTTTTCCACTGACACAAAGAAATCCAGACAATGAGTATCTTATGGCTGGGAGACTACCACCATTAGCCTCAGTGTTAGAGGTGGGAGAGGTTTCTCACTTTACAAAATCTCTGTGGGTCTTTATAGTTAGGATTATTTTCTAATGTTTAATTTTATTTCTATAAGTCTGTGAAAATACCCATTTTATTTATCTACAGACCTTCTCCCCACTTATTTCAAATAAATAGTCACTCAAAGTAGCAGTTTTTATGACAGCAAGCTTGGATCACAAACTCCCGTGAAAGACATGCATGGGCTCCTAGCCAATCAGAACAAATCAGCGAGGGGCACACCTCTATGTATTTTCTTCTGTATGCTGCACAGTACAGTTTGCTCTCTGTCCATAGTGGAAAGAGAAACAATTCTATATATCACAGTTAAGTTCCAGAACTCCAGAGACAAGGAACGTCAGGGCATCATAGGCATTAACATGCTGCCTTCTTCTAACAAAACTTTTATTCAGGGATCCAGAGGAGAGTCAGTTTATACTAGCTGATGACATAGAAAGAGTTTTTTTTATGTTTTACAAAATTATAGAGAAATAGCATATTTTTTATTTAACTGTATAAGAGCAAGAACAGAGGCATCTTTCAGATTTCGTGTTTGCAGACTGAACGATCATGTTAAAATGAACCTGAGCTTTGCCCATCCTTAGATATGGAGTGTGGTTGGAAAATAAGGTTGAGAGAGGGACCCACATGGACCAAATCCAGGATTAGTGGGCAGGAGTTTTATAGACATAGCCTGGAAAATAAGAACAGGGGTCTAAAAATTGGGTGACTCCCGCTTTCTTTGTGAGACTTGACAAGTTCTTAAAAATTCCCTCATTTAAGAGGGACTCCACATTTTCCTCTTTTAGAATCAAACTTCTCTGTCACCCTTGACCCCTCAGTTGTCGTTATTTTTAGGTCCCATCTACAGACCTGTATAAATGAACGTTCTATTGCTAAAACTATTATTTGGCTCTAAATTATTGCATAAATTATTTTCAAATGCTACTATAAAGGAGACGCAAAGGTGAAAAAAAGCTACTCCGATACTCCAGCGCTGACTGGCGGAACAGACGGGGGAGGGGCGGGTACAGCTGGCTCTGCCTCTAGATAGGCAGAGCCAGCTGTCAATCACGTAGCTGGGTGGATCTCGACAGTAATGTCGGGATCCGTCCCGGCTGCGGTGGGCTCCGTATACCGCAAGCTTTAGCTCGCGTTACAGCGAGCTTTGGGTCACGGGAGGACGCTAGTTTGTGTCCTCCTGTGACCCTGGGGAGAACTATGGGGAAAAGCACTGACCCCATAGTTCTCCTTTTAAGCTAATTTACTTTATTTACTTTCCACAGGCTGCTGCAAGAATGTAGCACTACTTCTGAAGGATAAGCAGTTTTGTATTGCAGAGAAGTGATTCGCAAAACTTAGTACTGCAGCAATATCATTTGATATTTTTAGTAATTATTTCTGCTGTGTATGTGTGGAGTACTTGGATGATACCTGATGGTAACATCTTGTTGGAGAAAGTGTACAGGCAGATCCCATCAGAGGGAAGGGAGTGTGCTGGCTATGAGCACCAAGCAGCTGGGACAGGGTGGGCTCCACCTCTCCTGCTGCTTTCAGACACAACAGCTTCCTGTCCCTCTGTAAATTGGATGGAGATGTCACATAAACAAAGACAGCAGGCAGCATGAAAGAGATAAATGCAGTTTGCAATTAAATAAGGGGCAAAGTGCTTAATGCTTTCGGGTTTTTTTGCTGTACAACATTTCAGTTTATAATAAAAAAGAAAAGAGTTGGTATGCTGTGTGGTAACATTTGGGTCACTATTTGTTTGTAATATGAAAAAAATATATTATTCTAAGTTTGTTTGTTTTTTTGCAATTGTATAGACTGCTAGGCAGGCAATTAAATATTTACAGACGTGGTGAAAGAAGATATCTCCGCTCAATGTTATGTTTTCAAAGCCCTCATTTTGTCAGTGGGAAGTGCGTTAAACAAAGATGATTCATTTGTCAGATCTTCTGAGATAAATATTGACAATGTTGATGCTCTCCCTGCTTAAAGCTGATTTGGAATCCACTACTTAGTGTGTAGGTGGACCCTGTGTAATGTGCAGGAGGACCTCATGTATTATATAAATATATTCTTGTTTCAGAGAGGTATATGATTATTGGACAATGCCTCACTGGACGGAAGAGGGGCAAACTTCTTCTGGCACCTAAAGGTAACATCGGTGCACAAGCTTCCCAAACCTTCCTGTCACACCCAAATGCCAGACCATTTTGATGGGCAAAGCTCCGGAGCTTCCTGGTTGTGTTGGAGGAAGCCCTGCCCCTGCACATTCCTATTGGCTCATCACTAGGCAGCATTGCCTATCAGATTGTTTCCTGCTTACCTGCATTCCCGCACCTCTATCAAACCTGAGGAATGTTGGGAACCTGAGTTCTGGCAGTTGAGTCAACATCGCATGCTTGCCCCATCTGTTATCGATGAAGTTCACTGAATCAATTTATCCTGATTTTAAAAGCTGAACATGGCAAAAAATATGATGGCCATCAAGATGTAGCATTGTTATTGAGGATGACCTTTCTAGAGTTATGCTGTGAGTTCTGAAATAAAGTAAACTGGTCAGAAACCTTGACAATTCAGGTTCAAGATTGAGCAAAGGTTAGCTTCAGTGATAACCACATGGCAAAGCAATGTGCAGCCATAGATTTAGTAGGATGAAGTTTTAAATAATCAGGCATAATCCAACTTGCTTGAACATTGCATAACTGCCTTCTGAACCTCCCTTTAAGTCGTTGCATCCACTAAGTCATTAAAAAAACAATGGGCAAGCTTGGTAGACTTAGGAGGCAGAGTCAAGATTGGCATTAATGGGAAAAGTTTCATTTTAATTTTCAGCTGCCTATATCTCTACTGATCAGTTTGATGTGCAGTTTTCACTGAATGCTACTGTTGTTTTGCATCCTGTACACATTTATAGTTGCATTTCTTTGTGACAAGTTTACATTTTTCCTGTCAATATTCTATAACACTGATCACCAACTGGTGGTTCCAGAGCCACATGTGGCTCTTAGGAACCTTAATGTTCCTTGCGAAAGTTCCTTGGTAGGTACTCATTGATGGTCTATATAAACCCCTGATGCAGTAAACACTTACTATAAGCACAAAGTCAGGCAGAAACTGTTTATGTGAGGGTCTTAGCATTGTTTTTGTCATCCATATTCTAACTCATTGTCACTTGTTATATTTGAGTGGATTAAACTGATATTGCCAGTGCAAATCTCTTCTTAATATCACTCAGGATGTTTTTGGAAGCTCCACATAGGATCTGTATCAGCCTGTAAATACCTTTTAATTCCCTCAAATTTCCAGTTTTTCTGAAGACATTTCAGAACTGACATTCTAAGGTATTTACACATCTAGTAACATTTGGCTGCTATTTACGGTCTATAAGGAGACAGTCCTAGACAGCTAAGGACCCACAATCCATTCTAGCCAAAAATGATAATGTCCCAGAGTCATCTACCAAGGCTCCCGAGACTATCTAGACCCTGTCACCTTTTGCAAGTATGGGGGGTGGGATTTTAACATATCAACAGGGGTAGAATAGGACTGGCT
Source organism: Nanorana parkeri (assembly GCF_000935625.1). Lineage (NCBI taxonomy): Eukaryota > Metazoa > Chordata > Amphibia > Anura > Dicroglossidae > Nanorana > Nanorana parkeri. Next base: position 732,216 of record NW_017306424.1, on the reverse strand, counting down.
GCAATAACTGCATTTTATTTGAGTAAATGGCTTGTAATAAACATATTTTTGGTGTACACACACAATTTACATGGCAAATGGAATCTTACACTTAATTAATCGTTCTGGCAGAGTGAATGTTTCACACTAAAAAGCCCAGGGACAAATATACCACAAGACAAAAGCTTTGTGCAAACCTGTGGCACCTCTACTAAAACCGTTGACAGGATTTTTCTAGCGTACTAAAATCACATCACGTCAGCATAACTCTATGCAAAGCTTCAGAAAGTAACCACTGTTGTTCCAGGTGTTAAAAGAGATAAAGCCAAATGATAGTTCAGTGCTGTGTGAAATATGAGTCATATTTTTTTATACTTGAATATAAGCTTATAAAAAAAAATACAACCATGCAAGCAATCTATGCGCCTTGTACATATTAAACTGAAGAGGGTATAATTTATAATCAGCATCCAATATTTATATATGTGAAAGTAGCACATTCAAACACTGCTGAACTGCTTATTCTAGCATGATCTTCTGAACAGCCAAATGGTCTGATCTAAAGAAAACCTGAAATACAAGAGCTGTCATTGCTATCCTCTACTTATCGAAAATGCTAGGTGCCTGACTGTTATGCTGATTCTCTAACTTAAGTGCTTCTGAGCCAATGACCTGCAACACTTAGGCCTCTTTTACATGGGCGGTATGATCGTGTCCACCTTTACATTTTTCAGGCGTACCCGATCGGATGTCCAATATAAGTCTATGGGGATGTGTAAACGGACAGGCATCAGTTTACACCCAGTTTCCCCCGACTCCAGCCAGGTCCGGAAAAGCAAACGGTTCAGAGATCCGTTTCGCCGTGACTGGCAGGGGTAACCGGATTCCCCATAGACTGACATGGGGTCCAGTAATTGCAGTTTTTTCCTCCATCACAAGACGGAGGAGAAAACTGTATGGACACGGATGTCACAGCGGTGACCAACTAGCAATTTAGGAGAGTTCAGCAATGGCAGCCTCCATGTTTCTTTTATGACAGGTTTACTTTAAGTAGATCTATATTTGGAACATGCATGACTTGAATCCTTGCCAAGTGATTTCAATGTCAACTGTTTGTATAGAGGTTTCAACTGCCAATTTTAATTTTATATATTATCTAATAGTTTTTTTGTGACTAGCTGTGAAATGCAAAGTATTTTTTAAACTAGCCAAAATATAACATTAGCATAAGAAAACCCACAGGTTTCCCTAAAGCAAAAAAACATCAGGAGACATGAAACTAAATACACCTAAGGGGTTTACAGTGGGAAAATACAGCCTGGTTTGATTGCAGTCAAATGGGATCTGTAGCTTTGAGCGAAGTCAGGGCAACAGCAGGAATATACATCTTCACCTATAATCTTTTAATGGCCACAGTAGTGGATGCTCGTCCCCCAACACCATTTTAAAAGCAAATGTCTTGAGGATTTAAGTAGTTTTCTTTGCACATTTTACTGCTACGATAAAAGAAAAGTTTCAGCGGTTTGAATTCCTTAGGGAGGGTAAACATTTAACTTCTGAGGATCCCCAAATAATGATTATCTACTTCACATACTTAATTTGCTTGTAAAATACTCCAGAAATGCTCACATGCTCAGCGGACACAATGGGGTGTTCATACTTAACCTCTTCACTGCCTTAGAGAGTCACACATGCATGTAAAAAAGTTAAGTTACTATGCTTTACACTTCTACTATGCTTTGTTTAGGCTATGACTACTTTTTTAGTGTTAGCTTTTTGTAGACAAATGGGGTGATTTAAAAAAGAAGTCACTTTTTCACTTACCCCACTGAGCCTGGCATTACGTCAAACACTCAGCCATGAACAGTGGAATTTGAAATAGGAACTTCCAGTGAACATGGCTGATGTCTATTTTTTACTGACCGTGCAAAGAAAATGACTCTTTTAGTAAATCAACACCAAAGTCTTTTTTTTCATATTATTAAGGAACCATACACAAAAGAGTGACCAATTGGCAATGATTTTTTTCAGCATTCTGAAATTTGTTAAGATGGGTGACCACAAATTCCTTTTCTGTGCACTATTCCTTTTAAAAAGACAAGAAATAGATTTCTAAGAGTGCACTGTGTTTTTTTAAATAAGCGCCAGGAGGTTAGTCAAGCGAGAAAAGCTATTTTATGAAGTTGATCTTTTAGAATGGCTTTTTGCCCTGTGTTAATTTGTTAATGGTGCTTTTCCCCTGAGCCAGACAAGCCAGGCAAATTGCTGCTTGCTGTATATTCCAATATCTGCTTGCTGATAGGTAGTGCCTCGCCGCCATAGCTTATTGGCTGTGAAATCCCCCTCGATACTTCTTTGATGGCATTTCCAGATGCTTAAGTACCTGCGTCTTCCAAAATCTGGGAGCGAGATGGTGGATTTCAGAGCCACACGTCTTTGTGTGATGTATTTCGTGGAAAATCGACTTTTATTTATAGCGGTAGCTATTGTACTTAGCAGAAGTCACCTAATATAACCTCAAAATGCATGCCTTACATACTGACAGATACAGGCACATTTAATAAAGCAGTGCAACAAGAAGAAAAACTAGACTTATGTACAGAACTATGAAAGATGCTTGGCTGCAAGGGGTTACTGCACTTTGAATGTTCCAAATAAGTCTGCACAGTAGGCTAGATGAACTGCATCAAAATGTATGAGTAATATGCATAACATCCAAATCTAAATTGCAAGGATATTTATCTATTTTCACATATGAGGCATAATAACACTATCAGTAGGTTAAAAAAAAAATAACACATAGAAAATATAAAGAATTTGAGAAGGAAATTAACTTTTAAATACAAAAATTGACACTATATGCATCTGTCTAAATGAATTGATTGCACCTACCAGTATGGTTGTTGTCCCTTTAACTTGCTCATGCAAGCTCAGAATGAACAGAGAATGTATCCTCTCTGCATTCAGCATGCCAAAAAAAAAAAAAAAACCTGTGCTATGCTAATCCTGCAAACCCACTTGGGATAATACTGTGAATCCAGCGTCCACATGATAAGGGAGCCAGCAAACTGTTTTGTTATTGCTGCAAATGTTTAGAAATAATGGCTGAAGAATGTACGCCAGCAACTCCTTACTGCAGTTTAAACTCTTGTACCAGACAACTGAGTGAGATCATTTTTAGAATTTAAGTTCAGCAAAATCCTACTTGGCAATGCTGCTTAACAAGCTTTAGAAAACACTGCGATCGGAGTGTTAAATAAAATACCTAATTAACGACTTAGAGTTTATCTGCGTGCACTGCGATCTTTAGTCTCTGCTTTAGATAACGCAGCATGTTATGTATCTAGCTTATACCAGGAGTCTTCTCAAGTATTTACAATTTGAGAAAATGACTTAGGGCATTCATTTGGCTTTGCTCCCTTGGAAAGAAAGTGGAAATGTCAACTTCATCCAGCAGGCGGCGCTATGAGTTCAGAAAGCGCTCCATGTTGCAGAGGTGACTCCTGACTCTCTGGGTACCATGTAGCAGTAGTCCTCCTAATGATGCCCCAAATCACAGCATTTCAGACTCCTTTCAACATCTGACTGAATAATGTCCCAAACTGTTTGCCCTTAGGCAGTATTCAAATTTTAAGCGTCCCATGAAGATTACCAAAAACGTTACTTTGATAACATCAATGCAGTAATGAAGCCAAAATAGCCAAACTGTATATACAAATAAACATCAAATAAAAAAAAAATATATATAAATGAAACATTTTACTTACTTCTCATATTTTGTCTTGCTTGGCAAACGCTGCTGTGCGATGTGTTTTTCTGTCCTGCAAATTTCTTGTGGTGGTGTTTAAATTTTGGATGTTGTTATTATTATTTGTTTTTCTTGGCTATCTCATCAATTGTGTCCCGCGGTTATCCTTTCTAGTGCTGTTTCAGTTGTCTGTCAGTGTTCTACTTTAATTCACCTGCTGCCCAGCTCTGAGGTAGAAGTTGCAGCCAAAGCAGATAGGGATCCCTGCATTCACTAGTGACAACGTCTCACACAGGGAGACAGTGAGTGACTTTAGTGGGAATGTGTATGTGAGCTTGTGAACTTACACCACTACAAATTGGGGGTTTATATACACCACTGATGAAGGAAAGCAAGTCGCACTATTTGTATGTGTGTTTTTTCAAAAGATGACACATCTTGAGTCACATCTTTTCCATTGAAAAAAAAAATACCCTTACCCAGACCCCTCCTTCCTAAAAGTTAAATTTGCATGGGCGGCATGCATTAAACAGCTATGACACACTCTCCTAAAATGTACTTGCTCTCTTTAAGATGTACGTACGTCGAAAAAAAAAGGAGGGGGGCTTCGGGGGACGAAGCAGAAGCTTGTAGGGGGGGGGAGAAGGTTGATAAGGTCATTGAAGATACACTGTCCTATCCCTATGCCATGAATCTCTCCTGAAATACAGTGTCTGTTCAGAAAGAAGATGTGGTTTTAGGTGCACAATGATACACAAGCTATATCAGCAAATCATTTCATTGTAGAGAAGATTCATTCTGAATGTGTGCAAATCAAAGTTAAAGCCGAGTTCAAACTTTGTAAAGGAAGTTACAGGCAGCATTGGGGGTGAAGTTCCTTGTAACTTCTTTACAGGGATATTTAGTAAGGATTTGATAACAAAGTTCAATTCATTTATTCAGATAAAAATATACATAAAATACAAGGAATACAACAGAAATATTTTTGCACAAAGTTTAAACAATAAAACAAAATGATAAATGAATTTGATAGATGTCTGTGTAGCTCACTGCGGATCAGCACAAAATGCTTCCTGAATAGTTTGCAGATAGTTGCGAGCTGGACCTGGTCGCCTGTCAGCAGTTTGTCATTTAAGGATATCTGAACCGTAAAACAAAAATGTGATACATTACAGCCCACCGGTCCTTAGATATGGGTGCATTTGTTTTCTTTTTTTCAGGTTAAGTACATTTTTTGGAAGTACAGACAAATACCTGTTAAACCTGCCAGAATTCCAGCATCCTTGTAACTTCCTGCAAGCAATGTTATCAGTTTTTACAGCTATATCCTGTGAACTACAAAAGAATGCCTCCTTATGTAATAAAGATAAAGCGAGAGGGAGGTGTTTGTAGCCCAAATCAAGAGTGCAAACTAGGGTGACAACACTACTCCTCCATAGATACAGTGCATCAAGTGACTGTTGGCACCCTAGGACGCAAAGTGTGTTACTGGCAGGATCACCTGATGAAAATAACGTGGAAAAAAAGAAAACTAATGCAGCCACCACATCACCGCAACAAGGACTGGTATGCTGCAATTTATTCAATGTGTGTTTTAGGTTTAGATATAGTTTTACTATTTGTCTATTAAGATACCAGTATTGCCCATGACAGATATTGATAAGGTTTGGTAAAACTTGGTGATAACTGATTTTAGCTTGCTGTGCAGATAAACAGGATTTTCTGCATTAAAAGCTTGGACCATATTCATAACGCTGTAATAGGACGTAAGGCATGCTCAAGTGGCTTCTCAAGCAGTATTATCACAGCTTGAGAGACCACTTTATTACACCTTAAAGTGTTGTCGTAGCTCAATGAATCATGGCTCTTTCTTCAGTGTGATAAGTAAGTTTATCATAAAGACATTCTCTTAAGGCAGAATGGTTCTTACCATTTATCAGAATGATGACTTAATTAATGTCTGTGCTGCTGATAATTGGATATTGTTTTATACCATTTTGGTATTCAATATAACTGCAAATTATGCTTCCCTTTGATGGCAATGATTATGTTTAATATTGTTTACACCCCGTTTCTAAAATGCTTATTTATGTATTTTTCCATTTTAGGATACAATTGGCTGCACCGTGTTGTTGAAGAATATGATATACCTGAAGTCTGGTGTTCATGCTTGAAGTGATATAAAATTGGTGTAGCCCCCTGCTTCCACCTTACCTTACATCACTTGTAATCACTTTGAAACCATTTTTCTTTATGTCTTTATTAGAGTCACAATACTTCTTTCATGTAAAACAGCTTAAAGCATATCTAAACCCAAAACCAAAAATGAGATATATTTTACAATTCTTACCAATTACAATATATTTTTACAATTCTTAATAATTCTTACATGCGATGGCTGCATTCATTTTCATGTTTTAGTCTTTTTTCCTTTATTTTCACCTGGTGATCCGGCCAGTATGACACTTCCTGTCTTAGGGTGACTCCACACTATGGAGGAGCAATGGAGCCACCCTTGGACAGCAGCATTGTCACCCTGTAGAAAGGGTGGTGTTAGATACACTGGCAGATTTAGATAAACATGAATAACAAATTAATTTGGAACTCCAGCTAATACTTTTTAGTTAGAGCTAACAGTTTTTTTTTTCCTTTTGGGATAAAAGTTTTACATAAAGGAATAAAAGCCAACCATTGTACGCACACCGTTCAGTGTTAAATGCCTTATCTTAACTATCTATCTGCCACTTTTGCTGGACAGCTTGGCCTATTAAAGGAGAACTATGGGGCTAAGGCTTTTCCCCATAGTTCTCTTTAGGCTAACGGGAGGACACAAACTAGCGTCCTCCCGTCACCCTAGGCTCAGTATACCCCGGGCTGTAGCTCGCGGTATACTGAGACGCCGCAGTATACCGCGAGCAGCAGCTCGCGGTATACTGAGACGCCGCAGTATACCGCGAGCAGCAGCTCGCGGTATACTGAGACGCCGCAGTATACCGCGAGCAGCAGCTCGCGGTATACTGAGACGCCGCAGCTGAAGCGGATCCCGACAATTGTGCAGGGATCCGCCCAGCTGCGTGACTGACAGCTGGCTCTGCCTATCTAGAGGCAGAGCCAGCTGTACCCACCCCCTCCCCCGTCCGACCCCCCAGTCAGCGCTGGCAGATCGGAGCGGGGAGGGGGGAATCCAGCCCCTGCCCTGTCACGGCAGAGAGCTGTGACAGGATCGAGAGGGGAGCGAATGCCGGTATGTGTTCGCCCACCTCCCGATCTACTGAAAATCACTCACCTCATAGTTCTCCTTTAAAGGAAGCTAAAGAACAACAGACTTACTGGCAGGATCACCAGGTGAAAATAAAAGGAAAACAAAAGAAAAGAATAAAAGGAAACTAATGCACTACCACATTAAGGAATTGGTAAACTGCAATATATGAAATTTTTGGTTTTGGGTTTAGATACACTTTAGAAAATTAGGAGTAAACATTTTGGTTCTAGAAAATCCCATACTTTGCAAATATGAATTATAATGAAAAATATTTGTCATGTTAGGCTAAAAGGAAATAACATTTAAGAGAATTCTCCAGAAGACGTAAACATTTGTAAGCAGTGGCCGCTGTCTTCAGCAGGATCTGTTATTGGATACCATGTTATGTTCTCACTTCATTCTGCACTTAATACTGTAGCGCCTCATGTCAGGCTAGTCAGGATGTTTGGAAGTAAGAATTCTGGTTAGCCAGAGCAGAGGAGACTTTGGAGCTATGGTCTGAAGATAATTCCTTCTATTTTACAATGGAACAGATATTAAAGTGTACCTGTACTAAATGTGACAGTAATAAACTACCACCGGCAATAAATGGCAGGTTTCTAAAGGGGTCTGTATGTACTTTTCATTGTCGTCAATATACTCCAGTAGCCCTGAAACCTAAAAAAACTGCTATGCAAATACCTGCTTCCTTTGTTGAAGCCATGACTTGTATCTCGGACATCCCGACCCATACTATTGGCCCTTTTGTATTAAGGGCCACCCACTGACCAGTTGGGACTTTCAGGAAAAATAAAATACTGGTTTCTGTTTACAGATTAGCCTAAAACTGCATGCAGAAGTTGCAATACTTTAGAAGATGCAAATGCAACATTTACAGACCATGTGACCTACATTTTTCTGAATGTTAAGGCAGAAGCTCACTTTGGCACAAAATCTATACTTTCTCTGTGCAGTCAGTCTTTAATGGACAGAGCCAATATGGTTGTTGTGACTTTTTGTGAAACTCCCTTTTCTAAGTCAGTAATATTTTTCTGAAGGTGACCCAGTGCTGTCTCATGAAACCTACAATGCATGACTCTTTTATCTAGAAAGAGAAATGGACAGTATAACAATACAGGTTATTATGTGAAGGGACTATAGCAAACAAAAAGCTCTCCAACCAAATCAGTACATAGCAAAGTACAGACTTCTTAGAACAGGTCTCATTCCATCACATATCCTAAAAATAAGCAGATTTTTTTCTAATTTTTGGACAGTGGGCAGAGCCATGCAAATCAGTCCTTTATGCCTCATCAGCCAGATGCACATCTAGAACCTCTAGTGTATCTGGCAAATATCGCCTTATATTATATAGGCAGCTGCTGTTTGAAATAAATGCTTCTGTAATATTAGACTATATTTGTACTATACACCATTGGTCCTGGATGTACATCAGGCTGATGGGGTATAGAGGAATGACTGCAGTCTTTTGAGCAGCCCATACATGTACTTCCAGCCATAGGACAGGCAGATATGTTCAACAAAATGTTGGGCGGGGACACATGTACTGTGACATCATGTGTGACTTTCCCAACAAGAATAAACAGCGCATGTATTGTCTACAACATCCTTCTGTTTGCTTAATGTGAAGTAATTTGAGTAATTTAAAGCATCCCCTGTAGCATCATATTTTATCTTCACTTTGATTCCCCCATTGCTTATACAGGGCTAAGGACTCTCTCCTGGCTGCATATGATGGTACTGGTGGCTGAGAGGCCAGTTGGCAAGCACCAGTGCTATTATGTGCTTGCAAGTGGAGTGACTTACATGCTCCTCATAGTGGGAAGTACCAGCTATTTCTCTTCTCTCCAGATGGTAAACACAGCAGAAAAAATAAAAAAAATGTGCTCTGGCTGCTATACTCACCCTTTCTCCAGCACTATTCCCTGCAGATTCACTTGGTAACCAGTCAATTGCCTTTCCTATTCCGGGTTGAATAAACTCCAGCTTCATTTAACCTGCTTTGTGTGAGCCCAGGGCGTTGAGGCTATGCTCCACCGCCCTGGATTCTCAGAAGAATGCTAAAGAGAGAGTTACCACGTCATTATGTGATATTACAGGACTGAAGACAACCAGGAAAAGGTAAGTAAACAGGTTTCTTTATTATTAGTGCAGGAGTTCCCTAATGGTGGATGGGGAGTCCCAAGATTGGAGTTGGGCTGTAACATAAACAAGTTAATTTGCCCTGCATGGTCAAAGGTTCACTTTATTTAGGAAGTAAACAGAGGTTTTTACACTTTCCCGGTGTATATTTTTAAATTATCAAAGTGATTTCACAGCAAGCATCTAGAAGCAGAGACATGCTTAGATAGTCATCAGTGTGATCTGTTTGACTATCAGTCATGGTTGGATGACATCCTTTATTGGTTATTAATGATTGTTTAAGTATATTGCCTGCAATAAGCTTGTAAGACGAAAGACAGGTATTAATTACCGCTGATTTCCCGTGGCTGTGAGAAGTTTCACAGACTAAAAAGTGGAATCTGACTCAGACCTCTCCTGGATACTGTAAAACAATTTGTTTTGTCTTTCAGACTTGTAAAGAAAATTTAACATGTGGGTGGCTGCAAAAGAAACCGATTTGTTGCTCATAACTAATCATATGGTGGTAGATATCTAATATAATGCAAATGCCAAAGCTTTCACTTTTAAGTTTATTTGAAGTCGTCTCCATTTCTATCGTCTATCTTTTATTATTTTTGTTTCCTTTTTTTGTATTGCCTAAATTTGAAAGCTATATACACAGAAAGCAAAGTAATGCTGTATTTGTATGATGAAGGACTGTATTTGATGTCATGTGGCAGTGTGTGCAGTGGCCACCTGAAGGTTTGAGTTAGAGGAAACTGATGTAAAGCATCAATAGAAGGTAGCTCTCTAGAAGGGTTTATTATTTCATTAATTAATTGCACTAATACAATTAAAAACATAATTAAGGTATAAAAAATTGGATGTACTGTATACTCCAGAGCATCTACTTTGAGTGAGGCCCCATTCACACCTAGGCGTATTGTAATATGCGCGTCTGTCGCGCGACCGTCACGCGGACCGTCTCGCGGTAAAAAAGTTGCGCGATTCCAAAGGCTACTGGGCTGTATCCCAATGGAAAACGCCCTACAAAACGGCCCAAAGTAGTCCCGGGACCTTTTCAGGCGTGGGCCGTTTTGTAGGGCGTTAGGGACGGGCGGAAATACGCCTAGGTGGGAACGAGGGCATTGACTACAATGCTATTTATTTTTTTGACCGTTTTGTAGCACGTTCGTCGAGCGTAGGACGCGCTACAAAGCGGTCAGGAGTGAACGCAGCCTTAGTCTGTATAGTTGGTGGCTTAAAGAAGAACTGCAGCAATCTCTGTTCACATTATTATTATTATTATTATACAGGATTTATATAGCGCCAACAGTTTGCGCAGCGCTTTACAATATAAGGAAGACATTACAAGCACAATACAATTCAAGACAAGATGGTAAGGAGGGCCCTGCCCGCGAGGGCTTACAATCTAAAAGGGAGGGGCAAGTGATACATGAGAAGGTAGCTGTGTGGGGATGAATTGTTTGAGAAAGTTATAGTTCAGTGGTTAGGTTGAGGCGGGATAGGCTTCCCTGAAGAGATGAGTCATACATGTAAACTGCCTGCTTATCATTAAAATAAATTAGACTAGAATTAGAATAAACAGACTCTTTCTGGAAAACACTTTTTGGTGTTTGCCAACAATATGTAGGATAGAGAAAATTTTAAAGTAGAAGTTAATTACTCTATGAACATGAAACAGCCATACATTACATGTACCTTGATAAATTCATAGCACCACATTTGACTTCTGTCTGTGCTTCGATTGTCCATCAATAGGCATTGGAAACTTACAGCTGTTTACCAGCAACACCATGCAAGTCATTTTGTCTCTCAGTCTCCCCCATGCTATCTGCATCTTGTAAGTTGCAAAGCTTGACTAGGAAATTCTTCCTCTGTGCCCTGATACTGTCAAAGACGTTGATGGCCCGAGGGGGGCTAAGCAACACCATGAGTCTCATATTGTCGCTAGTAAATGGCGCCATTTTCCAAAGCTGATTGCTGGGCAATCAGTGTGTGGATAGAGGTCAAACATTTTGCTATGCATTTATCAATGTTCATGTGTTCTATGGCTGTTTAATGATCATAGAATAACTCTAGGGTGAACTTCCACTTTAATTATAAAGCAAATCTCCTTCTCTGCACATCCCTGAAACAGCTCTGAGTCATACAAAAACAGATGAAAAGCGGCATCCCTTGCTTTCCTGCAGATGTGAACCTTCTCTTCTATGCCACTAGATGGTGGTGTGTGTATAGAAAGTATATGAAGTGCAGTACTAATTGGAAAAAAAAAATAGAGATGATAGAGTTCACCTAAGGGCCTGCTCACACAAGTGCATTTTATGTGCACTACAACAGAGGATCGCAGCATGCTAAAAGCTCATGAAAACAAGTTACTATTATTACCTAGGAAGCTGTTCACAATAGTGCATTGGGATAGAGGACATTGTGTTGAGTTTTTGAAAAATCCAGTTTGCTGCGAGCAGAAAAAAAATGCCGACGGCAACCCGCGAATGCGACAGTGCCGTCCGTCCGTTTTTCTACTACGGGCGGACGGCAACTGGTTGATGCATTTTAATAAAAATATGTGTTACATTATATTCAATGGCAGTGCATGGAAAACTCACTGAATACACACTAAAAACACAATATGCATTTTAATGAGTGCATTGTTAAAGGAGAACTATGAGGTGAGTGCTTTTCACTCACCTCATAGTTCTAGCTGACCTGTGACAATGAGACTGTCACAGGTCGGCTCAGTAGATCGGGAGGTGAGCGAACACATGCCGGTGTTCGCTCACTTCTCGATCCTGTCACAGCTCTCTGCTGTGACAGGGGAGGGGATGGATTCCCCCCTCCCCGCTCCAATCCACCAGCGCTGACTGGTGGAACGGACGGGGGAGGGGGCGGGTACAGCTGGCTCTCACGCAGCTGGGCGTTACAAAATGATATAATGAATTATATTTTGACTGATGAAATTAGAAATTTGCACATTTGTGAATTTTCATTAACAAATGTATGTGGGTACTTAAAAGAAAGGCTATTCGTAATGCCTAATACCAGCCAAAGTGTCTGTAGTTTTGGATACAATCGGGAATAGCTGCAATTTAGGTCAGGTTTTAATTCCTGGTTGTGACCGCAATGGGGGATTTCCCCTCACCTGCTTTGACTGTGAGGAAATGCTTGGTTCCACACTTCCTGATTCCACACAGCTTGGTTCCACAGTACCTGCCTTCTGACAGTGTGGCTCCACACTGCCTGGTTTCTCACTTTGTACGAGCCAAGTGCCACAAAGGACCAGGCATCCAACACACTTTTTAGCAAAACTCCTGTTCAGTAATAGCTGTGTCTTTACAATGAGCCTTTATAGACTTGTATAAGGGTTTTCACTGAGCATCTACAGCCTGGGGAATAGTGTAGTTTTGGAATCCTAGGGAGGGTGGGTTATTTTTGTTAAAAGTACACCTGTGCTTTAAAGTAGGGTTGCACAGATACCAAGTACAGTACTCGGTACAAGTACGAGTACATGTACCGATACTTTTGAGCTCCAAGACTACACTAGAGAAAAATGCAAAAATTAGGAGGCAGCTGTCATGTGTGAGGAACATACGGAGCTCCTGGGATTTGTACATCTCTGTTTTAAAGTACGATTTTGTTTTTATAAATATAAATAAAGGGATGCACAGATACCTGTTTTGCGAGTACGAGTACTGGTACTTGCCGAGTAGTTACAAGTTTCTAAAACAATACAGACTAATGATTTCAGGACAGTGGTGGAGCGCCAGAGCCAGGTCCCAGCTGCAACCGCTGCAACCCTGGTAGTTCTCATGAAAATGCCAAGTATCTGTGCATCCCTACTTTAAAGGGAAAGTATAATGTTTAAAGCTGAACTCGACATAAATAATTATACAGGAATATTTTTTTTTTATAAAGGCAAGCAGTGTAAGCACCTAAATTTCACTTGCTATCAGCCTCATACAATCCCTGTACAGCAGAGCACAAGCTAGGTGAAAAAGAAGCAGCACAAGGAGACAGTCAATTGTGATGCAGAGCAAAAATCCATGTTGAGAACAGGGGAGAACAGTGTGACAGAGAGATTGGCTCATCAGTGTGCTGCTTCTCTTTTCATTGTTCAATCACAGTCTGGGGGAGGGTCAAAACATGTAAGCATGGTGGTCACTCTGCTTTCTCTTTCCTTCTGCATGTTCCTTGTCAACATATTTGAAGAATACATGATTGGTTCCCAGTCCTGCTCCTCCCTCTCCCAGTCTGACTACTGTTGTACAGAGGATTGCAAGAAAAAAATATTAAGTAAAATCTAGGTAAAATTAATTATTTATTTATTAACAAATGCAGAGCTGCATTAATTTGTGTTTTTTCCACCTCCCTGGAGTACAGCTTCAATGCTTTACTGTGTAGGGAGAGTCCCTCTTCGCCCACAGATTGTGCCAAGTCCTGCTCTCTGGGCCAGCTAATGCAACTGCTTGCCTGTAAGCATTCAAACCTCTGGGGTTATGTGTGGGGTTATGGTGCTCTGCCATTTGACACAAGTAGTCACCCACTGTTTACCTTCCTGCTTTTGGTTCATATACCTAGGAGCCTAGCTCTGGGTCTAATATATACTGTGATTATTGCTACAGCCCTGATGAAAAGGGATTGTTTGACCCCCGAAACATGTTGGCTGCCTTTTGTTTTCCTGTTGTATCCTACAGAGCCAATAAAACACGTTTCGATTATTTGGCACTCCTTCTGACTCCACATTACATTTCTATGATGACCCTGTATACATGGGGGGACCCCGGCTTCATGGAGAACTGCCAAACCTAGGCCATTTCACTTAAACAAAAACCTCTTATCTGCTGGTTAAGGATTTGTGCCCAGTGCCTCCCTCCTACGTCTACTTGGGGTTCTGTTTGAGGCAGAGCTACTAATTGGCAGTTCACCAGTCCTCTGCCATGGCTTGGAGAAGGAAGTGGCAGTGAGGAAGCAGCTAATTATATTGCTCAGAACCTCACTTCAGGGCAGAGATAAGTATCTGAGGAGCTGGCATCAGCAAGGGGGGCTGGCAGACCTAAAGTCATTTTTTTTAATTTAGTTTGTCCTGCAAAAAATATTTTATTTTGAACAGAGCAGGAAATGAGCTTCTGTTGAGTTTTAATACTGTCTGTGTCCTTAATGGTGAGATTTTCCCTAATTTCCTGTCAGAATAGGAAGTAATGGAAAAATCTCTCCAACAGGGACTTTATCAAACATGGAGCAGCCAAAATCTGGAGCAGTTGCCGATAACAACCAATCAGCTTCTGCCTTCAGTTTGTTCAACCAGCAACAGCATCTATTTCCTCACAGGGAAAGCAGGTGAGGGGAAATCCCCCATTGTGGTCACAACCAGGAATTAAAACCTGACCTAAATTGCAGCTATTCCCGATTGTATCCAAAACTACAGACACTTTGGCTGGTATTAGGCATTACGAATAGCCTTTCTTTTAAGTACCCACATACATTTGTTAATGAAAATTCACAAATGTGCAAATTTCTAATTTCATCAGTCAAAATATAATTCATTATATCATTTTGTAACAGAAAATACCTAAATTGCCACAACTAGTATTGCTTCTTATTTATTGGTGGTTGATTCATTTGCTGCTAGACATTCCTAGCTATGGTATTCCAATGATTTTCACCACCAGAGTAACATTGCAAAATCATTCACATTATTCACTCCTCTATCTGTGATTCTGGTTGCTCACATCCCAATGACTTCACACTTAACACCTTCTCACAGCTTAGTAAGGTAATAGGTGGAAGGAAATATGTCACTATTCCCTTTGGACTGTAATCCATTTGGTTTAAGATGATCATTATTTCATTCCACTAGATCTTACTTTGGTAAATGTGGTTAGAAGTTATAATTTTTAAAATATCAGTAGTTTTCCAATTACTGCAAAGTTACAGCTATAGAATCATAATTACTTTTGTACCAATATTAAAACCTACTGAGATTTTCTCTTTATGTTAGGTTGGCAGATAAATTCTATATTTATTCCTTTCGAAGGTCATTGCAGTTACTAATCCTGCTAATTTGAACCACTGATAACTCCAGATGGGTTAAGCGCCCATAGACAAGAGATGATAGTTGTCTATTTCAGCCAGAGGGAGGCAGATATATTTCTCTGTCTGTGGATTAAAGTCAAACTGCAGACAAATGTTACAAAAAAACCTTGTGTCCAGTTATATATTTAATTATTGAACTCCAGCCTTTATTTGGGTTTTGGATGGAGCGGGAAAAGGTTAGATCCCCTGTGAGTTATTTTAGTGCTGCCTGTTTCTCTGTTGGAGAGTAGTAGTTAGTCACATTCACCTAGAATTGTTCTGAAATGTTGAAGACATTTTGCAGCTTATCCAACCCACTTCTTCAGTTCTAACACGTGTCAGGAAAATACTTCCATATTTATATCCACACAGGTACCATTCCCAACAGTGACGCTGACAGCAAGAAAACCCTAATAGGGGTTTTAATGTTTTCCTTTTATTCTAACAATACCATTTCACCATTTACTGCCCCAAAACTGAAATAAAAAACAAAGAGAGTGCCTCCATCGTGTAAAAACGCGTTTCAGAGGACACGCCTCCTTCCTCAGAAACAATGATTGATTCTGAGGAAGGAGGCGTGTCCTCTGAAACGCGTAAACCAGGGAGGATATGCAGCTTGAGCCGGATCCACTGAGCCGGATTCATATGATCTCAGTGTTTTACGTTTGCTTATTTACACTCTATGCCTATTTATCCCATCTGTTTGTGAGTATGCTTTTAGCTCTTCTGATATCGTTATATTAAAGCGTTTTTACACAATGGAGGCACTCTCTTTGCTTTTTATTTCAGTTTTGTGGTTGCCCTAAACCAGCGGGAGCTGCCTCAAGACTGCATCATTTACTTTCTTACACAGTTACTGGTGCTGACGCCTGTGTCATTAACTCTTTGTAATTTCCTGCCCCAGTGACCACTAACAGGGGCAACATTTGCCAGAGGTTCTACCCCTTTTTCACCTAAACTTTCTCTTTTTTTTATCTTCCCTTTCTCATCTAAAACTAAAGTAAAAAGGTTTTTGGTTGGAACTCAAAGTATTGAGGATTGATTGGGAAATATTAGAATTGGGGTTGTCGCAAAGTTTAAACTTCAAGCAAGATTCACAAAACAGTTTGGGACTCGAACTCAGGCAGGTCTTACTTTCGGGGTAGGTCTTATTTTCGGTGAAACAGGGTATTATCATTATTATTACATGTATGAAAAAAAGAACCTATTTGGAAAAGTTTAGCCCCCTTGTAGTGGCTTTAGGGGTGCTTTTAAAGCTGACAAATATGGAAGGACTACCTACCCATTAGACTCTTAGAGAGATGTAAGCACCACGGAGGAAATGCAGAACCACTTCACACAAACATAAAAAAACCAAACAATTTTGAACAGACTTAAAGACCTAAAGAGAAATTAAACCTCTGCCAACACTTGCCTCCCCCATCCTACAAAAATACCACTAAATTCTGCTCTCTGCTGCCACTGTAGCTAGCCATATAACCAAATGCCTAGGGACAATCCACCATGGCCCAAGTGATTTTTTCCAAGACACATATGGATTATTGAAGCATGGTATAATTTAAAGGGGTTCTAAACCCTCCGTTTTCTTTGCATATATCTACTGCTGTCAAGTCTACTGTCTACTGCTGATCTACTGCTGGATCGTAAGTGCCTGCAAGCAGAGAGGAGTCAGCGCTGGATCAGAGAGCAGCTGCTCCGCTAGAGGGACAGATGAAAACATCAGGAAAGAAGAGGAAGATCGGATTAAGAGACATCATTTAAGGTAAGTGCTGACATTAACATTGGGGGCAGGGAACAAAAAATATCCTTTAATGTCACTTTAAGGCAGTTTAGTGGGCAGGCAGGAAGTGTTACTTCACTTATGTCTCTTTTAAAACATGGAAATCATGTTACGCTTTATTTACAACTTCATATTTGTCTGATTGGCCCATAGTGCACCTGCATCAGGGCAAGCTTCATTTTCCCGGACGAAATCAGAAGAACTACTGCTTGCTGAAGTCTAATTTTCAAATTTACTAAATAATAGTTTTTTTTATTTCTCTTACAGATATGTGTTGCCAGCACAGTAGATAATATGAGGTATAGTAGTGTGTTCACTTTATAAATTAGTGTATTACAGTTCAGCAGTTACAGGATACAT
Source organism: Nanorana parkeri (assembly GCF_000935625.1). Taxonomy (NCBI): domain Eukaryota; kingdom Metazoa; phylum Chordata; class Amphibia; order Anura; family Dicroglossidae; genus Nanorana; species Nanorana parkeri. The sequence goes on along the minus strand of NW_017306424.1, from coordinate 714,891 downwards.
TTCAAGGACCAGGGCTATACATTCAGTCTTGTGTATATACACTACAAATTCAACATCTGTGTGTGTAACAAGAATCAATGTAAAATATGCATTTATATCTGGAGATGTTGTAACAGTGTTACTTATATACATGACTTATTTTGAAAGTATTTGGTGTTGGAATGCTGAACTGTCAGCAAAGGTACAACACGATGGAAGAACATCACTGCGTGCAAATAAACTGATGTTTTTCATATTCAAACGTGAATTTAAAGTCACAATGGGACTATAACCATATTTATAGTCACACTTGTATATTCAGTTATGAGATGAACTATCTAATTTAATACCAATTAAATAATGAAAGTGAGTTCAAAGTTTTTATAGATATATAATATAAATCAAGCACTACCTAAATATGTCTTACTATGCATTATAATAAATATAATAAAGATAAATAGTATAGATGATTGTAAAAATAACTAAGAGGGGATGAGTTTTAATTTTGGCCCGACATGGCAAATCAGTAGGAAAGTAATATATTTGCTTATTAAATGACATGATTATGTAACAGCTTTGAATATTACTTTCTCATTGGGTTGTTTACATCACAAATAGGATATTAAAGAGAGTTGCTGCTGTGTGGGTGTAAACTGATAAGAGGTCCTATGGACTCTAAAATCAGTTCAAGAGGTGGGGGTATCAACTCTTAATTTTAATTAAAAAGTGAGACAAATTGAAAATGGTGGATTGTGAATATTCGACCCTGCAAATTGGATTACATGGCCAAATTTCACTGACCTCTGGAAGCAGGTTTTTTTTTACAAATTTGCTATCCTATATGTTGTGACCTACAGACATATCAGATAGTTGAAAATAAAGATACAGTGCTCCTTAATTAAAAAAGAACTCTGGTCATTGGAATGTTTCTCAATGTCCGCCTGTCTATACACTGGCGGGAGTTTATCAATACTGGAGCAGACAAAATCTGGAGCAGTTCCCTATAGAAACCAATCAGTTTCTCTCTTCAGTCTGTTCAGTTAAGATTTGAAAATGAGACAGAGAAGCTGATTTGTTGTCATGTGCAGCTGCTCCAGATTTTGTCTGCTCCACTTTGATAAATTCCCCTCACTGTGTATAGAGCGTGATGATTTATGGGACCTTAGACTGCTGCAGTGAAGGCGGAAGAGTGGCTCCAGGGACTGGTCTAAGAGCAAGCTGGCTCTGAGGATTGGGTGAGTATAACTTTTTTTTAGCACCCAGACAAAAACGAGCAGTTAACCCTTTCAATGCAAGGTTAGCCCCGCTGCAAGGGTTGATAAAAGTTTTGCCCGAAGTTCTTTAATTCCAAGTTACTAGCTAGCTGTACACAACTATTTTCAAGCATGAAAGCCCCCCACAAACATGGGATATCATTCTCTGGGTTCAACAAGTTGTATTTTTTTACCCAAAAATGTGACACCACTACAGTTATGGATTAAAGGAGAACTATGGGGAAAAGCCCTGACCCCATAGTTCTCCTTTAAAGCTTCTGGATGGGTTCAGTGCTATTAAATAAAACCCTGTTTAAATGTGCAAAGATTCCTTGCCCACCTTTTCATTGTGAGTGTGTAACAGGATGCTCATGTGGACTTTTTTATGCTGTAATAATTTCATATTTACTTTACTTCTACATGTTATGATTTGCGACTGATTTTAGAGTGGATGTGTCAGAGCAGTTCTGTTTCTACATGCTGATTACTGAGTGTGCTGAGTGTTAGACTGCACAGTTATATTCAGGCACACTGCACAGCTTCTTCTACAGAGAAGAGATATGACTATGGGGTCTATTCACGAAGCAGCCGAAGGATCTAGCCGTAGCTTCGGCCGATCCTTTGGCTAGCTTCGGCCCCAGGACCCCTTCAGTTCAGTAGAACCGAAGGTCTGCTGTATGGGGCTATTCACTATAGCCCGTACAGCTCCCGAACATGGCCGAGCGGCTCAGTCGAGCCGAAGGCATATGGCTCCGGCGACGTGCAGAGGGATCAGCGTCCCTGGTTACCAGCTAACCAGGGACACTGATCTCCAGACAGCCTAACTCTCCCGGGCGCTCCAGGAGTCCGGCGCTCCAGGAGTCTCCCGCTCCCGGCCACCAAGGAGAGAAACACTGCTTTTTCTTTTTTATTCTGACATGGAGCCGTGTCAGAAAAGAAAAAAAAAGAAAAAATGTTGGCCATTGGAATGCATTGCTAGATTCCTATTGGCTATTTCAATTTGCAATAGCCAATAGCAAACTAGCATTGCACCCGCCCTCTGCTGCAGTTCTCCATCAAGTCCACACTACTGATTGACAGCAGCAGAGGGCGGGTACAATAACTAGTTTACTATTGGTTATTGCAAATTTAAATAGCCAATAGGAATCTAGCAAAGCATTCCTATTGCCAAAATTTTTTTTTTCTTTTCTGACACAGATCTGTGTCAGAATAAAAAAAAAAAGAAAAAGCAGTGTTTCTCTCCTTGGCGGCCGGAGAGTTAGGCTTTTTTTTATAGGCAGCAAAACCGCCGGACAATAGAAAACTGTTGGGCGGAGCTAGCTGTCATTGCTAGCTCCGCACAATCGTTTTCTATTTTTATTTTTCTACTTTTTAAACTATTTTTCTGTTCTGCTCGGTCCCACAGAGAGACTGAGCAGAACAGCCAAGCCGAATGCCGCTCA
>NW_017306424.1:662419-710860 GCF_000935625.1 Nanorana parkeri | reverse complement strand
ATCCTTTGGCTAGCTTCGGCCCCAGGACCCCTTCAGTTCAGTAGAACCGAAGGTCTGCTGTATGGGGCTATTCACTATAGCCCGTACAGCTCCCGAACATGGCCGAGCGGCTCAGTCGAGCCGAAGGCATATGGCTCCGGCCACTTGCAGAGGGATCAGCGTCCCTGGTTACCAGCTAACCAGGGACACTGATCTCCAGACAGCCTAACTCTCCCGGGCGCTCCAGGAGTCCGGCGCTCCAGGAGTCTCCCGCTCCCGGCCACCAAGGAGAGAAACACTGCTTTTTCTTTTTTATTCTGACATGGAGCCGTGTCAGAAAAGAAAAAAAAAGAAAAAATGTTGGCCATTGGAATGCATTGCTAGATTCCTATTGGCTATTTCAATTTGCAATAGCCAATAGCAAACTAGCATTGCACCCGCCCTCTGCTGCAGTTCTCCATCAAGTCCACACTACTGATTGACAGCAGCAGAGGGCGGGTACAATAACTAGTTTACTATTGGTTATTGCAAATTTAAATAGCCAATAGGAATCTAGCAAAGCATTCCTATTGCCAAAATTTTTTTTTTCTTTTCTGACACAGATCTGTGTCAGAATAAAAAAAAAAAGAAAAAGCAGTGTTTCTCTCCTTGGCGGCCGGAGAGTTAGGCTTTTTTTTATAGGCAGCAAAACCGCCGGACAATAGAAAACTGTTGGGCGGAGCTAGCTGTCATTGCTAGCTCCGCACAATCGTTTTCTATTTTTATTTTTCTACTTTTTAAACTATTTTTCTGTTCTGCTCGGTCCCACAGAGAGACTGAGCAGAACAGCCAAGCCGAATGCCGCTCAGCGGCATTCGGCTATTCACTCACTGCTGTTTGGCATCTATAAGAATAGACCGAACAGCAGCGAGTAGCCTGTCGGAGGTTCGGCTTAGCTGATCCAGATGTTGAATCGGCTGAGTCGAACTCCTTCTGCGCTTCGGGTCGGCCGATCATGCTGAGCATGTTTGGCCGACCCGAAGCCACGCGATGTACGGCTGAAATCAGCCGTACCAGCCTGAAGTGGATAGCCGGACAGCGTTCGGCTCACTTCGCTTTAGGTCGGTCATTCACTCGGTTGCCTACAGCAGCTTAGTGAATAGGCCCCTATAACATTTTAGGTTGTTAGTAAATCTGTGTGACTGCCTATCTATTTCGGAACTAGCAGAAGAGAGAAGTTGATTGGTTACTTTGGGCAACTGTTATGTCTGCTTTAGGGATGTTCAGATACCAGTTCAGATACCAGTGCCGATACTTGGCATTTTCACGAGAACTACCAGGGTTGCAGCAGTTGCAGCTGGGACCTGGCTCTGACGCTCCACCACTGTCTGTATTGTTTTAGAAAAACTGTCACATGAAAATAAACAAAAATGTATGAGTACTTGTATCTGTGAGTACTTGGACAAGTATCAGTACTTGTACTTAAAAAAATGTTATCGGTGCATCCCTTATATATATTTGTAAAAACAAATCTTACATTAAAACAGGGATGCACAAATCCCAGGAGCTCCGTATGCTCCTTACAAATGACAGCTGCCTCCTAACTTTTGAATTTTTCTCTAGCCTAGTCTTAAAGCTGGAAAAGTATCTGTACTTGTACTTGTACCAAGTACGGTACTTAGTATCTGAACATCCCTAGTCTGCTCCAATTTTAGTAAATTCCCCCCAATGTATTTAGGTAATGGACAAACCCCCATGCCTCGCCCCCCAGTTGTATGGACAATTTTAAATCTATACACCAAAAATGATTGGTTAAACACCAAATTGTTGTTTTTAACAATTACTTTTCTTTTATATTGGCTTTTCAAAAAAAGCAAATGAGATAATTAAAGGGTTATTAAACCCTTGCATGTTTTTGCATATATCTAGTGCCAGCAAGAAGTAGATATATGCAAAAACATTTAAAAAAAACAAAAAACTTTTAAAAAGGGTTTAAACTTACCTTGTGTCTTCACCGTGCGGTCCCGTCCGAACATCTGAAGAGTCTCGGGCGGCCGCAAAGGATCTTGAGGTGGGCCGATGCGCAGTTCAGATGTTTGGTCGGGAGAAGAGGAGAGACGCAAGGTAACTCTATGGAGCAGCGTGTACCCGCACCGACTCCGTGGGACGGAGGTCAGAGGAGTCCACGCTGGATCGGAGACCCGCACCAGCACTGGAGGGACAGCTGAAAAGGACAGTAAAGAAGAAGATGATCGGATTAAGAGACATAATTTAAGGTAAGTCCTTACAGCAAGATTGGGAAGGGGGGGGGGGGCAAACATTCTGACTTTAATGTCACTTTAGGAGATAAGATGAAGGTTTTATTGCAGAATAACACTTTTGGTAGGTAAATAGAACCTTTTCATAGATATCTGTACATTAGACCAAAAAGAAGGACAACTGAGGAGGAAAGAGAGATGGAGAGATTTGGTTACAAGAGAGGGACAGTTGGGACATACTGTATGTACTGATACAATTTCAAAGCTGAATATACTCAATTATTTACAGTTACTGCCTTCCAGACATTTATGGCCCTTTGTCGTTCCTGTGCATTGCGTTAAGACAGCTCATTCATTTTGAATGTGCTGCCAACGCAAAGAATAGACAGAAATAGAACATAAATGCAGCATTTTCCCCGATGCAGCACACCACAATGCACAGGAGTGCATTACTGTGTTTTGTGGTACACTGTAATGCATGTGCATCTGAGCTGCATTGTCTTAGGGCATTGGGGTAATATTCAAAATAAATAGAACGGCAACGTCTGTTAACATGCATTGTGTTAACTAATGAATATTGCAACACATCACAACGCGAAAGTGTGATTTGACCCTTAAAATGAGTTCACACAGGCAGCAGCCTCCACCTCCCTCTGCTGAGAAGTGATCCGCAGTAGATTCCTTTACAGAGGGCAGTAGAGCAGTGGCTGCCCAGCATTCAGGAGGCAATACTGCCAAATAATGAATGCAGGAATGTTTGTTATTTTATCCCAGTGAGGATTTTCTTTTGTAAAACTGTGCCACAACTTCATACCTATGCAAGTTGTGTCTCAGTCCTATTCATTGCAATGCTTGCATTTGACAATGGCAACGACGGTCAAACGCAACATGCTGTGTATTTTTGCTATGACACGAAGAATTGTGGCTGCAGCAATATTTACAGCACATGGGTCACATGGGCGGGGGCGGGGGGGCAGCAGGCATCTCTGTCCCATCATTTTTATTGCAAAAAGCAGGTGAGAGGAAGACATAGATTAGGACAGTTCTGCACAGTTGTTCACAATAAACATTTTTGGTACATCAAAGGACTTCAATGAGGCAGACCCATCCAGAAAAAAGAAATAAGTGAAATGTACAGTGCGGTACATGTCTATGCATCAAGGATAACTGGCCGGCACAAGCTTCTCTTGTAGTTCTATGATCCCTGGAACCTCAAAATATTTATATGGATTTTCTGAGCTTGAGTAGTGGCCTGGCAAGGGCTCGTCATTCTATCAGCCTATGGTGAACCGGATATCATTGAGAAATATCTGACGCCACTTTAGCAATATTTTTTAAATGAGTGAACAAGACAGTGGAGAACAGTCCAATCCCAAGTCTGAAATCATCTATCACATACCTGTACCTTTATTTCATAAGGAGTTAGTATCAGAAAAATAGCACTTGCAGTAGAGGCCTGCTGGAAAAGGACGTGAAGCATGCCAAAACATGTGGGCATGTCTACATTTTGAGTTCCATTGCTCACTAACATGTCCTGGCCACACACTGGTTGTGTGCGTGATATTTTTCTTTCATGTTAATGTTTTACAGCCACATTTTCCCTCTACTTCAACCCCTCACACATTAATTGGCTTTTCTAGTTAATTGGAAAATAACTATGAAGGCAGTGCTCGCTCCTTGCTATCCTTGGTGGCTTCTACTGTCTTTTGGCAGTCCCCGAATGTCTGCACATTGTGCTTCTTGTTCAGAGTAAGTTAGAAGAGCAAGATGAAGTTTTTAAAATGTGTTTGGGTGCTTCTTTTCACTCAGGATCGGGGGATGTTCCTATCAAAGGGCCAACATCTGCCTTTTGAAGTACGTAATATGCGGGCAGAAGGACTGCTAAAAAGTACCTGAGAGTTAGGGAGCGCTGGAAGCTCCTTTTCTCCCATTATGTATGTTTTCACATTGGTAAATATTTGTTTTAACCTTTCCAAGTGTTCATTGAAGCCTCGATGTCCAGACCAAACTTAGTAACATTAGAATGCATTGGTTGACTTGATTTTAAACTACCTACCAAAGTATTTGTTTTAGTCTTCTTGAGGACATTTAAGAGTTTTATTTGGTTAAATATTTTTAGTAAATATTTTTTTTGCATGCTGACAAATGGAGAGAAAATGTTTTAAAACATATGCTATACTTTTTAAAATAATTTTTTATAGTTTTGAATTATTTAATAATTATAATTATTTCATTTATTTTGAAAATTGTTTTTTTCTTTAGCCCAGGGGTGGGCAACTCCGGTCCTCCAGCTGTGCTTTAACTACAAATCCCAACGTGCCTCTGCTTCTGGGAGTCATGTCTGTAACTGTCAGTCTTGCAATGCCTTGTGGGACTTGTAGTTCCATAACAGCTGGAGTGCCGGAGTTGCCCACCCCTGGTTTAGCCAAAACTGCTAATATGACTCTCTCAGTGCAAAGCACAGTGACAGCTGAATTAGTAGATTTTTCTTGTAAAGAAAACCTTATGATTGCCATGATTGGCTGCCATGGTGATCACATAATCAAGGACCAGTCAGGATGGTTCCTGATTGTCACTGTGACACCAGTGATGTCAGAGACAGCATGGTCTCAGAACTAAGAGCATGCACTGATGCAGATTTCTAGTTTAACAGTACATAGATCTATGTTTCCTCGACATGGGGGCATCATGCTCAGGAACTTTAATCTCATATTGTGGGAGAAAAAAAGTGAACTAACTGGAGGTAACCTGTCATGTGACATTTCCCCCCATAAGAAAAATGGGACAACCCCCAGCCTAGTTCAACTACATACTCTCATGTGTAAAGGGGAATTTATGTTTTTAACAATTTTACCCTTTTATGTGCAGGTTAAACAAAATAAAAAAATTTAGTTCTGTATTAAAATATGAAAAATTGCAAATGGACACCATATTTTCAGCCAGCATGTGGCTCATACAAAAGGCTTCTTTTGTATGTGTGTGTGTATGTATATACATTTATATATACTGAGTGGCCAGATTATTATGATCACCCCTTCAGTACTTCATTGGGCCACGAGATGACTTTGTTGGGCCGCCTCGTGACTCCACGAGAAGGTGAAAGGTGATGCGAGGAATCTGACACTGCACTGTTGCCCTTCTGTTGTCTTGTACCAGTCTTGCCACTGTCCGTTCTGCCCTAACATTGACTAGTCGCTGACGGCCACAATTCGCACGTTCAGACCCAGATTTTCGGCTGCCAGTCCAGTCTTTAAACACTTTAACAACAGCTGCTCTTGAACATTTAACGAATTCTGCTGTTTTGCTGATACTCGCTCCATGGCTTGAGCGCCAACAATCATCCCACGTTCAAAGGCTGTTAAATCGCGTTTTTTACCCATATCTTCAGAAAAAAAATCACTTCTACTGTCGTGTTGTACAACCTGCTTCCCTATTTATAATGGTCTGGCCCTCTAGCAACTTCAGCTAATTATAGCTAATTTGCCTACAAACGTCAGGTGGTCCTAATAATCTGGCCACTCAGTGTATGTGAGACTAAAGAATGCTTGCAGTAGTCCAATGATATCATATCAACCAAAGTCACCTTACTCGAGCTTTAGAACTGCTTTTTAATGATAAAATAAAATTGAAAAAATATTGTTTCTGTATATTGTGACACGTTAAGAAATTAGTAAGAAATTGTTCCTCTGGAAGCTAAGATTACACCCACAGCTAAATAGTCAGGGGAGTGACTCTTTTCTTTGCTTCCTGCTTTTTCTCTACTCTGTACAGCCCTTTACATATTTTTTTTTACTTATAAAGAGGCATCTCTTTATGTATAAATCTCCCATATTTCACTGTGAATTGTGTCACAGGTGTACACTGTAATAAATTACAGTTAAAACATTTTTTTATATAAATATTAGCATAAAATATAAATCATAATTTATATGAAATGCAAATAATAGTCAAGTTGATGAACATATAAATATATAAGCAAAAAATTAAAAACAAAATTGTATTTCTTGGCAACCCGCAAGTGCAGCAGTGCTGTCCGTCCGTTTTTTTACTATGGGCGGACGGCAAGAGGTTAAAGGACCAGGGAAAGTGATGAAATGATCAGAATTTAAAGTGACACTAAACTCATTAGTTAAATACTAAAAATGCATTAAGGACTTTAACTTTTAATGCAAATTTTGCTTATTTGTGTATCACAATCTCAATGCAAATTAGTAAACTAAACGGGAGATTGAAGTCCATTACAGGAGTGAACTTGGAGTGGTGACTACTTTACATCACACACAGGGACCATGGGGAACAAAAGTACCCCCCCTCTAGAAGGAAGGCCGGTTTCAGCACCAATGCAGAGATGATTTGAGGATCTACACCCGAGTGATACACAAATAAGATACACTTTTGTCTACAGTTAAGATACTTGATTGCATTTTTAAGGTTTAACCCCTGAGTTTAGTGTCACTTTAATGTACATTTTGCCCTTCACTAGGGGTCAGCAGTATTTTATCATCAGTGGCAGTTCTGTGATTCATGAAAGGACACAAGGAATATCCTGAGATCCATAAATTGTGCACATAATAAATACATTATTTTTGCATACTTGATGTGTTTTTCTTTCAATGTTCATTTATGATGTCACAGTTTCTGCAAGCTTGTATTCTCTGTCTGCTCTCCTGTTGCCACATTGATCATTTTTTTTCACAGTACCAAATTGCTTTGTTGTGGTTTTTTGTGTTTACATGACAGTGAAACGCTTCCTCATCGCTGTGTTCTTTTACACATTACTGGTCATTCATTGTCGTTTGGATGTGGCTGTATAGCACAACACATGATGGTGTCTATAGTTGGTGTACACGTCTCTGTTTTGAGCATTATAGATTATTTTAATTGTAAGGCTGACAAGGTACCATCCCTGATGACGGGTGCTGCGTATGGGTGTAACATGAATGATTTCAAGTAGACCTGTCCTAAACCTGAGCAATTCAGACTGGCAGTATGATAAGGATGCAGATGCAGAGACTACCTTCAGTAAACACATGTTAGAATGATTGTAGTTTCGGAGGAATAGGCAGCTGACGTTATATGCAAATCTCAAGTTTCCTGTGAAAGCTAAAGTTGACCATGCCCTTTCTAGCTACCGAGCCTCTATGCCTCATAAAACTGGCAGCCACACACCAAACTTCTCTATTGACCAGTGTGACTGCTCATCGCATTAAAGGATTTGGTAGAAGAGCAGAGCCTCCTGACTGTACTTTTTTTTTTGCAGGTAAGCTCTGCTTATGCATTTGTGCATCATACTGTATGTTTACCTAAAAGGTACAAAGGAGATGCAGTGCTCCTCCACGACATAGCAGGGGAAAGGAACCAGGTGTTCACTGGTAGAAGCACACCCTCACTTCGAATTCACAAGCTCAAAGCAGAAAAGATCTGACCACACACTATATGATGCTGAAGCAGTTTTTTTGAGATCATAGAACATCACTGTGTCCCGCCCAAGGGCCGCCCCTCTCTGACGAGATTTACCCAATAACTGGCTTGAGCCTAGAGATTGGGTGAAATGCACCAGAGAGGTGCGGCCCTTGGGCGGGACTCATTGATGTTGTATGATCTCCAATAAACTGCTTCCGCGTTATACAGTGTGCGGCTGGAGCCTTTCTGGGTTGATACTGTATGCTTGAATTTACCAACTTTACTCCAAGCTCACCATTGATCTGAGAGATGTTCCAATGATTCTAATTTTTCACTGCAATCTTGCCAAATGCAGTTTGGCAAGTAATTGAAGTCATTTTCTATGTGTCTTTTAATATTTACATTTACATTCTTTAGTGTTATAGCGAATATTTGGAGTTTTAGATTAGTCACAGGTCCCTGCAGCCAATCAGCCTCCCTGTCCGAGATACAAAATCAGTTACATAGGGAGTGTGTTATTTTCGGTGGGTTTGCAGACTAGGAGCCTGTTTAAACAATTTGTAGTGACTGGCTTTTTTTCTGCACCTGATTAATGCCACCACAAGGGCACATAGAAAACAATTATTTTCTATGTGCCCTGTTCACACTGCAATGCTGCCATCAGGTGGGTTGCAGTGTGTGGCACCACAGAACAGGAAGTAATAATGAGCAAATATGGCTGCCCCCTAAATACAAATCAAATTGCTTACTACACACAAAAACACAATTTTTAAAACATGAATACATATTGATTTTTTTAACATGAAGCTGATGTCTTACATGCCCCTTGAAAAGAAAACTAAAACATTAAAATAAAAATAACTTTACATTCTCTTTAAAATGACAGGCAGCTCTCATTTCCAAAAGCACCATCTGCTTATTTATAAGCCCCCTTAAAGGGGAGCTATACCAAGGTATGCCTGTGAAAGATGCCAGATTACTGTAGTATAAACAATCTTATCAGTGTGGCTCAGAGCTGATCTTTGTGATTCTAACCATTTCCCCCCCCCCCCCCCAAAACTTTCCTCCCCCCTTTTTAAAAATTGTCTTTTTTGTTTCCCACCCCCTCCCCCCCCCCCCCCTAAACTTCCCTCTCCCCCTTCTGAAAAATGTGCCTTTTAATCCCTAATGACATCATCACTAGATCGAGGAGGGGGCTGCTATCAGCGGCTGTAGGGAAGAGGGTGCATAGGCAGGGCGGGGCTGGGCAGGGAGAAGCAGGGTAACTAAGCATATACTGCTCTGCTTTAAGTGTATCGCTAGCCAAAACCTTTTTTTTATTTGAGGTTTTGTTTCATTTTTGGATAGATTGTAGAAGGGTTTGTCCCACCGTCTTTTTTTTTATTGCTGTCCCCATTAGGAAAATGCATCACTCTGTTTATATTAGTGACCATTGTGACTAGTGTTTACAAGCTCACAGGCAGCAAGATTGTGGTTGCTAAGACATTAGCCTCTTTGCAACCAATGACGCTGTGCAGCCTGCAGACCAGGGAGTATTTATTTATTGGCTGTAGTAATACCACCAAAACTTGACTGACTTCCTACTGCAGGATGTTTGGGTCAGCGAACCGGCCAAATAGTTTAGCCGGTTTTGGAACTCTGAACAGGGAATTTTTGGGTCGAACCCTACGCTGCACTGAAACCTCATCCCTACTCAGGAAGAAGAAAGAATGAGGATACTTGCAGAGGAAATTCATTTTTTAGAAAGGTGAGCTATTTTCAATATGTAGGGAGGATTTTATGTGTACCTGTAGTTTAGCTTTAATGTTTTAAAAAAATGCACACATAGTTTGTAACTCTCTGTGTATGTAGGACAGCTCTCTCTGCTGTTTGAAAACAATAGAATGTTTGCAATATTTATTGGTAGCCAGGGATCCATGGGCCATAAGGCTATTCCAGTTTCCATCCTAAACAATATTTCTTGCATGGAGTTCTCCTCTCTCCTTCCTTGGTTGGTACTTGTAGGGGCTGAGTCCTTTAGATAAGTTTTGCTCGTGGATCAACTGATGTCCTCACTTTCTAAACAGTCTTGACACCCAGCTCCTGGAATTCTTATTAAAGAAGAAAAGACACATTACTGTTGACAATTGAAAGAAGCAACTCATCAGATCCACTACATTCACCAAGTTGAAAACTTTACTACACCACTTGGGTCCACCAGCTGGGATCCAGAAATGCCTAGAAATTACCTTGCCGGGACATTGTGGGGACTTTACAGCTCATGCACTACATTCAGCAGTCCTTAAACTGCCTGCAAGTGAGCCTCCTGTTATTTCCAAGCCACTGTCCTATTGCAGCTGGCTACTTCTGTGCAGACATTGGATCCACCTCTCTTGCCCAGCCACTTGCCAATCCCAGAATCTGGCCTTCCCCTTTAGATGAGCAGCATCCCACTCCTCTCAGGGCAACCTTGGCAGCTGGCACTGCTCATCACAAGTGTGATCTGTTAGGGAAGGACCAGTTTTTTTTTTGCTTCTGGGTACGGAAAAGGACTGTGTTTTGCCTTTAACTTAAAGCAATGTAAATGGTATGCTTCCTGCTAATACAAACATGAATGCTCATTTTGCAGATGCCAGCCCTTGGTTTCCAAGTGTTTTAAGTAACTGTCCAAACATCCGGCTAGGGATGCACTGTTGCTCCATCCCCTTTCCCCAGGCAGCACTTTTAGGGAAAGAGAACAGGTAGTGTTTTGTTTTCGCCTTGTCGCCAACTGACACAGGTGCAGTCTGCAGTCAAATCTGGTCACTACTTAATGTGACATGGGGACACTGCAGATCGTCTGCAGCAGGACTATTCTTATTCTCATATTCATAAGGCTTTATGTGGTATTTTTTTTAGATTGCTTAGCTTCCTGTCGTGTTTTATTTTTTTCTTGATTAAGCAGGCTTTGAAAGGTTTATGTCTTATATCCTATCTATTGCACAGTGTATGGGAACATTTGTTTATTGCATTTCTTCCAATGAAGCCTTACTTTTCTGAGTTGCCTTCATCCTGTTGTTTTTCGGCACTTTGCGGGTTTTGGAACTTGTTCTGCAAAACAGAAAGGGCTGCACAGGTCTGATGTTGCATTGGGTAAACAGTCCAATAAACTTTTGATTTGAAAGAGCAAAACTGATTAGTTGGGTAGAGGCTGATGGATAGTGTTACAGACAATAATGCATTCCACTATCTGTCATCAAGCTGGCTGGTTAGTGTCGGCGTGGGCCTAATGTATCGGCCAATTATTTCATTTTGAATGCATATGGGACTCCACATGCCAATTTTCAGTTTATCTTTATCTTGAAGAAATGTGTTACTCATTTTACTTTACCAACTTGTTGTGTATCTTTCCACACTTTTAGGATAGGGGCCATTAAAGATGCTAGGTTGGGGACATGAAGATTCTTTTGTAGGATTATAGTGATAACATTAATTGACGGTAATGTATCAGAGCACCAGAAATAGGACAGTACTACTGAAAAATCTCAGTGCGTAGGACAATATAACTGATAACATTGGCATACATGCAGAGAGTACAGGAAGTGAGCAGAAGGCAAGATTTTTGTCAAGAATAACAGGTATACTTTGAGCTTATCAAACAGATAAAACACTTTCAACTGTATTTTTTAACAGCCAAAAGAAAGCAAATAAGATAAGTTCGTTGTCAGGGTTTACATGTAGTTTAAGAAGTAAAAACAGCAATATACAAAGTACAGTAACCCATAGCAGCCAATTGGGACAGTGAAATATGGTCGTTTTTTGACCGGTTATGGTATATTGCATATGCCCTGTGCACTATAAAGCACGGAAAAGATGTATGGTTACAAAACTAAAGAAGCCTTACTGATAGGCAGACTCCCCTGTGGTAAGCCTTGTGCAGCAGTAATGAGAACAAAGCAATAGCGGTGTGCATGGATGTGAGCCTGAATAAACCTCTATTAAGCTTCACTGAAAGCACGGTTGGTGTCCGGAGGCTTTTTGAATACAGCACATGGAGTAAAAGAGGTTAAGTAATGGTTTGCTTTTTACAAGTACTATTTGTGATAACTGGGAACTGAATATGTTATTATGGCATGTACAGTGCTGCATTTCTGCATAATTAAATGTATGATATTGCAAGGAAAATAACCATTTGTTGGATTTCATTTTTGCATCATAGTAAATAATTTTTAGTCTATCACAATGCCCACACAGGTAATGTATACAGTATATATTTAGTGTAACCTATTATAAAATCATATATAAGATGATCAGGTTGTGTGATCATTATTGCACTTTAAGAACTGTTTAAATGCTTCTATAACATCATTGTAATTGACTAGATAATATTTTTTTAAATTTATATTAAAACCATCCTGCTAACAAAGGAGCTAGAGTGAGAGTGGGACATACCTAACTGACTTTGCTGTACTGTACACACTGCTCTCTGTGCTTCCATTGAAGAAATGACTCCTTACTGCTTATCTATGAGACAAGTTTCAAAACAAGAAGTAAAGGAAATTCCCCAGTAGGGATACGGACAGCTATATCTCCCCAACAGCGATATAGACACTGATAGACTTAAAAACAATACTCAAGTATAAAAATCTGTTTTTCTTTTATCTTTTTACTTGTACAAATGCTGAACTGCTGGTAAAGACCTTTTCACAACAAGGATTTCCACTTCTGCCTGAGAAATAGGATTGTGTGCAGGGGCTGTAAATTTAGAGTCCATAAGTGCCTTGTTGGATTCCTGGCCCTCGAAAAGCACATTGGCTGTGCATTTTTTTTTATCGCCATGTGTGAAACCAATAAAGTTTTTTTTTAGACTCTTGGGTTGATTACCTGGTGGTCCCCTGTCTTGTTAAGAGCTGACAGAACCCAACCATCAGGCTCAAATAATGCTCCTATTCAACCAGATACATTTTGTGGTCCAGCGCCTTATTCCCACTCACCCTTGGCTATTGTATTCTGAGAGTTTGTCAGGCAGGGCCACGCACAGGTAGTGCTTTGGCTAATTGAGCTTTAGACTAACTGTCAGGTTTTTATAGCTAACTATGTTTCCAAAAGGTAGAGTTCCCTTACTTTCTGTACAAATGACAGTTGTCACACAAAACAAGGAGCGAAGTAAATTTTCCACAAAGGGGATACAGATGTCATTTAAAACCTGATGGGGGTCCCATCCCTTCCTTACTCTATCCCTGACTAAAAAAAAATGTTACCCAAGACTAAGTTTTCTTTTTTATATTATTGATTAGTATATTATTAAGTACAGTCAGTTTGTATAAAATGTTATATATTTAGCAATAGTGATATTCTTCAAACATTGTTTGGTAATAATGACGTGAAAGTGAAATAAGTATAAGTAAAAAAAATTAAACAAACTTTTAAATGGAATCAACATACAACAAGACAAAACGAATGAATATATAAAGTCCACAAACGGCCCAGTCCACTGTGGAAAGAAACAGAAATCAATCTTCCAGCTGCCAGTTGTTCCAACTGTGTTGGCGCACTGGAAAATTGATTTCTGTTTCTTTCCACAGTGGACTGGGCCGTTTGTGGACTTTATATATTCATTCATTTTGTCTTATTGTATGTTGATCCCATTTGTTACCTAAGGGTTGGTATACTTTGTTTTTACCATTTGGGGTTTTTTTTAATACAATTTTTACCATATTTATTTGTATCCACTTTGTTCTTTCTAATAATGACCATGAAGAAGACAAAACATGTCTTCTTTGAACATGCCAGCATTTCTAAATACAATACAAGTTTATAAGGTAATATATTGATTGTGGGGAAATTTTACATTTGTAGGTGTCTAAGTATTTTAATTGTTCTGTTCTCCTTTCACACTAACTCTCACACAATAAATGTATGTACAGGGCAGCTAAGTGATGGTCAGTCCTCTGATCTTTCAGTTGCAAATAAAATCTGAGCATCAGCTACTGAGCTTTGTAAATTATCCCTTTTTCAGTAAAGCAGTTAAAGTGATGCTAAAGGAGTTAAATCTTAACTATTAACAAAAAATTATCTTATTTGTGTATCACTCAGCTGTAGGTCCTCAAATCATTTCTGAATTGGTGCTGACACTGTCCTTCCTTCTGGAGGGTGGCTACTTTTGTTCTCCATGGTCCCTGTGGGTGTTGTAAAGTAGTCGCCGCTCCAAGCTCACTCCCTAGATGGACTACAATCTCACATTTAGTTACTAATTTGTATTGAGATTCTAGTCCTTTAAGGGAGGGAGCTTGGAGATGATTTGAGGATATACAGAGTGACGCACAAATAAGATACATTTGTGTGAATAGTTAAGGTACATGAATATATTTTAAGATTTAATACCTGAGTTTAGCGTCACTGTAAGATTAGCCCTTTAAACATATCAAAAGGGTATAGAGCATGACTTGGTGAAAAACACTTGATGATCAAGTTCAACTAGACAGAAACCGTTCTACAATTTCAATATTATATCTAATTTACCTAATTAACAAAACATTTTAAATGTTATGTTTTAGAACTAAATAAAATAACTACCTTATAAAAATAAATGCAGGATATATTTTAATGAATCTTCTGTTGTAGAACATTGAACACCTCTTATAGAGAGCAGGATTAGTGCACAATCTTCGTGTTTCTTTGCACAGTAGTTTAATAGTATAAGATAATCATTAAATCCTGCATCTATGAAAAAGTTTTTTTTAACTTTTATCAAAAAGTGTGAACATACAATATGTCAGCTGAATGTTTACATATAAAGAATCATATATCCAGAGCTACGGGCTCATATTTATCACATTATATTGTAATTTGAGAGTGGTCCACAAATTAAAGATCTGCTTTCTGTGGAAGTCTATGTCAAGCCACATTTTTCCTCAGGTGTAGATAGTGTAGGGAAGGATTAGAACCCCTGTTAGGTTTTTCAGCAACCCAGGGCTCCGTTCAAGAGATTTCCCTTCATTTCCTGTTCTGCCGCCAATATTTTATCCAGTGTCAGCTGGAAGATCTATTAAATGAAAACAATTATTCAGGAGTTCTAATTCTCCTCTGTTCTATCAAAAACAAAAAATACAGGGTTATTCACAAAGCTAGCTGAAGGATCAGCCGTAGCTCCGGCTGATCCTTCAGCCGCCGGAGTCCTTCAGTTCAGACGAACCAAAGGGTTGCTGTATAGGCTATTCACTGTAGCCTGTACAGCTCCCGAAGGCAGCCGAGCTGCATATGCTTCGGCTCGACTGAGCCGACGTGACAGCCGAAGCAGGGCGGATGGCCGAAAGCCTTGTAACTAACAACCGGGCGGAGCCAGCCATGATCTCACGGCTTGCTCCCTCCAGTTGCAATGACCGATCAGCATCCCCAGATTACCTGGGGACGCTGAACTGTCATTAAACAATGACAACTGGGCGGAGCTGGCCGTGATGTAACGGCCGGCTTCTGCCCAGTTGTTATTCATTGGCCAGGACCTGCTAGAAGACTCTTGCAGGTCCCGGCCCATAGGAAACAGTTGGGCTGAGCTAGCTGTCACTGCTAGCTCCGCCCAATAGTTTTTTTTATTATTTTTTTTCTTTTTTTAAACAAATCTTTATTTATTTTTTTAATTTATAATTTATTTGCATTTTTAAACATATTTTTCCCCTACTTTTTTCACTGATTTTCTATTCTGTTCGATACCACAGAGGTACCGAGCAAAATAGCCGAGCCGAATTCCGCTAGGCGGCATTCGGCTATTCACTCACTGTTCGGCCCCTATGTGAATAGGGACGAACGGCAGGGAGTGAGCTGCCGGAGCTTCGGCTCAGCCGATCCAGATGTTGGATCGGCCGAGTCGAAGTCCTTCTGCACTTCGGCTCAGCCGAACATGCAGAGCATGTTTGGCTGACTGAAGTGCAGCCAAAGCCAGGCTTGTACGGCTGTACAAGCCTGAAGTGAATAGCCGAACAGCGTTCTGCTCACTTCACTTCAGGTGGGTTATTCACTTGGCTGCCTTTGGTAGCTTTGTGAATAACCCTCAAAATGTGTATGGCTTGTTTTTTTCTCCAATCGTTCATTAAGAAAATACATTTTAATAGACGCTGAAGGTCCTACTGATCTTTTACTATTAAATCTGCAGTGCACATAATTTTGCACCACATAGGATTGCACTAAAAGGGTACTGTTAATTCTTGCTTGTCTGTGTTCATATCAATCATCCAACCCAATCAGGGGTAATAAAGCCTCATTGGGTATTTAAAATGAATGCAGACTGGGGTGAAAATGATGGGTAATTAATTAAGCCTCAATAATGACAATGATATACTTGTTGCCTGGTTATAGTGCCAAATGTTTTACATTTTCATGACACTGCAGGTTAGGAAATTGAACTGCATGTCAGAGATGACATGACAGAATGTAGTAAGAAACGCTTATTCATACGTGTCTGAAAGTCTGTACATTTGCCTTTATCAGCACCAGGAAATCTTAGTAAAATCTCAGTCATCTTAAGAGTGTTGACCTTCCCCGTCATCAGGGTTCTACGTTATTGATGTGATGTCAGGAGGGTCTCTCATTACACAACATCATGACTAACATTGGGAGAAAAGCCAGAATCATAAATGTAGTAGGAACGTGAAAAACTTTCACCGTCACGTGTGACTTTCTCTTACTGAGCAGCTCTTATCGCCGTCATTGCTGAGCAGAGCTAGATGCTTACAGCTTTTACTGCATGCTGAACACCGCTCACCAGAAAGCTGTTTAAACCAGTACTGGTTGACTTCAAACACGTTTAGCGGAAGCTATAACTACAGCTTGGGAATTTCCTAGTGACTTTCTTTTCCTCTAATGAATCTGAACACTAATGAGAAACTATAAAATGCAGTTTATTGCCCTATCAACAATGATTCCAGCATTATCTGCATTTCAGTTTAGTGTACAAGAACACTTATAAAAAAAAAATACACAGGCATAGTCAAAAGGCAAAAAGAATTGTGCAAAAGTGCTTTAAACTTTAGCAGCCTTATGGGAGTTCACATTCTTAATTACCTTGACTGTTAGGGGTTACTGCACTCTGAATATTACCACTGGGGTTTTTTTTTACCATCAGCTATAGAGGACTACAAATCCCAGCAATACATTATACAGCAATGCAGAATACTATAAAGCTACATACACTACGTTGCTCCGTGTTCATGGCCTGATGTCTCAGGAGAGCTGTGCAGGCTCTCAGGAGGCTCTTGAGGCTCTAAATTGGCCAGTGCAGGCTTTCAGCGGGCCAATGCGGGCTCTCTGGTGGACAGTGCGGCCTCTCTGGTGGTCAGTTGGCCTCTCTGGTGGTCAGTTGGCCTCTCTGGCAGTCAGTGTGGGCTCCAGGTGGTCAGCGCGGCCTCTAGATAGTCAGTGCGGGCTCTAGGTGGTCAGTGCAGGCTCCAGGTGGTTAGTGCGGGCTCTAGGTGGTCAGTGCAGGCTCTAGGTGGGCAGTGCGGGCTGTCATGGGCAGTGTGGGATGTAGATGGTCAGTGCATGCTCCAAGTGGATAGTGTGGGCTCTAGGTGGTCAGTACGGGTTTCAGGAGGTCAGTGTGGGCTTCAAGTGGTCAGTGTAGGTTCCAGGTGGCCAGTGCGGGCTCTCACCAGGTATGCAGCTCTCTATTCAGGTGGTCGCTCGCTCCTTATTAGGGCCCTGAGAATAATATGCCTGAATAGAGTTAAGCCGCTGCCTCATTGCAGCTGGTCACCGGCCCGGATTGCCTTCAGACATACCGAGGCGATCCGGGTCGGCCAGGCCTATTTGCAGGGGCGGCAGCTTCACCCGCCCCTATGTTAATCCGGCCCTGATGGTATTTGTTCTGCTGATCATTTTCCTTGGAGATAAATTGAGGGGGGATCCAAAATCTTAGCATAGTCTTTGGAATAGCAGTAGAGCTAAATCCTTTACAGGTAACAATTGTTCCACTGACAACTGTCAAACATGGGATTTTCCTTTACTTCGGGTAGATTTTCATGTAATTCCTGTTATGTCTCTGAGAACTGAAAGCACAGTGAAATCTCACTGATCTGGACAAGTGTTTTAACTTGTTCCCATAGTATCCAAAATAAGACAAATGTTTAGGGCGGAGTTTTTCTTTACAATTTTACAGGCTATAGACCATACTTTGAAGCAAACGTGTGCTTTGCTCATTTATTGAAAAGTAACAAGTTTTCTTTAACTCTTTAACATAATAAAGCTGCAATGGTAATGGGAAGCAGGGACATAATAAAACAGCAATGGTAATGAGAAGCAGGGACTCTTAGCTGTTGAGCATAACTTCTAATACCTCATGAGTACCCTGAAAGTTTATAAACCCATAGGACTAGCAGCGCCAACCCACTCCTAGCTTTTTGTTACTGAGCCCATCTATTATACTCAAAAACTAACAGCTATGCACAGAAGGTGAGAAGGTGATTGTTCATTGAAAGGATTTTGAGTTTAGTCTCTTGACCTTCTTGATAGTAAGAAGATATCGGTGGTAGTCTCATTGAAATTCAGGATCAGATCCAACCTCCCCCATTCCCACACACACATACACCGACACGCACTTTTGTTTCTTTCCTGGTGATCAGATAGCTTGAACTGATTACTTCTGTAATCATTGTCTCTTGAGACCTACCTACCTACTACCCGAGATATTCAACAGCTGCTAGGAAGTAGAAGCACATCATAATTTTTATAATTATTATACAGGATTTACAAAGCACCAACAGTTTGCGCATCACTTTAAAGGAAGACAGTACGGTTACAATACTATTCAAGATAAGATGTTTAGGAGGGCCCTGTTTGTGAGAGCTAACAATCTAAAAAGATCTTCAATTCATATTCACAAAACCAGTAATCAATCAAAATTCTGTTGTGCGTGACTAACAGCTTTAAAGGAAATTCCTGTTGCCAGATCAATGTCACAAACACCTTAACTGGAAACTAACAAGATTCAGTTTTGAAGCTTAAGATATTAACTAATTGGTGCCGGTGTTCTGTCGAGAATGCCGATCACGTCAGATTTGACAACCTTAGCATCTGTGCACGTGCACAGACCGGGATTAACGAGGAAACAGGCATTTATTCACAAAGTATTTTGTTTTATTGGTTAATTGTCCCCTTATTATTATGCCATCCATGGCAGTAAATGATGAATGGCATTTTTTGCACATTCACAATAATGTAATTGCTTACGATGTTACTTGTGAATGTGAATAAAATGCTAGCCACCATTTACTGCCATGGATTATTAACGGTCACAATTAACAATTACAAATTAATACTTTGTAAATAAATGCCTGTTTCCTCGTTAATCCTGGTCGGTGTGCATGCGCAGATGCTGAGGTCAGCAAGTCTGACAGAGTCGGCGTTCACGACAGAACACTGGGTCTGTCATTCCTCCCTTTCCATCACTGGAATTTAGCAAGCAGTGCACCTAGCAGCAAAAGATTACAGTATATACAGAATATTCCCATTTACAGTGTTAGCATCAGTAATTAGAGGCGATCAGCAAGCAGGCTTCTGACCTGAGTCAGTTTAAAAGCATAATGTTCATGTTTAAATGAAATGTACAATCCCTAAAAATGACAATAAAACTGTCTAAATGTATTTGTGTATAATCATTAAAATAGGAATGATACTCATTTTCTAGCACAGTTTGAAGAAATTATAGACCCAACAATTAAAAACAACTTTTGTGTTGCATAGATACACAGGATTTGTTTTCTTTATTTTGGAAGAAGTGAGCTGTTTTGTGAAACGTGTATGCGTATATACATGCATATATATTAATGAATTGATATACAGACGTTAATACGCAGTATACGTTCTCATAGATCTGGTAACACTGTTTGCGGGGGTTTATAAACATACAGCACTTTAAATAGCAAAACAGGAAATCCCTTGTTCCACTGTTTAATGTTACAGATACTCCGGCTATATACAGATCCTTAAAATGATCTGGTGTGTTTGGGATAAGCCCACACCAGCTCATGGATGTGTTCAGAAGATATAATAGGGCAACAGTAGGTGTTCTTGTAAAATCCAGTGGGTACACATAAATTATGTCTGGTGTGACATGTACACCACATCTGGGCTTTTGATGTTTAAATTCTGCCAAACAGATAGATGAAAATATCAGTGAGCCTGATTTACTAAAGAGCTCCGCTGTGGGTAAAGTCATTCCTGCAACTTGTTGCCTGTCTCTGCACATCTGTATGACAGCATCAGTGACTGTCCAGGATTATGCAGCTTATGATGGACATATATGGGAAGAATAAGATAGTTCTAACTAGGGATGCACCGATACCAGTTTTTCGGTATCGAGTACGAGTACCGATACTTATATTTCGGTACTCGTCGATACCGAGTACCGATACCTGCACTTCCGGTAGCATGAACCGTCTTCCCGGGCAATCAGGAAGCCAGGAAGGCTTCTTGATTGCTCGGGAAGCCGGCTCCATTCTGTTTGGCCGGCTGGATGCTGATTGGCCGGGAAGCCGGCTTCCCAGCCAATCGGCATCGAGGCCAGCCAAACAGATCTGACAATATGGTGACACTACCCGGCACCTAATTCCCCTCACATAGATCCGTATCGCATTCATTAACGTACCAGTACCTCGGCCAGCGCTCTCCAAGTGGGCAGACACCGTTCTCCAAGATCTCCCCACGTCTCCTGTGTACAGCGCCCACGTGATCGGCGCTCAGCCTGCTACTGTGCATGCGCAGACTGCCCAGTGCTCTATTTCAGAAATCCTGTGCATGCACAGTAGCAGACTGAACGCTGATCACGTGAGCGTGCAGTGTGCACACAGGAGACGCCAGAGCTGGCCGAGGAACTGAATGCTAAGGATCTATGTGAGGGGTATTAGGTACCTGCAGCGTGGGGGTCGTGTCGCTATATTATCAGATTTGTTTTGCCCGGCTCGACACTGATTGGCTGGGAAGCCGGCTTCCCGGCCAATCAGCATGGAGCCAGCTTTCCGGCTCCATCTTTCCTCGCGGCACTGCTAGTCAGAGGAAATCTTCCTCTGACCGGAAGTTCTAGTATCGGGAAAGGTATCGGAGCATTTGGGCGAGTACGAGTACCCGCCCAAATACTCGGTATCGGCACCGATACTAGTATTGGTATCGGTGCATCCCTAGTTCTAACTGTGGCATTGCCTCACTAGCAGGGCTGCATTCACACTATTTGTTAGAAACAATGATTTTCATGATAAGCCAGTTATTTTGTAAGTTGCCACAGGGCTGTAGCTACCATGGGGCAGGTGAGGCACTCGCCTCAGGCGCAGCTGAGAAGGGGCGTAGCCAGGGCCGGCCTGGCTGTGCCCCCTCACCCCTGTTGCCAGCATAGGGCGCCATTGGCAACAGGGGCGCCATGTGGCCAACACAGCCGCGTCTCAGCAGGGAGAAGAGGAGCGGCACAGGCTCCAGATTCACCTTGGATCCCCGCTGCTCTCCCCCGCCTGTATGGGCAGAGGACTCTGTGTCCTCAATCTCTTTTTCTTTTTCAAAAGGGAAATGTCAGGGGTCTGTTTAATATTTCCCCGAATCCCCTCCCAACAGTAAAAAAAAACAAAAACACTTACACACACACGCACACACACACACACACTCATGCACACATATTATTAGACATGTGCAAAGACAAAAAAATTGTTTCGGACGAAATGAACAGAAACTACTAATGTTTCGTCAAATGAAACACATTTTTATGCTATTTTGTATTTGGCCACCAGCACATTCTGCGCATGCGTGCCGCCATCCTGGAAGCATTACGTCACATGACACCATGCGTGCGCAGCGATGGGTAACATAACACGTCTGTTGATTGGCACAATTTTCTGTTCTTGCCTCGGGTGCAAAAGGAGATAGCTGCGGCTCTGAATTGCCATAATGCAGGCACATAAAATTGCTTGCATTTATTTGAAATGCACAAGCAGCCAATGTACAGTACAGGCAGAGCCAAGGTGAAGTTCACATTGTCAGGCAGAGTCACAGTTATGATAGGATGAAGTTCATGACAGGGTCCAGATAAGCCAAAATATAAAATGTGAAATTCTACCAGGAGCAGATACCAAGTTCAAATAAGGCCATCACTACAGAGGCAGATCCAGGATACATAGATACAGTCTTGACACATTGAGGTTCAGGCACCTTTTTTGGGTACATGTTCAGTGCACAGAGCCTGATTTATTCCTTGTGTTGATTGAGGTCAGATAGAGTTGTAGTGTAACTATGCTACAGGGCTGAATATCTACCAGTAGATGGTGCAGGCACATGGGATAAGGTGACCAGATTTTTAACATGAAATCCGGGGTCATTTTTTTATTTTTTATTGTCAAATGGGAAAAAACTATTTTATTAGCATATTTTCCTCAAATTCATGAGGAGAGCCAGGAAAGGAAAATTACGGTAAGTATGTGATAACAATTTTCCGTTATATATCAATGTGCAAATTCAAGTGAAAAAGTAAAAAGACGTGCCTTCTATAAGCACCAAAATGATCCCAATAGCGATAATATTATGCAAAATAATACTAAAAATGAATAAATAAAACATTGTTTTCATCAATGTGTTGCTCTAATCAGTAAAATTTATGAAAACATCCTTGATCTCTTAAAGTGCATTATATGTGACAAATATTATTCCAATTAATATAGAACATCCGTGCAATATATAAAAAGCATCAGGGCTTATTCAATCCAATTGTGGGGCGTTCCAGAGTGGTAACTGCTGGAACGCACTGTAATTGCACACTGAATTGCCCCCTTCATTCTGGGGCGGGAGGGGGCGGAGCAGTGCATTGAAGTCAATGGCACCGCAGCCACTCTCCCCGCTAGCAGTGCGATCGGACGCGTGGCAAAACATTGCCTGCGTTCCATTTCACTGAGAGAACAAAAAAATGCTGCATGCTCTATTTTTGCGTTTGCAGTGGACCGGAACGCAGACAAAGTTTTGCAACGCGTCTGATCGCACTGCGGGCGGGGGGCTGCGGTGCCATTGACTTCAATGCAGGATGACTTCTCCCTCTCTCTTCTGTCTCTCCCTGATGTCACTTCCTCCTACCCAGTCACAGCTGCGTAAGAGAAACAGAGGGAGGGAGAGAGATACATGGGACTGGAGACAGTGCCAGCCGCCACACGCTGCCCACCGCAGGTCAATCCCGGACGGGTGGCAACACTGTCCAGGGATCAGGCGAGTATAAATAAAACATTTTTTTTTAAATTTTATGTTCCCAGGGACATTTCCGGGGACATCATTTTCCTGGGGACGGACTTTTCAATCCGGGGACTGTCCATAACGAATGGTCACCCTAACATGGGAGGAAATTCACCAAAACTGGAGCAGAGTCAGACAGAATCTGGAGCAGCTGTGACAGTAACCAATTTGCTTCTATATTCAGCTAGTTCTAGTTTTTTTTCTGCTCCAGTCATAGTAAATTCCGCTCATGGTGTTTAAACATTCCAGAAATAAAATGTAAATCAGAAAAGATGGAGGAGCTGGACACTAACAGACTATAAGGCCCTGTCTATTTAACGTTTTCTGGCATTTTTTAAAAAGAGTTTTTGAGTATTTTTAAAAGCACATTTTTGAAACATTTTTGAACATTTGCTTCAGGCAATTTTTTATTTGGCCCAAAGGACTGTTTGCCTATACCTACTGCTTGACAGCAGTAGATATAGGCAAAAAGAACGGGAGGGTTTAGAACCCCTTTAAGAGATATTCCACCTGATTGGTTTGATAATGTCTGTAATGCAATTCACAAACAGCAAATCCACACAAAGCTGATTATACCCACTTGGTGGACATGAGTTGACTGATAGCTTGCTAAAGATTTTGGGAAACCTTTACACAGTATTTGGGGACATTTTACTTTCTACTCAAATTATTGAGTACACCACAATGCACCCCAAAGCAACTCTGTGATGTAGCATTGTGAACGAGTGCTTATACATGATTTGATTCTATTGGACACAAATAAAGGGGGGGGGGGTCAAATTTGTTATCAATATTGTATATATTTGCTATT
Source organism: Nanorana parkeri (assembly GCF_000935625.1). Taxonomy (NCBI): domain Eukaryota; kingdom Metazoa; phylum Chordata; class Amphibia; order Anura; family Dicroglossidae; genus Nanorana; species Nanorana parkeri. The sequence goes on along the minus strand of NW_017306424.1, from coordinate 687,226 downwards.
TTATCCCCCATCCTCTTATGCAATAATCTGCTTGGTTTTGAAAGGACCTGCATTTTTAAGAGTCTATAGTTTAAACAATTTCAGTGAGCTGAGTGAGGTTCATGACAACTCATCTTCCTCTTGCTTTAGAAAGGCACCACCTTGTTACATGCCAACATTTGGTGTCTAAACGTTGAAATAAAAGGAATATGAAAGTCTACACGAGTTTCATCATCAAAGTATAAATGATCTCAGTTTTTTAATGATTCTCTGTTTGCATCCAGCTATGTCATGTTGGCCTACGTGCCAGGCTACTGTGGGTTCTCTGAAATGCCTGTGGGGAAAATATGAATAGACAAAACATTCACAGGAGTGGTCATTTGTTCAACAGGTTACTGTATGTACTAAAGCTTTAACACTAATAATGGAAATGATATGATAATACTGCTCAGTAGCAGGACTTATCTAGTGCAGGAAGCAAACACTTTTTATAAAAATAAGGTAACATAAGGCTACACTAACGATTACATCAGTTTGTTATTAGGAGATTCAATTGCTCATTGGCATCACATGCAGGACACTAAAGTCAATTCACTACCAATGAAATATCTACTATTGAGTAGTAAAACCTCCTTTTAGCGATTTAAGCACCAGTGTAGCCCTTGGCTTTCAGAAGCTACAGCAGACCTGTTCTCTGCAGATCATGTCCAGAGTGCTGCCATATTACACAAATTAGCACTTCTCAAATATATGAAATGACATAACGAAAACTGATTTGCCCATATTACATGGTGGGGCAGAGTTTCATTCTAAACAAGGCTTTAATGATGTCAAGGACTCTGCCTGGGCGATCTTTCCCAATCCTCAAATGGACAGTGATAGCGTATGGCATTCCAAAAGAAGATCCACTAATAGTCCACTAATAGGTGTGTGATGAAGCATTTCTCTGTCATGCACCCTTGTGGATCAACTTTTAAGTATTGAAAGGTTTCGTCCCCCCTCCATCCAACTGGGCTAGAAATGTACATGAAATAGTTATAAACATTATAGCCTTCTCGATTAATGCTAGGTTCAACAGTTTTATTGAAATAATTGTATCCCTATGAATATCAGCTGTATTGTTCATAGATGGGGTGATACATTATGTTCAACCTGCAGAATGTGTGGCTGGAGGAATCCCTACCCACCGCCAGAACCCACTGCAATCAAAATACCCGAACAATTTTCAATCTTTGACTGCTCCTTCGACAAAAGTTGATCGAGTTGGGTTGAGCCATCAGGGCTACAAACTCTTAGAACTTGGCTGATTGGATTTGATTGGATTTCCCCTCAACTCGAAAGGGTGGTGGCAAGGGAGTTGATGGGGGTACTTAGGTGAGTATATTAAACTTCCAAAGGTAAAGCCAAAAAGAAGTCTAGTACGATGGGTTAGAGGTGAGGGAGAGGAAGGGCTGAAAAAAAATCATTTTTACCCAGAGTGGGACTTTAAGAAACCAGGTGAAAGCTGGGGTGGATATCTAAAGGGAACTGCAAGAGGAGATCTTGTTGCTGAAGAGTGTGGCAGAGGAGTTGGGTAGAGGCTGCTTTGTGATCATTGAAAGAAGGATTATTTGCCCATAGACTGAAGTATTTTTGTTGGCGTGCAGAAAATACTGTTAGCTAAACAGAAATGGCAACCACACCAATCAACTTATAACTAGCTTTCAAAGTAAGGTGTACATGGAAGGGCTTTGTACAATAAAAACACAAAAATATTCCAGCAAATTTAGCAGTTATCCTGCAAAAAAAACAAATTACAATGTTTAACAATTTTTGTTAAAAACAAGATTTTAGTTGCACAGCATTTGCAAACATGGAAGCCACACTGCCTCGTCAAGGCTCCTCTGTGCAGTGTGGTCCTAACTCTAATCTATGACAACCTCCATCTTGGAGCATATATATCCATCTTGGAGCATATATATATATATATATATATGGAAAAATTGAGTGTAGATATGCTTGGAGGTATACCCCACAGAAGCCAGATTAGTGAGCAAGAAAATCCTGTGTCTGCTCTCATGGGGTCGCAGATTTATCTGGCTGTTTGACAGCATCTATTTAGAGGTCACCCTTAGAGGATATTGTGGTTATTGCAGAATAGCTGTCCTCCTATTTTGTGATAAAGTGACTGGCGCTCAATCTATTGTTCCAAAAAAGTGGGTTGCCCCTTACACATTGAAGTGCCCCCATCAAATCAAGATTCCACCCCCGCACATCAGAGTCACCCTTTGCATCAGTAGTTCCCCTTTACATCAGAAACCCATCTCTTTTGCATCAGTAGTTCCCATTCATATCAGAGTTCCCCCCTTTCACATCAGAGTTCCCCTGTACATCCCCCTTCAACTCAGTCTTCATTTCCCCTTTACATCACAGTCTCACTACAACAAAATTTTGAGGCATCACCAAGGAAGCCAGAAGGTGCCTGGTTGAGAAAGGCTGCTCTAAGCCACCTGGGGGTCACTTCCACTGCCTAGGCTTAAGGAGGTGCTACTCATTCCTGTGGACAGGAGGTGGCTGCAAAGAGGATGTAGCAGTGATAATATGTCACAAAGGATAAAAAGGGGAAAATAGTTTTTGTTTTTTTTAATAATCGGCACTTGTTTATTTTTACACAGTGATTTAGCAAATTGAATGTTGTTCATTTAGGGTTTGCCTCCATTGTCAGTCTGTGAGTATCTGTAGTCACTAGCTATCTGGGATAATTACTTTAAATTTCCATAGAAAACTTCTTTATTAGAGCTGACTGGATGGTAGGTATTGTTAGTTGTATTATCATTATGTTCCATTTCTACACTGCAATGACTAAGGAGGAAATAGGATTCTCTTGAATATCTGCTTTATTAGTAACCAGGGGCTTCATTCTATGTGAAGGAACCATTTATCAAGAAGTTTTCTACATTGGTATGCAGTATTTGGTTATGCTAAGAAGCACCTGGCTGGCTGCAAAGTAAAATGATTGTGTCTTCAGCTAATTCATACCTCCCTCATACACACCAAACAAAATGATCGCACTCCACTCCCCTTCACCATTATCATTATTATTATTTGATCTATATGAATAAGTCCTTATGGGTAAAATATGTTAGTGGTGGGCGGTAGAAAAAATGGAGATACTGTGTGACTGTATACTGCACTACATTGTCGAATAAACTTTTACGGTAAGGAGAACCAGAGTTTTGGAGTGAAGTCGATATGCAAGGGCAGACTTATCATCGGCACCCCCAGGTGGAGACCAATGGAGGATTTGAACAGTGTTCTGTATTTCCCCCTCATACACAATTTGGAATTAAACCAATTAATCTACCAGTATATTTTGGATGGTTGAAGAAAACCACAAAACCAGAGAAAGCCTACTCAAAAATGGGGAGAACATACAAACTCCATGCAAATAGTCTCCCAGGTAGGATTTAGCTGCAAGGTAAAAATACTAACCATTTGTATCATCAGTAATGTACTCGGGCTCATCCAAAAACATACAGTACATGTATGCTATTTTAGCAGCTTTTTATTATATCCTGTATCAGGGGCGTAACTAGAAATCACAGGGCCCCATAGAAAAATTTTGTATGGAGCCCTGTGATTTCTAGCTATGCCACTTGCAGAGCCCACCTGATATACCAAACAGCCCACCTGAGAGTGACCCTGCAGAGCCCGCCATAGACTCTCTATGGTGGGCTCTGCAGGGTCTCAGGTGGGCTGCACGCCTCTTACCTGTCAGCTGTCCACCTACGTGCTCGCCGGGCCCCGCCTCCTTTTCTGCTTCCTCTTCCATCGTGGGGCCCTGTCTCCTCTTCTATCACAGGTCCCCGCCTTCTCTTACATCACTGGCCCCTCCTGCTCTTAGGTCACCGGGCCAGGCCCCGCCTCCTCCTTCACTCCGAACGCCGCGTATAGCCTCTTCTGCAGCAGCTGCTGGCTGTCATTGACACAGCTCAGCAGCGGCTGTGAGGAGGAACACGCCACTGCACACATCACTGACAGGTTGTCAGTGATCTAACAGCAGCGCGTTCCTCTTCACAGCCGCCAGTGGCAGACAGCACCCTGATATGCCATAGCGACCCAGACGGCACACATGGCATCAGAGGGATGCCCTGGCTGGGCCCCCCTGTGCCCGGGCCCCATTGCGCCGCCTGGGTCGCTGTGTCGATTGTTACGCCACTGTCCTGTATTGTGTATGCCCTGGACCATTTCATGGTCAAGTAATACAGCGGGGTTTATCAATGTAGCACAGCATTTCTCAACCTTCTTTCAGCCTGGCATCCCCTCCACATCAGAGGCCTCAGTTCCCCCTTCACATTAGAGTCCTATCATCACACCAGGAGCCCCCTTCACATCAGAGTCCTCAGTCCCCCCTCCCTTCGCATTAGAGTCCCCTTCCCTCACATCAGGGGTCCCCTATACTATGCTGCCCATAGGTCAAGGGCCATGCAGTGTATTGTGGTTTGAAAACAAATTCTGCCAGGTGAATCTGCATATGAATTCATATGGACCGTTAATCTTGAACCTGTAGGATTCGCCTCAAACCCACTGTAGCAGTGAACTTGAGCCTCATCCCTACCTATTTATAACATGGTGAATGTGTGCACATTCAATTTGTACAAACACCAGACTGAAGTGAAGTGAACTGTGTTTAGAGATGTGCACACCCTCACCCTTACTTTAAAATAGCCATTCTGAAGAAAAGTAAGTAAGTTGGGTGCTTGTTCTGTACAAAATAGATAAGTATATTCACCAAATACAAATGGTATGAGATTTGTTCTAGCATAAGCATGTGCAGCCTATTGCATTAGGGTGTGCATACAAACGTACCAACACACATACACACACACACACATATATACAGTATATATATTAATTACATACATACAGTGCATACATATACAGATCTGAGGCATCCCGGATTCCCATCTCTTCATCTGTCCCTTACCTCTTCCAGCAGGTGTGCAGTAATGAAGCAAGGAGCCCGGCAGATGTCATGTGACCTCTTGCCCAGGTTCCTGATTGGATGGGAAGCTGCAGCCATGCTCCCTTGCATCTTCCCAGGCACTGAGGACTGCGGCTGTTATGTGAGGAATGCCAGTGGCAAGTGCTGCTGTGCTCTGTATCGCTGAGCCGGTCACAGAGAGATCTTTGTGATCTCTCCACTGGCTTAGTGACTAAAAACATGGCACCCGCTGTTGCGGTTTTGGTGTTGAGCTTGGGGTGATTAGGGTGTCTCCATGCACACCCAGCACATCCCATGCACACACCTGTGTTCTAGGGAAGTAGTTAATATCAAACAGCATACTTACGTTGTCTATTTGATTACTACAACCATTTTGTTTGATGATTTAACTAATATTTCAATGACAGCAGTTTTTAATGATTAAAATGTTGATATTCATTTGATTATAAGATATTATGGTTCACCCATTTGGCAAATTGGTTTATTGAGGAACATGCAGTGCATCTAATTGGCCTTGCAGAGTATAATCTGTTTGTTCATGTCATTTTCCACAATCTTTTTTGAAACACATTTTTGTTTTGTCTCAGCGAAATGGGCAACTCAGTGTCAGGTCCTTCTGGTGCCTCCAGTTTCGGTTTAACTCAGCTTGTTTTTCCGATCTTGAATTTTTCACCTCTGTGTCTTGTCTCTGAAATACAAAGGATTACAGCCTTAGTTTCGGGATCTGCTCCAATGTCATCACAACCCACATACCAAAGTAGCCGTGATTAAGTAGGGGTTCAAATCTATGACTTCACGGTTTTATGGGAAAAAAGCAACACTGGTGATGACAAAAGTGCCTGAAAGCAGATTTAATACATTGGCTTCATTGTGTATGCCAAAAATAATCATAATGATGTCATAATCATCGCTGTGGTCTAAATATGGTTCTATTCAATTAGCATTAAAGATAGGTCATAATGTTAAAAAGGCAAATCTCAAATACAAAATAGAATACTTTAGTACAGCGACAAACAAACAATAGTTCAATTGAATAAATTAAACATTAACAGTTTGTCATCTAAACATGAGTTTAAATAAAAAGAAAGTGTAATATAAATTCCACATGTATAAAAATGGTAATAAAACCCTTTTTATTACCAAAGTTATATGAATTATTTTTTAATCATTCTTGGCCAGGAAGCCGACTGGATGCTAAACGGCCAGAAAGCTGGCTTCCCAGCCAATCAGCATCAAGCTGACCAAGCAGCGTGGAGCTGGCTTACCAGCTAATCAGGAAGCCAGGCAGCGAATAATGACATGCCTCCCAGCTTTCTGATTTGCTGGGATGCCGGCTACATGCTGTTTGGCCGATTTCATGCTGATTGGCTGTGAAGCCGGCTTCCTAGCCAATCAGTATCGACCCGGCCAAACAGCCTGGAACCGCTTCACAGACAATCATGGATTCAAGAGGCATGTCATTTCCCGCCGCCCGGCTTCTTGATTGGCTGGGAAGCTGAATTCATGCTAGAAGAAATACTGGTATCGGTATCAGTACTCAGTATCGGTACTCGTACCGAAAGAGAAATATCGGTACTCGTACTCAATACCGAACAACCGGTATCAGTGCATTCCTAATAAAAAGAATTGATTGCCAATTTAAATCTCTGAATATCCTTAGTTTCCATTTGAAAACAAAAAAATAGGACCTACGGCTGGTGCAAAAAAAAAACGAGAGCAAACACAGAGCGGTTGCCTTAAGCAAGCAAATTTCTGGTTTAACTTAAAATATGAGACCTCATTGATTGCATGAGGAACCTGCTCTGTATTTCCTTCTTGTGCCAATCTTTGTACATCTTGCTTAGTGACTTACAGCCATGTAAGATGGCAATAATGGCAAGGAAATTGTCAGTGCTGGCCCAGACAGCTGCTGCCGGGGCATTTCCTCCTCACAGCTGCACATAAACAAAAGCTCAGGATGCTGGTGACTTAATTGATCTTATATGGCCATATATGGTCAATGACAGTGACATTAAATGCCATAGACAGTATAAGGTCAAAGATGTAACCAACATTCTGCCTCTTTGTATACATGCAGCAGTGGGGTGTGGAATGCCCTGGACGCAGCTGATTACTAGGAGTGGGGGCAGTGGGGGGCTGTGCCCCGGGGCAGGTGCGCATTAAGAGGGGCTCTGCCAGGCCTGACAGGGTGAGCTTTCCAGTGGCTGATTCCGTTGGGGGAGGGTAACAGTAAACAATTGCTTCCCCTGCAAGAAAATATTACTATTGTTACCCTATCAAGGGTAACTTACCGCTTCCTCTGCCACCGCTCTACAGTCACTACCAGGGCTGCATAGGGGAGCCTAGGGGTGGAAAAGGGCACCTTCAGGCTCCAGAGGCGAGCGGGTGCGGTGAAACACAGAGCAGCCAAGAAGTGAGAGGACATGAACTCCAGGAACCAGGGAGTGGGAGCTGAGTTGTCACCAGAAAAATGTATATAGAGCCCTCCTGCACACTGACACCTGCTCACTGCTCCTGTCTATGTGTAAAAAAAAAAGTATATATATTTTTTCATCAGGAAGAGCTTCTTGTGTAAATCCAAGTCCTCCTAAGACCCTGCTCCACCTGAGTTTCCCACAGCCCACCTGAGACTCTGAACAGTCCACCTGAGACTCCTGCAGCCCACCTGAGACTCCGCACAACCATTCTGAGATCTGCACAACCTCCAGCTCCTTTGACTCTGCACAGCCATCCTGAGACCCACACAGCCCACCTGAGCGCCCGCTAAGCCATCCTGAGACCCACACAGCCCACCTGAGACCCCGCACAGCCATCCTGAGACCCCGCACAGCCATCCTGAGACCCCGCACAGCCATCCTGAGACCCCGCACAGCCTGCCTAGACTCCACACAGCCCACCTGAGACCGCACACAGCATTCCTGAGGCCCCCCAGCCCACCTAACATCACCGCAGAGCCCACCTGAGATCCCACAGCCCACCTGAGACACCCACAGCCCACGTGAGACTCCGCACAGCCCTCCAAAGACACTGCACAGCCCTCCTGAACAATTGATCCAGAGCCTCGAACTAGAGCAGCCAATCAGGAGGAAAGTAAATGGGCATATCTTCATAGAAACATTTTACAATAGAAAGCAGATATTTTATGTATTGTATAGTGGGAGGAAGATTGGTTAGCATAATGGACCCTGTTAGCTAGGGATTTTCTGAAAATCATCTCTGATTTTAGCTACAGGTAGGAGAGTGTTATACTGGGGTGAAAATTTGAAAATGCCCTTTCACCGCTCCGCGCAAGCATTAGCAAGAAACAGATTGTAGTTTAAACAGCCTGCATGTGTGATCTCCCCTCTGATCTCTGAATGCGGAAGTGATGTGTATCACATCAGTTCCGTCTTCAGCTGTCATTTCTCTGGCTTCTGTAGCCAATGAGAAAAGCTGGTGAAGCAGAACTCTGCTTTATCAGCTTCTTTGGGGGTCCCTAGGTGACATTAGGGTTCTTATAAACCCCTGATGTCTCCATAAAGAGGACATGTGACTGGAAATTTGCTATTACATAGGGGGATTCTTAGCCCCCTATGTGATGGCAACAAAGTTAAAGGAGAATTATGAGACACGTGATTTTAACTCAGCCTCATAATCTGAGCCGACCTGTGACAATGAAACCCGCACAGGTCGGCTCAGTAGATCGGGAAGTGAGCGAACACATACCGTCGCTCGCTCACTTCTCGATCTATCCCTGCAGAGAGCCGTGACTGTCACTCACGGCTCCGTGCAGGGATTCCCTCCCTCCCCTGTCCGATCCTCCAGCGCTGACTGGCGGAACAGACGAGGGAGGGGCGGGCACAGCTGGCTCTGCCTCTAGATAGGCAGAGCTAGCTGTCAAAATAAACCATGTGATGTTAGTGATCCCCTTTCAAATAGAAATTGAAAACTATAAGTTATTTTTCTACTTAGGGACAGGTTTAGTGGAAGGGCCAAACAGCGCAGTAATCAGAACACCACTCTCTCTGCTAGCCAAGACTGCGTAAGTGAGGGACAGGTACCCTTTAACTGACCTGCATGGCCAGTGCAGATGCACCACTAATCTAGTCTATGCTGGTGGCAGAAATAATGTGAGACTGTGATGTAATTTTGTTGGCAACGATGTTTCAAAGCTAAATCCATTCTGCGTGCCACTTTTATAATATTGAACAGGGAAAATATTATCTGAGCAATAAATAATGCAAATGTTATTTGTACTGTAAATGTTTTAAATCCCTCTCTTAAACCTTCTTACCTTCCCTACAGCTGTAACTGGCACGAAAAGTGGAAAGTCACAGAATTCTGTGTGGTTGTAAATTATTGTCGTGTGACACTCACACTGACTCCTGATGGCAATTAGAAGAATTGCATACCATAGCCAGCCGATAGAATTCCAAGAGCATTTTCAAAGCAGAACCGAACCATTAAAAACCCAGCATAGCACAACCCGGCTTCTATGTGAATGGCTCTAGTGTATTTCACTCGGTCATAAAGTATCTTTCCATAGTAACACCATAATGCCAAAGTAAACACTCCATCAGAAATTCCTCTCACAGGAGAAAAAAAAAAGGTAGGGAAAGCAAGAAGACAAACAAAGGGAACCAGATAGACAAAATAGAAGGCGAGATGGATGATATCACAGAGAGAATATAAAAGAGCATAGCTAAAAAAAAAAGACATGTAGGAACAAACTGCAAGCTGCATGGATAAAATGAGTGAGAAGGATTTATTTGCATCACGTAATAAAAAGAGAATAAAATCTATATAACAGACGAGAACAAAAGATGGATGATGTGTGTTAAAATCTAGCAAGGAAAATAGCACACATTCAAGTATTAGTAATGTGCATTATGCCTGACTTTTATTTTATTATTTTTCTTTACAGTTGGCACAGCACCCGTTCCGATGAAATGATTGTCATTTCCTTATGTGCTAAGAGATTTGCCTTTTTACTAACCATCAAATTTTCCGCATGGTTTTAACACTACCAAGACATGTTGTAATGGCAAGGCCGCATTCCCTAGCAGAGGGCATCGGGGAGACGTGGTGAAATTGTCAATGGGTACACCTGCCCGACTCTCATTGCTGTAGAATGCATTCATCTCTGTATCATCAAAGCGATTATGCTGGTTAATTCACACGGAAGTGTGTGGAAATTTTGGACGAGCCTTAGAAGGTCATTCATTAAAGATCCATTGTGATATTTGCATATTAGTCATGCATGTCGGACACGGACATTCATGCTGACTGTACTGAACTAGATGAACCTCCCACTGTCCGTAGGCAGTATGCTGTCTGCAAGGCACAAGACTGGACTGCACAGACAATTGCATGGACTTTTGTTAGGTCATCTGTTTACTCGGCCCTGTCAGCGCTAACAGTACAAAAACTCATCAAACGAGAGTTCTTTAGCAATATTTCTGTGTTTGTGCTAATAAAAGAACATCCTCGCCCCCCTCCTAGTGATTTGTAACTTTTAATCACTGGCTAGCTGCTTTATGGCTTATGTGAGGATGTACTCACAGATGCGTTGTAAAATATTTGACTTGGTCAATGTTAAAATAACAAAAAGTACTCCTGTCAAGACTCAAAACTCATATACACAACATTTTATATAAATGCTCATTTTCTTTCCATGGAAAAGTCATATCCCAGGCGTAAGGATTCAACCTAAAAGCGTATTTCTTTTTTTGTGCTAGCTATAGAGTGTCCAACCTGTGTAACTATCAACTTGGGAAAATGTGAGATGTGTTAATATTAACAACTGAGATTTGGAGATGATTAAACTCTGACACTTGTGCAAGTTACAACCCTGAAATCATATAGCTAATTACTAATAATACATTCTATCCTGGTAAGTTGGAAAGGTTTGGAAAATGTGAAATGTGTCCTAGAAAATACATTCGGCTTCCAAATGGACCCGCCACATAGGAGCCTGAGCGTGTGTAAACTGAGTGTGGGTGGCAGAAAATTTTCACACCTGTGTCACCAGCAGCTTTCAGCAAGAAAGACGGCTTTGAAGTGCTGGATGGCTTTCTCTAGCTGGTACATTCCTCCATTCTACATGTGCTCCGCTAAAGTGTGAGCAAAAATGGCTTCTTTGGGTGTCTGTGGTGGATAACTGTGACAGATCACTGAGATCAGCATTGACATTTGTTCAGGTACCACCGTGTAAAGTGAAAGCTCTTATGGCGAGTGGGGTCGCTGCCCCTTTTTTCTGAAGTTAACAAAACTGCAAAAAAACAGTGCTCAGCAATGTACTTCTATCACATTTGGTGGGTTCGCCACTCAAGCAGAACAGATTCTCCTCTGTTTTATTTCTGAGAGTTGGCAATAGAAAAAAACTCACTGATCATTATATTATCTCTAGCAAAATATATTAAAGTCTAAGGGGGTTATTCACAAAGCTGCTGAAGTGAGCCGAGTTTATAACCGAGCCTTAGTGAAGTGAGCCGAACAACGTTCCGCTATTCACTACTACTCAGCCGTACATCGGCTGCACTTCGGTCAGCCGAACATGCTCTGCTGAGCCGAAGTGCATAAGGACTTTGACTCAGCGAATCCAACATCTGGATCGGCTGAGCCGAAGCTCCGGCAGCTCACTTGCTGCCGTTCGCCACTATTCACATAGGGGCTTAACGGCAGAGAGTGAGGAGCCAGCATTCGGCTCGGCTTTTCTGCTCAGTACCTCCGTAGTACCGAGCAGAAAAGCAATTCAATGAAAAGAATCCCCCCCCCAAAAAAATAAAGTTGAAATTTTTTTTTTTTAAATGTAAATAAATGTTACATTTAAAAAAATTAAAACATTTTTAAAAGTAGAAAAACAATTGGGCAGAGCTAGCAGTGACAGCCAGCTCCGCCCAACTGTTTCCTATTGGCCGCCACCTGCTAGAGTGTTCTATCAGGTCCCGGCCAATGAATAACAACTGAACGTGTTATTGCTTAATGACAGTTCAGCATCCCCAGATCATTTGGAGACGCTGCTCTGTCATTACAACTGGGTGGAGTCAACCGTGAGATCACGGCTGACTCTGCCCAGCTGTCAATTGTCCCTTTCCTTTGCAGGTTCCTATGGAGCCACCTTTGTGGGTGCTAGTAAGCTATGTGTGTCTCCATAAACACACAGGCACAGCAGGGCAAGCCATTCCCCTCTCCTCCCTTCTCCAAGCCAGTAGATGGATGGCTCCTGGAGACTGTCCTGTCCCTTGTGATCTTGTACTGGACATGAAGTTCAGGGAAGCCAAGCTGAGAGAGTTAGTGCAGCTGTTCAGAAACATGGTGACTGTAAATGCTCTGGCAAAAAAAGTTAAGAAATGCTTTGCTGGGCAACGTATATTTGTTTGAACTTGATTCATTAATAAAAAAATAAAGTTAGAGCGTTAAATACTACTTTAAGTATTGCTGGTCCAGGTGTGATTTGTATAGCTCTGGAACAGCTAATGTTGCAGGACATAGGTGGATTGCCTCAAGTCTGAATATAATAAGAGCAAGTCAGTGTCCGATGTCAATTCATTTTATAACTTCCTAATGCTTCTTTTGCTAAATAATATACTGTATACTAGGGATGCACCAATACCGGTTTTTCGGTATCGAGTACTAGTATCAATATTTTGCCTTCGGTACTCGCCGGTACCGATACCGGTGCTTCCGCTGGCATGGAGCCGGCTTCCCGGGCAAACAGGAAACCGGGCGGCGGGTAATGACATGCTGCATGCTTCCTGATTGCCTGGGAAGTTGGCTCCATGTTGTTTGGCTGGCCAAGCCAATCAGCATGAACCCTGCTTCCCGGCCAATCAGGAAGCCATGAGGTGGGTCATTACTCGCCACCCGGCTTCCTGATTACCCAGGAAGCCGGCTCCATGTTCCCCTACTTTCTCTGATGGAAAGTTCTGGTATCGGGGAAGGTATCGGGCATTTGGGCGAGTATCATTATCGGTGCATCCCTACTGTATACTTGTATATTTATACAAGAAGTGATGATAAAATTGTGACAATTGCTGTTTTTTTTTATTCATTTGAATGCTTGCACACAGATCTGTCAGATTTTGTTTTTTTTATTAGTGCAATTTGGAGTTCTTGGCTGTTGTGATTCATACACTATACAGTTCTGTGCATGTTGTACAAATCATGATGTAAAAAAATCCAATTTGACTGAACAGAGAAATGAATCACTTGTTTTTTAGTGTTTCTGTGCTGTATCATAGCACATACACCTCTTATGAGAGAGATAAGAAGGCTGCTGCTGCTAAGCCCTGCCTTCTAAAATGCTAGTTGCTTCGCTATAAAGTACCAGCCTGTATATCCCCCTTCATTGCCAGACCATTTTTCAGTGGACTGACTGACTGACAATTACGCCAATGACAGCTCAGATCTAAGCCATTCATGGGCGCACTTGCCCCCAGAGCGTCCTTTTTTGAAGCGTCATTTATAAACAGCTCTCCAGAAATACACATCCACCTCCCCACTATTTTTTTTTTTTAAACAACACAGCAGTGCAGAGGTGGTTACAGTTAGTATGGTGCATTCATCTGTAGTGTGACAGTAATGCTGCACTTTATAGATCTGTGAACATGGACCGTTGGTCATTTTGATAAAATTAGACAAATTTGTGCAGAGATGCTGGACTATGCACTGCGTTAGTACAGCCACATTGGATTTAAGAGGTTTATTTATATTTTTTCATACAAGATTCACACAGATTTCACCCAGGATTCACACATTTTTCCAATTCAATGCTATTTTTAAATGAGTGGATCTTGAGGGAATCCTGTGTAAACAAGATTGTAATTAGACCCCAAAATAAATGTCGGAGCAAAATAAAAAATCATATTCAGTACCTCTCTGCAACACATGTAAATATCTTCATGTTTTTATCACTTTAAAAATGCTGCAAGTGCAGAAAAAGATCTGTGGATCTGCCAGAAATCCAGTGTGCTCCTAACTTCCTATATGGGTTGACATCACAGAGCTTTTACTTAGAATCTCAACTAGCCCTGCCTGCTGAACTACAAAACTCTACCTATCTCCCTCTCCTCTTTGTCCCACTTCACAGGTATAGATTGATTAATTTCAACCAAAACAATGCTGCTTCCTTGACTCCAAAGATTCTTTAGTGTGTTTAAGAGCGCTACTCCTGTATAAGTTCAATTAGACAGTCATGAAATGGTAGAGGGTGTCAGAGGGGAGGACAGAAGCGCTACGCGTTTCGAGGCTATGCCTCTTTGTCAAGCTCTAGTGAAAAGTGGATGGAACAGATTAGCGGGAAAGCCGCGATTTATAAAACTGACAGCTGGGCGGGGCTAGCACTCGTGGCCTTATGCTGATAGGAAAGGAGGTCAACAATGTGATCCACAAGTGCGTGTGTACGGGTACTGCGGAGCACGTGTTCACTGGATAGAGGAGGCTGGGGGAGAGACCCCATCAAGGGCTTGTCCTTCGAAAAACCTAGGGTCCTAATGGCATAAGCTAGCCCTTCAAAATCAGCCTCACAAAAGAGCTGATGACAGCCTCCACCGTCTGCTGCCGCCGATGCGTGCAGAGTCGTCTCCAGACGTGGTTTTTATATAATCATGCTTTGTTTTTTAAACTGTTTCTGTGTATCACACTGATGATTTTTAAATTTCTTTATCAAATTAAAAAATATATATTTTTATACTTCATAGTTGTCTGAATGCTCATTGGTACTTGTCAAGTGGTGCCCAAAACCCCCAACTTTGCTTTCTATTTCTTATTACAACATGAATTCAGGTCACAAAGGTGGAATTAGCCTTTAATGTCTCATGTTGATGCTGCCCTTTGTAACAAGGCTGCATGCACTATGGATGCATAGTGGAAACATCTTAGCAATATCAGAGCACTTACCTTATAGTCTGCATCTATGGAGCCAACTAAATTGAAGACTTGTGTATTAGGTGAGTGCTGTGGCCTCTGGTCTTCTCCAGCACATGTGGACTTACTGCATAGAAGAAAGGAAAATGTTTGCAGCTATACAATGGTAACAATAGCTACTTGATTATACATTGGCCTAGAAGTCCTTTCTCCTTCAATGTGCTATCAATGGTTTCATATGTTCTGTGCTTGTGTTTTATTAGTTTGTATAAATGTTTATTGCACTGCTCTAGCTTTTAAACCAAATAGATGTTTCATGCAGCACATTTTAATTGCCATTAGGTAGACTTTTAGGACAACTAAAAGTGTTTCATGAACTTGCAGGGAAATATGATATTTTGGAACAGCTGGATACTTGTGTCATATTTTCTTCCACGCGAACTGAAGCCAATATAAAAAACAAAAAAAAGGAGGTTGGCAACTGTTCATGCCCTGGCATCCGATGAATACATGTTCATTAAACTACTGAACACACAGAGACACCTACTGTAATGCCTGGGAAGGGTAGGTGAATGACCGTCCATACCAAAACAGTTTTTAATGAATTTTGCTCTGCAGATGAATGTTCACACCCTGTGCCCATTTTCAACTGTTTAAACCTGTTGTACAGTAAGTCATCTTTTACAGGCCATGTCTAGTCTAGTAACCTGCACAGTCTGCTAACTTAATTTTGGGTGTGTTTGCTATGCTTGTGACTTTGATGTGTGCTGCCTCATTATTTCAGATTGCATGTAAGATGATGCACAAAAATATTTTAATAGTAAAACTCTGTCAAGTTTAGACTGTAATGATTTCAGTACTGAGGATCTAGAACAAGGCCACACAAAAGGCACCCAATACAGCTGATATTTTCTCTTCACTGTGGGGAAAAAAATTACCTTCTGTCCTAAGCAGCTGACTCAAAGTACTATTAAACTCTGAAACCTTTTTAAATAATGGATCCAGATCAAAAAATGTATACACTGCCCAGTAAAGTATTTATTTACATTGTCAAGTACTTACAATCATCATGTTTCCGAACAGCTCCAACTCTCTCAGCTCAGCTTCCCTAAACTTCCTGCCCAGTACAAGTTTACAAGGGACAGGCTCCAGCAGCTCCCCATCTACTAGCCCTGCAGAAGGGAGGAGGGGAGTGTCTTGCCTTGCTGTGTCTATGAGGGTTATTCACAAAAGAGCCGAAGGATCCAGATGTAGCTTCGGCCAATCCTTTGGCTCGCTTCGGGCGCCTGAGCCCTTCGGTTTAGTCGAACAGAAAGGCTGCTGTACGGGCTTTTCAAAATAGCCTGTACAGCAGCCGAAAGCAGCCAAGCGGCTTAGTCAAGCCGAACGCATATGCCGTGAGAGTCAAGATCTCACGGCTCACTCCGCCCGGTTGTAATGACAGATCATCCCCAAATGACCCAGGGACACTGATCTGTCATTAAACAACAACAACTGGGCTGAGCCCAGTTGATTTTATTTTTGCCTGGGACCTGCTTGAAGACTCTGGCAGGTGGCAGACAAAAGTAAAAAGTTGGGGTGGAGTTAGCGGTGATGTCACTGCTAGCTCTGCCCAATTGTTTATATTTTGCCGCCATCTGTCAGATTGTTCATTTTGCGGCAGGAGTTTGTTGCATGCAGTCGGGTCGGCGGGTAGTTTTTTATTCTTTTTTTTATTTTGCAGCGTCGTTTTGGGTTTTTTTTAACAATAAAGGACTTGTCAAAAGCTTGTGTTGTTTTTTTTTCAATTAAATGTTTTTTTTTTTAAAGTCTTATTTAAATTTACTTTAACCCTTTAGTGCATGGGTAGGTGTACAAGTACCCCTTACTCATTCACAAGGGGCGGGCGGCATCTGGGTGCCCCTTTACTAAAGGGGTACCTTGATGTGAATAACCCCCTTGCCTGCACCTCCACAACCAACGCCGCAGGGCTTGTGGGGAAGAGGCCCTTGTCCTCATCGACACAGGAACAAGGTGCTTTTCCACGGGCGACCCTAGAACAGCAGCCTCCCCCCTTCCCTGCCCTGCCAGGCCTGTGCTCCTATCAAGGGTCTGGTTGGGAATTTTAAGGGGAGACCCCACGTCTTTTTTTCCCATTTTTGGGGGTGGGGTTCCTTCTTAAAATTCCAGAGCATGTTCGGCTGACCGAAGGCAGCCGATGTATGGCTGATTTTAGCCAATCTGCACGGCTGAAGTGAATAGCCAAACAGCATTCGGCTCTGTTGACTTCAGTTGGGTTATTCACTTGGCTTCCTTTGGCAGCTTTGTGAATAACCCTCTATGTATTTGTGGACACACACAGCTTACTAGCATACACAAGGGTGGCGCCATAGGACCCTGAAAAGGAGCTACCCTAAAACAGGATATCAGGGCCAGTGCTAAGGAGACCAGCTGATTCTGCTGGAAGAAAAACCTTTAATTATTTAGAAGCAGCATTTAATGTAAGTGATTAAGTCAGCATTTGAAATATCCTAAAACCTTTTGACCTTGATATCACTTTAAAGGTTATCTAATAGCAAAACATTTTTATTTTGGACAGAGTGTGGAAGAATTAGAACCCCTGTTAAGTTTTTATTGCTGTTTGTTTCCACATTAAGAGCTATTTCACTCTTGCTTTTTGTCCTGGTGAAAAATGTTTAGCCTGAAAGTGGAGGAAAATGTAACATATTGAGTTGCCACCAAAACAGGAATAATGGGGAAATCTTCCAATGGGGACACCTTTATTGGTGGCAACTGTAGAGTGGAGATTTACCTTACATTGGTGTGATTTGCTCTCACTTCCTGTAGTGTTTACAGGACAGGAAGTGAAAGGAAACCTCTTGAATGTGATATAAGATGGCAACAACAGACAGGTTTTTATAACCTTTGCCTACTCTTTTCCAATGGCTTTAGCTATATTTTAAAAGAAAAATATATCTATTAATATACAAGGCCTTCATTATTCCTGCTGAAAATATCTGTCAAAGTAACATAGTAACTTCTACTTCAGATGGCAGTGTTGAAACAGCCACTGAAAATCCTTTAGCATTTCCTCCTATCCATTTAGAGATTCTCAGCTGTACAGGCATTCCTCACTTAACGACCGAGTTCCGTTCCTACGACCAGGTCGTTAAACGAATTGGTCGTTAAGTGAGGAACTCTATACAGTACTGTACTGCATTAGTACAGTACTGTATAGCGTTGCCGATGTACAGTACCGAACAGTGTACTGTACATCGGGCAATGAGAATACTCACCGGGACCCTCAGTGAAGATCAGAGGACACCACTTCCGCCGGCGACACGGCGCACTGACGTTGACGTGCAAGGTCGGAGGTCGATCGGCGGTCCGTCGTAAGTGCGAGTGGGCGCAAAACAGGTAAGTCGGTAAGCGAGGAACATCTGTACTATATATCTGTGTCCCCATAAAAGTTCCATGAGGACATGACCGTGTTGTTACCATATTGTAACAGCCTAGCCCCACCAAATATGACCTATCATTACCCAACTCCACCGTTACCCACTTCATGAAGGATTAACAGTGGGACTGGCATGAGATGGAATTGGTTACAATCTGCAGCAGGGAACAGGCTTGGAGACAGAAGGGGATTGACCTGTCCAATCAGTTACTGGCAGCATACTGCCACAAAGGCTATTAATGGCAGAACAGTTTTAGAGAAATGTATACAAAAACTCACATTGTTCAGAATCTCTGGTCAGGTTTCCCCTGGTGGAGATCCCCCAGGTGCTGGCTGAAAAGTGCGTCTTCACCTGCAATTTCTCCTATTCAAAAATAGCCACACTCCATGGGTCTTCCATAACATTGAGTAGACCAGCTGTCAGTTCCCTTGGGCAGGCCTTTAGACCTGACAGAAGTCCAGGGCACAGGTCTCCCGTCTCAGAGGTACCACAGAGCTTAATTCTCCGGGGTCATGATCTGCAAGTAAGGGCCAGTGGTGATGTAGTGTGTCCACACTCTCCAAGTGGTGCGGAACTTCTCCTCCGTGTTATGGACGGTGGACATGAGATCCTCCATAAGATAGATCTCGTTGACCTTTGTGAGCCATAGACACAGTGATGGGGCCAGGGTTGATCTCCAGAGCACTGGGATGCAGGCTTTTGCGGCATTGAGTAAATGAACCGACAGAGAAGCTTTGTATTGGCGACGTGTTAGCCTGGTCATGTGCAGTAGGAACACCGCTGGGTTCAGCTCCAGCTCCGGCGTCACCAGGTTATTGATGGTGTCTCCCACCTCTGCTTAGAATCTAGTCACCGAGGGGCAGCTCTAGAAAATATGGAGCATAGTATCCCCCGGTGAGCCGCATCTCCAGCAAACATCAGGGATGGCTGGGTTCATTTTATGTAGAACGTGTGGGACTCTGTACCAGCGGGACAAAACCTTTATACCCCTTCTCTTGGAATCTGTTGGCAATTGAGCACCGGAGGGCGAAATGTAACATGGTGTCTCTCTGCTTGGGGGAGAACGTAACGCCCGGCTCAGCTTCCGACCTCTGTAGGAACTGAGGGATATACTCCTCTAGGGGTGCAACTAGTAGTTTATAGAGCAGGGACAATGCGTGGCGTACCGGCTCCCCGCGACCGCAGTTGTCCTCAAATAGAGTCAAAGGCCTATCTAGTTGTAGGGAGTGTAACAAGGACACTCCACTGAAGACCGGAGGTGCAAGTACAATGCAGTTTATTTGCTTTCAAAACGATAGATAACACGAAATCCAACATAAATAGCTTGCTGTAGCATAACAGATAGGGGCTCACCAATCCTCGAGTTGTCACGTACACTCAAGGTGTCCCAGTCTTTTAACAAGTCTCTCTCGCAGCACTGCTGCTCCGGCCTCAATCTTTAGGGCCACTGTCTGGTTCCTCCAGACAACAGCAATAACATGCCAATCCTCTCAATATGGTTCACAAACCCGCAGCTCCCTGCTGCCCTGGCCTCCACACTGACTCCGGGGTGGAGCTCTCCTGACTCACAGGTGGGGCCCTGAACACATCCCAGCACACACTTCATGAGGGATGTAAACAGGTGCACAATCAGGTGCTGGTCACCACCAAAGCATGGACCCAGGAATGGAGATTTCTTCCCACCCAGAGCTCTAAGAAATCTCCTGGCTCCAGGATCCCAACCTTGATCCAGAAAACCCAGAAAGAACTGAAAAGGCAGTTCTCTCCTGGTACCAGTAATGTCTTCCTGGAGCCACTCAGCCCCTCTGGCTGATAACCCTGGGGGACTTTGAGGCCACCTAACACCGTGGTATTGCCTCACAATGCCACAGGAGGCAGGGATAGCTAGGGGGAAGTGCCTGATCTGGTAGGCAGTCCAGACATCATGGGGAGGGTCTAGCAACATCCATGCCAGTCCACTGATGCCATTACATGACATGAGGCATCCCTGGCATCCATCTAGACATGCAGTTTTCCACATACTCATTTAGTCAATGATGAGTCTATGTATTTTATACCAGCCTGCTGTGCACATCAGATCACTCACCGTGCTTATATTTGATCCAACTGTTGATCTCCACATCACTGTATCGGAAGTCCTCACCTGGACTTCGACATATCAAGCACTCATTGCTCTCCACATCATCTGTATGGACCATCGTCGCTGAGGTCTTAACCTCATTTACTCAATGGTGAGTCCATGTATTTTATACCAGTCCACTGTACACATCATATCACTCACCGTGCCTATATTTTATCCAACTGTTGATCTCCATGTGTAACAGCCGCAACCGGGTCGGTGCTGGTGCCGCGGGTCGTGGACGGCCTGCGCAGGCGCGCTGTGGGTCTGTGGCCCTGGGCCGCCAGTGTCAGAGGGTGACGTCCGTCGCTGCCTTCCGGCGACGTCTTGCGCAGGCGCGTCAGAGGCCTCCTCCGTCGCTTCCCCAAGACGCATCCACGTCGGGCGCAGGAGCGTCACAAAACTCCGCCCCCTCCAGACGCAGCACACAGGCATAAATGCCGCAGCTCAGGTATTGATCGGTGTCTTCTGTTGAGTGTACAGAACGCTGACCAAACCA
The DNA here is from genome assembly GCF_000935625.1 of Nanorana parkeri. Classification (NCBI taxonomy): domain Eukaryota; kingdom Metazoa; phylum Chordata; class Amphibia; order Anura; family Dicroglossidae; genus Nanorana; species Nanorana parkeri. Next base: position 666,362 of record NW_017306424.1, on the reverse strand, counting down.
GCTCCACACTCGCCTCTCAAAGGACCTAACCACCATACCCTGTCTGGAGACTCCACAACCAACAAAACCGCAAGTACTCTGGGAATACTAACTATTGCGTAGTGAGAGATTCTGCCTTCAAACTACATGTTTATCCAGTGGGGTCTATTTAAGTATATGTTTGATAACCTGACAAATCTACCTATAGCCAAGCTGTCTTAAGGATTTTAGCTATTCATAGCATTCAAATCTACCTGCATCATTGACTACCATTGCTGTTGCTTCCCACTGGTGTTGATCAGAGGTACAGCATAGAGAAGGAGGCTGTTCCCAATTGTACCCTTACAATTCGTATACGGGGTGTGATGTGTTGCAACTTACTCTTATCCTTAATCCAAAACTGGGCAGAAAGAGGATAAGTTGCTCTCTGATTCCCGTCCTATAGCATTTAGCTCATCCGCAGTTGCGATCCACTGTATACCATAGGCCACACTACAGGCGAGTATTACACCACGTAACCGTATTGGAAGTCCCCACCTGAAGTTTGACATATCAAGCATCGCACCACCTCAAAAGAGACGCCCAACTCCCAAAGCTCAGATCCACCTGGTTACATGCGAGTACAATCATCTCACACATTCTTCACCCCTCCGCTATACCATCTTTTATCTGCGCTTCCTCCTTCTTTTTGTTTCCTCTTTAGTTTTCCACATACTGTATGTCCACCATTCAGAATCTGCTTCTCTTCTTTCTACAAAGCATCTCAAGTGTTTGACTTTAAATTCTGACAAAGACTTTGGACTGCTCCTAAATTGTATATTGGGACTGGTATATCTGTCCTATGGCATTCTGTTTTCTGTTTAGCTAGCAATCTTGGCTCAATCTTTGATTTCTGTGTTCATTTTTCTACCCGTGATCTTCTATCTGTGCATCCATTCCGGGACTCAAAGTGTCAGCACAGCCCAAATCTCTATGAGATGGTCCCAGATGAACATACAGTAAATATAAAATCTCAAAGGGATAATTACCATGTGTAGGTCTAAAATACGTTTAGTGTGCAGTTAAGTAGAATACACCACCCACAATTTTAAGAAATAGAGCTTTACCTTCATTAATGGACCAATACTAAATTTGGTAGACAGTTAGGTATTCTAAGCCTTTATCTCACAAACAGTCATGTGTGACTTAAATATTTAATAATGACCTGCATTATCATACTATATCATAATTTTCCTGCAATATCCTGTAATATATAAGGGTTTATAACCCTTATCTTTGCCTTTGTTCCAGAAGTATTCTTTCATTATTGAGAAGAATATAGGTTGGCATGAATTTTTTGTGTTGCCATGATGTGGGTTTCTTACAATAAAGCCATACGTGGAACTGGACTGAAGACACCCAGATCTGTGCACAAATAATGTCAGAAACTTGTGCTGAAAATATTGTCAAGACAACAGACTTTTGGAGAACAGCAAGTGGTTGGTGGACAGTAAGGTACAGAGGTACTTGAATAAATTTATGTGATGGGTAAGAAGATTTCCTGTCTTGCATGTTTGCAGAAAGTAAAGATGTGAGCTTTGAAGATGTCATCTTACCTATGTGTGGTATACAAAAGTGTTTCAAGGCGGGGACAGGAGTGCTCAGCACCGCGCTACTGCGCTGCTATGGCCACTGATTCAGCAGCTGTACCGCCTATTCTTTACCCATCTGTCAGATTACAGGCTTTCTCTCTTTCCAGCCCCTGATGTACTCATCTTTTTAAGGTATGCCATGTCTTGTGTTTTAGCCCTCGTTCACACCTGACCGTTTTGTAGCGCATTCTATGCTCGACGAACGCTCTACAAAACGGTCAAAAATATCAATTGCATTGTAGTCAATGGCCTCGTTCCCACCTTGCCGTATTTCCGCCCGTCCCTAACGCCCTACAAAACGGCCCACGCCTGAAAATGTCCAGGTACTACTTTGGGCCGTTTTGTAGGGCGTTTTCCATTGGGATACAGCCAAGTAGCCTTCGGAATCGCGCGACGGTCGCTCAACTTTTTTACCGCGAATCGATGTAAAAAACCCGCGCGACGGTCACGCGATATTACAATACGCCTAGGTGTGAATGGGGCCTTAGGGGATCCTATGTCTAGACTTTCATGGTAGCACTGTTTATGTATTCAGGTTCTTCAATGTTATTCTTTTTAAATAATGGCGGGCTCTGACGTTGTTATGATGTCATGTGAAGGTGCTTAGGCTTTTTGTGGTGTTTATAGGGTATATACTGTATGTGGATGTGTGTCACTATGTTGCCCTGATAAAGAGACCAGGTGTGGCCCGAAACGTTGGCAGTTTGATGCATATGACGCTACGGAATAAATGTCAGTCAAAGTACCGCAGCGCTGAATACTGAAAAATGGCCTGGATGGGAAGGGGGTTTAACACCGCGGATGTCAACTGGTTAATAAATGAACACAAGGAATTGACAGAGGGAAATGTTTGACAACCATTCAACTATCATCCCTCTGGGGTTCATTTTCCTGTTACTAAGAGTAATTAAAAATAGGGGCACATTTTACAGCATGAGTGAAAAATGACGCTGGCTTTGCTTTGATAAAGGTTTTTTCAGGGTCATCTCAGTGAGGTAAGGCAAACGTAAAAATAATTATCAATGTGCCAGGCTTTTTAGTTAGATAAACCTAACTTTTTAAATTGCAAAAAAAGTTAATTCTGAATAAAAATTATACGATTGCCCCCATCGTTCATTGTCTCTGAACTCTTTATCAGCATAGCGTTAGCTCCTTTATCAGCTCAATACTGTCACTGGAATTTTACTGGTCACCTGCTGATGTTAAACTTGTTGTATTACTTTATATTTCTTTAATATACTGTATTTGAACATGATCCTCCTTAGAACCACCTAAAGGTCAGGGAATTCTAGAAAAAATGCTGCCAGATATAATAAATAGAGCCAGCACAAATACTCTCCCTGCAAAGGTGTACCTAATGTACAGTATTTAACACCCAGAGAAGATTCTTTTTAACACGGGGTAATGAGGTGTGTTATATATCAGCCCAAAGTGTGTATTTATCTGTAGGTCTGAAGTCCAGCTTTATTGGTATTAAAGTCAAGAATATATATTGAATGCCAAGAAAAATGGCTTAAATGACCATGATTGCCAAAGGCAGTTTTGGAGGAAAAAATGGGAAACATTTGAAGAAAAGACCACCTAACCACACAACTCCAAATCCTAATAATTCCACCCCAATTTGGCAAGGTGTCATTTTCTTCCTTCTGTTAAATATCATTAAATTCTGGAGGCTACAATCCCATGGCCATCAAAGAAACTGATGACAGCTGATGAAGCCGAAAGAGTTTAAATATTCCAGAAAGACAATGATCCAAAACGCATTTCAAAATCAACCATGAAATACTACAAGAATATACAGATTAAAGCTGAAATCCAGGCCAAACCAAAGACCCATGTGTACTCTTGGTGTGCATTAATGTCAGTGACCTAATATTAAACAATGTTGCATTTTGCCTCTGTTTTTTCCTGTAGTAAGGATCGGTAAATGCTATTCACTCCTCTTTTGCAGATGACTGGTCTTGCATCCTCCTCCTCTGTAGTTTTCTGCAGGAAGCCTGAAGTTGACAGACCTGCAGGATCGTCCCACAGCTCTGCTCTCTGCTCAGGCTATATGCAGCATAGTGATGCCAGTGCTAGTGCCAGGTCAGATGCAGAGGTCTCAGCTGGGTCAGATGTGGCCGTCTCAGCGGGGTCAGATGTGGCCGTCTCAGGAGGGTCTGATGAGGAGGTCTCAGCGGGATCAGATGCGGAGGTCTCAGAAGGGTCAGATGAGGGCACCATTCCTCCAGTGGGGGGCCTGGGACCGGATCTCAGTAGGGCCCCTCAGCTTCAGGCCCTCCTGAAGCCACACTGGTGGTAGGTCCCCCAGCATGATGTGCCCCCCCCCCCCC